>NC_136293.1:7183036-7290898 GCF_964198595.1 Lampetra fluviatilis
CAGCGTTATCACGCATATACTCGTATATATACCCATCTACTTATATAGAGAGCCCATAGACTCATATATAGACCCATCGACTCATATAGAGACCCATAAACTCAGACAGAAACCCACTTACATAAACGCTCACAGATTCACGCATTTACCAATATATTGACGAATAGACTCAGAAACACTCAAATAGAAACCCACATAGCTCTATACCCATATAGAGAACCCTATAGACTCGTGTATAGAGTCCCATTCACTCGTTGAGAGCCCCGTGTACTCGTAGAGAGTCCCAAAGACTCGCATAGAGACCCATAGAGGCAATGTACTGGTAGGGTCTTCTGCACCATCATCATCACCACTACAATGAATTACCCCCCAACTTACACCCCACCCGCCCACGAGAACTGACTGCGTCTCGCGCCTCACCGTTGGAGAAGAGGGAGCTCTGCTGGAGCTGGGTGAGGGGGTGTGAGGTGGGGGGGCCGTGCGTCGCCGACAGGGGCTGGGCGCTCATCCCCGGGGGGGTCAGGGGGGTCTTGGGGGAGTGGTGCTTCCCCCTGTCCCACAGACCCTCACCTCCACCTGCCGGAAACACGAGGGGGGGGGGGGCGGGGGGAGGAGAAAGCAGGGCGGGGGGGGGGTTAAGCCCGGGTCCGTATTTGGACACCTGGTGGATGTAGCGACAAGCATTGGTGGTTCCGGGAGGGCATCCACCTAAGGGGATGGGGCGCCGCGGTGGTGAGACGTTAACTACCTCGCCTGGTATACAGGAGGACGTGGGTTCGATCCTGACCATGACGCGTGTACATTTGCAGTCCACGTGTGTTCCCTCTCTCTCTCCATGTGGTTGCGTGGTTTTTTTTTCCGTGTCCTTCGGTTTTTCCCTCCACGTTTACAATCAATAGGCGTTTAGAGTATTTGGTTTGTTATACATTTCCACGTGATAAGCCACTCCGTTCATATATCGTTTATGGCCAGGTCTCTTTTGAAAAATAATCAGTTCGGGTGCAAGTGCCAGGGCGGATTGGACTCAACACCACCCAGAGGTGTGCTGCTCACAAATACCAGGAGGGCGCGTCTCCTACCCATCATGCCTTGCATGCGTGTCATGTGACCACCACATTGCATGTGCGATACTTTCTCTCTCTCATTGTCATCTGTCTGTCTCCAGCCTACGTTGGATCCGAGCTACTGAATCGCTTACGTGCGACCAGTTGCGAACAGTTGCACGATCGATTGCTCACGGCATCGATCGGCTCGCCGATTTGCAGCGACGCGTTTCTTAGTTTGCAGCAGCACATTTGGGAACTGTCATTGCGTGGTACAATTGTAAGTATTCCATTTAAAAGAGTAACACGTGGAACATGTGGTTTCTACAGGGCAATAAGTAAGATTGTGACGATGGGATCGCTCCTCCCATCATGCATTGCGCGTCAGGGTCCAAAATTACCGAATTCTAAGGATTACACCGCAAATGACTACATTTGGATTATACGGAGCACATGATACTCTACCCTGGTCTCTTGAGTTCTCACCTGGTGTAACAAAATAGACTTCGACTAAACTTAAACTTGAACCTGACGTCGCACCGCCTTGTTTCAGACCACCAACTCAAAGGAGTCAAAATTTTCGTCGTTATTTTTAGACAGCAGCAGTTGAATGCCAAACAACTGTGTACCGGTTTCACCGTTGGTAGGAATCATCAGTACAACATAGCCATCGGTATGTAAAACATTTTTAAGTTCTTGCACAAAGACTTCACCGTAATGATCTTCAGTAGAGCTAACAATTGACCTGGTTAGGTCGGGACAGTCCCAGTGGTTTCATGAAGTCTGTCCCGGTGTCTCCCCTCGAATCTTTTGTGAAAATCGGGATCTTGTCCTATTTTTATATTTCTTGGTCTCGTGCTCAACTCAAGATGACTCGGGCGGGGCTACCTGGGGAGTGGGTGGGGCTACCTGAGCAGTGGGTGGGGCTACTTGAGCAGTGGGCGGGGCTACCTGAGGAGTGGGCGGGGTTGCCTGAGGAGTGGGCGGAGCTACCTGAGCAGTGGGCGGGGATACCTGAGCAGTGGGCGGAGCTACTTGAGCAGTGGGCGAAGTTACCTGAGCAGTGTGCGGGGCTACTTGAACAGTAGGCGAGGCTACCTGGGTAGTGGGCGGAGCTATCTGAGCAGTGGGCGGAGCTACCTGGGTAGTGGGCAGGGCCTATGATCAATCTGCAGGGGTGGCAATGCCAGAAATGGCAAAATAAGAAATGATGTCTCATATTCTTAGGTTTTTTCGGTAAAGTCACGTAGGTGAAAATTTTAAATTAATAAAAGTAAAATACAACTATCGTGCTGTGACGGTTCCACCTGAAGACGGAAGCTTGTGTTGCCTCCGAAACGTCGTGATTTTTTTATATTTATTTTACTTTTATTAATTTAAAATTTTCACCTACGTGACTTTACCGAAAAAACCTAAGAATATGAATCCTTGCAGTCACGAAAACTTCAAATCTAGAAATTATGTCTCCTTCATACATCTGTCCCTGCACAAACAAAACAGACGCGTTGTTCACGCTTGCCGTCATTCACTTTCACAGCGGCGCATCATTGCAGCAGCATTGGTTCAGTACAAGCAAACTCTGGACCGGCTTTGACGAAAGAGCGTCTCATCAGCAGGGGATGCAGCCTTGATTGGAACCGACGACGAGTGAACTTGCCCAGATGTTCACGGGCAAGGTGCCGCTCTCCGTTAGACATGGGGTCCAGAAAAAAGAAAGAAAGAGAAAAAAATCGATTGCGTTGGCGGAGCGACTTTGTCGTTTGGGCGCGGCTCTTGGGAAACGTGAGCGAGGCTGACGGAACGATGGGGACTGACGGAACGATGGGGGGGGGGGCTGCCCCCGATTACAGCGCGCGGGAGCTCCGGCTGAGCCTCGCAGAAGTGTGGCGGTCTCGATCGCAGGCGACGGAGAGGGTGAGCAGGCTAGAGAGGGGATGCAAGAGAGAGGGGATGCGAGAGAGAAAGAGGGGATGATGCGAGCCGAGGGCTGATAAGGGACAGACAATGGGATGTCGGCAGGGCGGCCCGGGATCGGAGGGATGCCGGGTGAGTGGTTGGCGGAATGCTCCACAATAGGACCTGACATGAGCACAAAGATGCCACAGGAGGCGAGGCGGGCGGAGGGGTGACTGAGAAGAGGTGGGGGGGGGGGGGGCGGTGGGGGCTGTGCGTGCGTGATGGGGGTGCAATGGGGGTGCGAGTTGGGGCTGTATGGGGAGGGGGGTTGCAGGAGATGGGGAGGGATGGAGGGGTGTTCCCAGACAGATGGCGAGCTGGTTGGCCTATTGATTGATTATTAAAAGAACAAAACTGAGAGCGCCCCCAACAATCCCCCCACCCCACCCGACCCCCCCCCCGCCCCGCCCCCCCTAGGCAGGCGTATGCCGCGGCTATCGCGTTCACGCTGCCCCAGACTGTCGTCGCGAGCGCGAGATCTGAGCCAAGTCGTGGAGCCGCCCAGCGCGTGCGCGCACGGGCGGATGAGTGGGTGGGTAGGTGAGCGTAAGGTTAATAGACGGGTTGGATGATGGGTGAGTGGGTGGGTGGGTGAACGAGTAAGTTAATTTATAGGTGGGTGGGTGGGTGAGTGAGTAGGTGGAGTGGGTGAGTGTGCCGGTGAGTGAGGGTGGGTGACGTAGGGGTTAGCGCGATGCGCTACGAACCCGGCGGCCCGAGTTAGATTCCTGCTCACGGCCAACACCGGTGACAATTATCTGAAGTACCTGGTGAGGTCTGTAAACATCGCCACTGGGGAGACAAAGGCGGCCGTGCGTGGTGCTGGCTACCCACTCCCTCGTGTGCCGTGCCGGCCTTCATAGGTACTCGCTAACAGCACTTGCCCCAACAATCTGTTGAGGCTACACGGGGGATCTTTGTCTTTGAGTGAGGACGGGTGGGATGAATGAGTGAAAGTGTCCGAGCTAGCGGATGAGTTTGTAGGTGACCGGGGTAATTTATGGGTGTGAGGGTGGGCGAATGAGTGGGTGAGTATATGAGCATATGGGTGTGTGAGAGGTTGGGTTCACGAGTGGGTTAAATATGGGTGCGTGAGCCAGTGGGTGGGTGAATAGGTTAATGTATGGGCAGGAGGGTGAATGAGTGTGTGTGTGTGTGAAGGACGCTACTGGGCAGTTGGAGGCAGTCGCCCCCCAGCAACAACGGAGGGCAGAGGAGCGATGCTCACAACAGCTGATGCATCTGCCAGTCATTTCAGTCAGCCAACCCATGGCATCTGGGTCTGTCCCGAGACCTCCTGTCAGCGAGCCTTCGACACTTCACGTGCCCTCAAAGTGCACCTGGCCTGGCACAGGCGCCGTGGTGACGTCACCGTCACTTAGTGGCGAATGGCGGTTGTATTGGATTGGTGTGTATAAATGGGCGGGCGTCTGTGTATCTGAGAATATGGGTGGGTGAGTGAGTGGGCTTGAGCGGGTGAGCATGTGAGTAGGATAATGTATATATGGAGTGTTGGTGAGTGAGTGGCTGGGTGAATGAGCAGGTTAGCGTATGGGTGTGTGATTGAGTGGGTGGGTGACTGTATGAGTGTTTGAGTGAATAAGTATGTGAATGTTTGGGTATGTGAATGAGTCGGTGAGTGTGCGAGCGGGCGGGTGGGTGAATAGGTTAATGCATGGGTGGAAGAGACGGTGTGTGACCATATAAGTAGGTGCGTGTGTATAGGTGAGTGTGAGGGTACGGGTGGGTACGTTAACTTATGGATCGGCGGGTGGGGGTGTAGGTGAGTTTATGGGTGAGTGAGTGGGTGGGTAATATTAAGCACACGTTGGTGTTTGGCGCGTGTTCCTGTGATCACATGGATGAGTGGACGTGTTTTTGCGTGAATACCCGGGTGACTGAGTAAACGCATGGATGAGTGTTTGTAGAGGTGAGTAATTGTTTGAATGACTAGGTGAGTGTGTGAACGAGTGAGTGACTTGGTTGGTGCGTGAACGTGTGCGTGGGTGAGGGAATGGATTGGTGAGTGAGTAGATGTGTGTGAGAGTGGGGAGCGGTAGTGTTGCGGTTAGCGCTACGCTGCGCTACGAACCTTGCGACTCCCGCCCACGGCAAACACCAGTGACGATTATCTGAACCGGTCCTGGGCCTCCCCTAGGTCGACTCAGCCTCAAATGAGTACCTGGTGCGATTTGTAACCGTCGCCACTAGGGATACAAAGGCGGCCGGGCGTGGTGTTGGCCACTCACCCCCTCGTGTGCCGTGCCGGCCTTTCTAGGTGCTCGCTAACAGCACTTGCCCCTACAGTCTGTTAAGGCTACACGGGGGATATTTGTGAGAGTGAGTGTGTGCGATCGGTTACAAGAGTATGTGTGCATGTGAGAGTTTACTTTGGTGAAAATGTTGGTGAGCGAGTGGATGAGTGTTTGGCCATGAGAGTGTATGGATGTTTGAGCGGGTGCATTGGGTGGGTGTTGGTGAGTGAGTAGTTGAGTGTATGAGTGCCTGAGCGAGTGAATGGGTGGGTGAGTAAGTGAGTGCATGAGGTCGACTCAAATGAGTAGCTGGTACGATGTGTACGCATCGCCACTGGGGAGACAAAGGCGGTCGGGCGTGGTGCTGGCTACCCAACCCCTCGTGTGCCGTACCTGCCTTTATAGTTGCTACTCGCTCACAGCACTTGCCCCAACGGTCTGTTAAGGCTATACGGGGGTCTTTGTTTTTGTATAGGTGTGTGGGCATTGAGTGCGTAAGTGAGTAGGTGAGTTCATGAGTGTGTGAGCGAGTGGGTGGGTGGGTGAGTAGGTGAGTGTATGGGTGTGTGAGCGAGTGGGTGGGTGAGTAGGTGAGTGTATGGGAGTGTGAGCGAGTGGGTAAGTGAGTAGGTGAGTGTATGAGTGTGTGAGCGAGTGGATGGGTGCGTAGGTGAGTATATGGGAGTGTGAGCGAGTGGGTAAGTGAGTAGGTGAGTGTATGGCTGCGTGACGGTGTGGATTGGTGAGTGGGTAGCTACTTAGGTGTGTGTGTGTGTTGCTGAATGAGGTAAACGAGTGAGTGGCTACATTATTTATGCACGTCTTTCCATCCAAATGTCTGCCGTGCATGGGGTAAAGCAATCGTGTGCGTTAAACTTCTGAAAGTAGAGTGGGTACCGTGGGTATGGGGACACGTGGGTGTTTGAGAGAGAGCAGTGCACTTTGCAAACCTACATGCGCTTTAACGTACGTACGTCTCGCAACGCATGAAGCATTCATTTTTAATTAATTTCTTCTCTTACGGTTGCCAACCCCCCCCCAAACCCTCCTCTCTAAAGGGCTGTTATCCACCAACTGACAAACCCGCTGTCAAGCGCCCCAACCACCCGTCGACTCACACACACCCACACAAAGACAAAGATCCTCCTCCACCCGTGCAGCCTTCACGAACTTTTAGGTGCAAGTTGTTGTTGTTGGTATTGTTGTTGTTGTTGTTGGCGAGCACCTATGAAAGCCGGCACGCCACGCGAAGAAGGTTGAGAGTGGTCAGTGCCACGCCTGGCCGCGTTTGTCTCCTAAGTGGCGATGTTTACACAACCGCACCAGGGACTCATTTGAGGCTGGGTCGACCTAGGAGAGGCCCAGGATCGGGTGCACGTGATTCGTCACTGATTATTGGGCCGCCGGGTTTCGTAGCACAGTGCGCTAACCGCTGCGCCACCGCTCACCACATACACTCGCACACAACGCACGCGATACTTGTGCTAAAGCTCGGCAAGTAAATCGGTTGTCACAGACGCGTGCACTCCCCTCGCTGGCGTGATAGCCAGGCGGGGTGTGTGAGCCACCACCACCACCACACTGCACACCAAACAATACAAAGATCCCCCGTATGGCCTTAACAGACTGTAGGAGCAAGTGCTGTTAGCGAGCACGAGGGGGTCGGTGGCCAGCACCACGCCCGGCCGCCTTTGTCTCCCCAGTGGCGATGTTCACACACCGCACCAGTTGCTCATTTGAGGCCAAGTCGACCTAGGCGAGGCCCAGGATCGGTTCAGATAATCGTCCTTGGTGTTGTCCGCGAGCGGGAATCGAACTCGGGTCGACGGCTTCGTAGCGCGTCCGGCACCGGCAAATTCACCGGCGCTCACCAACAAGGCGTATGCCAACACAGCTGATGAGGCTATGCCGGGAGATGTTTGCTCTTCGGTACCGGTGGTCACTTTGGCGGTGGCCGTGGTTGGTGTTGGTTGTGGCGGTTGTGGGTGTCATTGCCTGCAAAGGCAGCCCAGTCCGCGTGTCCGCGGGGTGCAGCGGTAACCGTTCGGGTCGCGCGTGCGCGCGCGCGCAGCGTGGACATCAAGGTTGGACGGGAGGATGCGTCGGGGGTGGGGGGTGGTGTGTTGGGGATGCAGGAGTGTTTGCGTGTGTGTGTGTGTGGGGGGGGGGGGTGTTTGCATGTGTGTGTGGGGGGGGGGGAGTGTTTGTATGCTGAGATTTCTGGCAGTCACTTTAGCACGAAGGGCTCCGTGAGCCGAGCCGCCGGCTACCCCGGGTGACAGGCAATTAGCGAGGGGCAGGAGCACGGGCCACGGGGGTGGACGGGGACTGTCTCGGGCGTTAAACACCGCCGAGAAAACAAGGCGAGAGAGCGAATGGGAGAGAGCGAGCGAGCGAGCGAGGAGTGGGCGAGAGAGAGTGGACGAGAGTTGAAGCTTTTTCCCCGTTGTGGCCAGGGTCTCGCGTCAATGCCACCACGAAACAAGTCACTTTCACAACCCTGGCCCAGACTCCAACTGAAACATATCGGGAATGGAGCACCCAGTTCCCACCTTAGTGCCCTTGATATAAATCAACATGAAGCAGCAGTCAGAGTGATTAATGATCCAGTGCACGCTCACTCATCAGCGGTCAGTTGCCTCCCTGTCACTCTAATATCGCTACTTTCGTGGTTTCAGTTCCTGTGAACGTTTCACTCACTAATATTGAGGGTTCGCTCTACCAGACACCTACTGTTTGTCATCAATGGGTGTTCAAACATCACCGCACTGTAGGTCACAACAACACTCACCAACTCACCCAGAGACAAAGATCCCTTGTATAGACTTAACAGACTGTTGGGGCAAGTGCTGTTAGCGAGCACCTATTAAGGCTGGCACGGTACACGAGGGGTGGGTGGCCAACACCACGCCCGGCCGCCTGTGTCTCTCCAGTGGCGATGTTTCGACACACCAGATACTCATTTGAGGCTGAGCCCACCTAGGAGAGGCCTAGGACCGGTTCAGATAATCGTCACAAGTGTTGGCCGTGAGCAGGAATCGAACTCGGGTCGCCAGGATCATAGCGCAGCGTGTTAACTGCAACACTATCGCTCCCCTTACTCACTCACCCACACATTCACCCACTCACCCACTCACTCGTCCACTCACTCATCCACTCACACACACCATCATCAACAACCGCCGTTCCCAACGAAGTGGCAGTGACGCCACCACATCGCTTGTGCCAGGCCAGGTGCACCTTGAGGCCATCACGTGAAATGTTTTTTCTGCTCAGCAGGAGGTTTACGGGACAGACCCAGGTGCCACGGTTTGACTGACTTGAGATGCCTGGCAGATGCACCCTCCCCCCTGTGGTCCCCACTGTGCCAACACACACACACACACCACGCTCACCAATAAACACGCACTCAAAACACAGACACCCCCAATGCCCCCCTCCCCCCTCACCCCCTCCCCCCGCCCCGCCCCCCGACCCCCGCCCCCCCGTCTCACCGGCCGATGCGGAGCACATCTCGGTGGCGTCGCCCTCCTTGTTGCCCGGGTTACCATTGCCATGGACGCCATTCACCGCCTCCAGCTTCAGCTTTTTCATCTTCAGACTCTCCGGGAAGGCGGCGCCAGAGCTCACGCCCCCCGTGGGACCCAGGCCTGGGCGCGATGTGGTGGTGGTGGTGGGGGGGTGCAGGGAGACACGGGGGGAGGAGGGCAAGGAGAGGGAGGGAGGGAGGTGCAGGGATGGAGACGGAATTTATTTTGAAAGTGTCACGCTGACCCGAGCGGGAGGATGTGTGTCAATGGGGAGCGGTGGCGCAGTTGGTCAGCACGACCCATTGCCTACCTCGTCACCCCCTAGACAAGCTGCTGGTGGTGGTAAAACACGGAGCGGATTGCCCTACGCGCGGCCACCACTCAATCGTCAATACAACTTCGTGTCGCACCTTTGATTGCAAAATGATATCCCAGTAAACATTTCAACGTCCGGCCAACGTTGGCATGGTGGTTGGAACCGTTGGACCAACGTTGACCCACTGTCGGTCCAACGTTCCACTTTTACAAGGATTGTACTCGTCGTCGGGAAGGGGGGGGGCAGTAGTGTAGTTAGGCACGACACTACGCACCCGCCCACCCGAGTACAATTCCCGGTCACGGAATTGCGAACACCGACAGCGAGTGATATCGGACAGGATCGCGAGTCTCCCCTTAACTGTAGGCCGACTCAGCCTTGCCTTGAGCAGCTGGTGCGGTCGTCAAAATCAGCAGGCCGGGAGGAAATGTGGCCGGGCGTGGGGTCTTGTCCACACCGCACCCAGGTGCTCATGTCGCGGACCTTAATAGGTGCTCACGGACAGAGTCTGTCTTGGTATCGAGAGGTGGTACCGCGAGCAGCGGACTAAGCTACGAGGCCAAACTTCTGGGTTCAATCAACCAGCCATGCCAGCGAATCGGTGGTACAGGGGTATCTGAAGCTGGCTTGAGTTCCTCCTAAGTCGGCTCAGCCTTAAAAAAAAGAATACTTGTGTATATATATTGTGCAGTTGTCCGAACAGCAAACAGCACCGCTGTGGAGAAAACGTCGGCCTGGTGTACGTGGTGCTGGCCACACCAACACCACTACCCCTCCGCCCTGCCAATTGTGTACTACCAGACTCGATAGGCGCTCGCTAACGTTCATCGGGCCCAGCGAGCCGCGGCTCTGACCCGCAAAGCCACTGGGGAAGAAGCGTCTGAGCTGTAGGTTGCACGTGAAAGATGCTAACAACGCGGTGGCGGGATCGGGTGAACTTCCGACCGTGTAAGTTTGGAGAGACAACAAACGCGGGGCAGGAAAGCGCTGTCGATGCAATCGGGAAGAGATTCTCGGTTTGTTTAGGTGCCAGCTTTCAAGTCGACGCTGTTTGTCCAGCAGGTGAGAACTCAAGGGGACTTGGCCATGAGTCACATTTGCAAGTGTGACCTGGGTCACCAAAATCACACGAGCAAAAGCAACAACAAAAACGATTTTATTTTATTTTAGCAGATACAGCCCACCGGGCTATTCGCTCTCTTTTTTCAGAAGCGACCTGGCCGCAAATGACAGCTCAACAAAGTAGCTTACATCGCATGGACATTCATAGCAGACAATACTCTCAACGCACGTTTCTAAATGTGGGAGTGAAAACCCCACGGGGAGAGAGAGAACACGCAAACTCCAAATATAGAGCAGGCGTCAGGGGTCGGGATCGAACCCACGACCTCCTTCATACCACGCGACGGAGACTGCATCTGGCCATCGCGAGATAACACGAATAAAGAGATAACAAAATAAAGTTCCAGCAACGAAGCAAATAGAAATATGAACAAAAGCAACTGTGTGTTGATAATTGGTTTTTTACCCTTTTTTCTGGCAACAAAACTAAAAACCTTTTACAAGGAGTGCGCCTTTTGGCGTCATCTGGTCCAACACCATGTGAGACTAGGCTCTAAGGAAAACTGTCTCGGGTGTGGACCAATCAACTTCAAGGACAGTGCATACATTATCAGAGTTATGTTTTTTGTTTGCATTATGACTGCAGGTATTGTGGTGTATGCAAACATGACTCCTCGTAAAAAAAGGTATCAGTTTTGTTGCCAGATAAAAGGGTTAAAAAACACATATTTTTTACTGGCAAATGAGGTACCAATGGTGCAACTGTGTGTTGTATGTGATGGGTGGGACGCGTGCGCAGAGTCGGGGGGGGAGGGCAGGTCGCCGAGACGAGCAGTGGAGGGGCACCCAGAGGTCAGCCACCAAGGAGAAGAGAAGACCTAAAGTTGGTGGTAGTGGTGGTGAGTTTGTAAGAGCGACCCTTGCAGGAAGTGTATACTGTGAAACAAACGGGTAGACCTAATGGCAGTGTGCGTGTGTGTGTAAGACTGCAAGAGCACCCGACTTAGGATATATCTGGCAGAAGGAAGGAAGCGACGGCGAGGTACGGTGGCACCCACAACATTGGCTGCGATGACCTCTTGACCTTGACCCTGGCCCACAAAATCGATCGAAGCGACACTTGCGACGATCGTTTCCACCGGGTTTCCGTGGATGTAACATCGTATCGATTCATTGTTGTTAGCAGAGGTTGTTAAACTTGCCGTAATAATTGTTTTTAACCCTTTTATCTGGCAACAAAACTGACACCTTTTTTTACAAGGAGTCATGTTTGCATAGACCACAATACCTGCAGTCATAATGCAAACAAAAAGCATAACTCTGATAATGTATGCACTGTCCTTGAAGTTGATTGGTCCACACCCGAGACAGCTTTCCTTAGAGCCTAGTCTCACATGGTGTTGGACCAGATGACGCCAACGAAAAGGCGCACGCATTATGACTGCAGGTATTGTGGTCTATGCAAACATGACTCCTTGTAAAAAAAAAGGTGTCAGTTTTGTTGCCAGATAAAAGGGTAAAAAAACTATTATTATGTTCTTTACTGGCAAATGAGGTTCCAATGGTGCAAACTTGCCGTACTTGCGTATCGTATACCTTGTAAGGTACAGCGATGGGTTCTTCTCGCGCCTACAGCTACCAGAGGCGCTATCATTCTCAAAATCAAACAAATTATTTGGTGATGCCGCTGCCGCGGCTGTCAAAGCAGTCAACACAACAAACTGGGCGCATGCGTCAACGATTTAACACTGTGGCCTTGTAAAGCACACGATGTAGTAATGTGTGCCGAGAAGAAGGGCCATTGCCCGAAACGTCGGGCAATTTCCCAGTGTTATTGATTAATGCGTTGAGGGGTTTTTTGTTGTTGCTGCTGTACTATTCCCAGCAATTTCGATTTAAAGCTTTCGTGACTGCAGGGATTCATCTTCTTGGTTCTTTCGGTAAAGTCACGTAGACCTGTTTTCCACCTGAAGACGGCTGCTTGCGTTGTGGCCGAAACATCGTGAGAATTATTTTGTTATGTTTAATTTTTATAATTTTATTACTTTCCTTCTACATGACTTTACCGAAAGAACCAAGAAGATGATTCCCAGCAATGTTAAATGAATAATCGAATTTAATCGAATTTAATCACGTAATGGGATCGGAGACCCCCCCCCCCCTCCGAATCGGGTGACGGTCAATCGAATCGTCGCGAGGATAACATTGGCGGTTTTTTTAAGACGGTGGTGGCAATTCCACGTTCGCATAACGGGGGCAAGAAGATCCATTGCAATAAAAAGCTGTACGTGTACTTCACAACGTTCTGCACTGCAGTAAAAAGTACTGCAGTGGTGCGTGTGTGTGCCTGTATGTATGTGTGTGTATATACGTGTACGTGCATGTGGGGAGCGGTGGTGTAGCGGTTAGCGCGCTGCGCAACGAACCCGGCGAACCTAGTTCGACTCCCGCTCACGGCCAACACCCAGTGACGATTATCTGAACCGGTCCTGGGCCTCATCTTGGTCCACTCAGCCCCATTGTACGCCGTGCCGGTCTTCATAAGTGCTACTCGCTAACAGCACTTGCCCCAGCAGTCTGTTCCAGGGTTTACAGGGGGGGGGGATCTTTTTCTATATACTTACATTAATCTTTTCGATTTAAAGCTTTCGTGACTGCAGGGATTCATCTTCTTGGTTCTTTCGGTAAAGTCACGTAGAAGGGAAGTAATAAAATAATAATAAAAATAAAACATAATAAAATAATTCTCACGACGTTTCGGCCACAACGCAAGCAGCCGTCCTTCACCTGAGGATGGCTGCTTGCGTTGTGGCCGAAACGTCGTGAGAATTATTTTATTATTATTATTTTATTACTTCCCTTCTACATGACATTACCGAAAGAACCAAGAAGACTTACACGAATCGTCGATTGAAGATTATTAATCATCGGAGATGTTGCACACATGTGTGTGTACAAACAACAGCAATGCGCAGCCCTAACTCCTTTGACCATTCCCCTGTACCAGTTGGATTCCTACACCGATTTCGAGTTCACTCACCCCGCCTCCAACCCCAGCCCGCGCAGGCCCCTACCCCACCGAGCCCCCCCTCACCCCCCCCCCCCAACACAAACGACCCCCACCCCTCCGCCTAAAGGAATCTGCTTTGTGTAATATCCATAGCGTAAAATATAATTGCGCTTTCAAAAGGAGACTGTTGCTTTTTTTTGTGTGTGTCCGTGTCCGTGAAAGGCGCTTGAGGGAGATTGATTGATAATGCAGCGCTGTTTTTTTGCGGAGCGAGACGCGTTGTCGTGAAATTAGGGTTCAAACCTCCCTCCCCCCTCCCACCACCAGCCCTCAACCCGCTCCTTGAAAGCTTGTCAGCTCCAACGTTGACTCTTTACTCCCCTGTTTATCTTGGTCGCCTCCCTCCACGACGCCCCCCACCCCCCACCAGCCCTACACTCGTACAAACGAGTTCACAGACGTTTACAAAGGAAGCCGACTTGTCCCCCCCCCACCCGTGCAGTCGTTCGTGTTTGTAGATTTGATGGGCGCTGTTAGCGAGCACCTATTAAGGAAGCGCTTACGTCATCGGCGGCGGGTGCTTTCGGTGGTTAGAGCCCTGCTCACGACTCACATCAGTGGCGAGTGATGTCCGAACCCGTCTCGCCCCCCCCCCCCACTTCACGAAACAACGTGGTGGTTCGTCTTATGTGTGGCCGATGATGTAGATGATGATGTAGATGATGATGTAGATGATGTAGATAATGATGTAGATGATGTAGATGATGATGTAGATGCTGATGATGTAGATGATGATGTAGATGATGTAGATGATGATGATGTAGATGATGATGTAGATGATGATGATGTAGATGATGATGATGTAGATGATGATGATGATGTAGATGATGATGATGTAGATGATGATGATGATGTAGATGATGTGGATGATGATGTAGATGATGTAGATGATGATGTAGATGATGATGTAGATGATGATGTAGATGATGATGTAGATGATGTAGATGATGTAGATGATGATGTAGATGATGATGTAGATGATGATGATGTAGATGATGATGTAGATGATGATGTAGATGATGTAGATGATGTAGATGATGTAGATGATGTAGATGCAGAGCGACAAACCACAATTCAACATGCAGGTGGTCAAGCCAGATTATAATAACCGCGTCAGGAGAGTCGCGTTTCGCTGTGATGATGTCTGTGAAGATCGGGCATTGAGTCGTGAAATCTTGTTGTTGTTGATGTTGTTGTACGGTCTGTTCTCGATGACCACAGTCGCACACTGGCGAGTTTTTGTTTTAAAGTTTCCATGTGTGCATCATCGGGGTATCCGCGTCTGCTGCCGTGGTTTGTGCAATGGATGCGGTTCAGGGTGGACCGTGAGCTTCGTGGAAGTTCATCCCCAGGGCTCGAACGCGTTGGGTCTTTCACAACAAAGTGTTTGTGGGTTCTTTTGAACTCCATTTAGCTCCACCAAGCTTCGTCGGGGCTGAACGCTCAATTGTTGAAGGCGAGTAGCGGTGTTGATGCATGGTATGACCACCCCGCGCTCATAGATGAACATATATAACGTTCTGCCCTTTGTCAATCCACGGCTAAAAGAAGGCCTTCCCTCACGCTGTTATCGGCAGTGAGGATTGTTAATCACACTTCACCACGATTTGTCACTCGCCACTGATGTTAGATGTGGTCGGGAATTGAACTCAGGTCCGCCCGGTTCACAGCGCAGTTTGCTAATAACCACTCACTGCCCCCCACCGCAAAATCGCATATGATCATCATCGGCCATGGTCAATCCACTGCTGGATGAAGCTACCCCCACCCCACCCACAATACACTGCCCCCCTCTCCCGTAATATATAATATTATATGTATAATAATATATATAATATGTTAACTAGCTATATATTTATTACGTCATGTGCAGTTCACACCTACGGGATATCTGCCCATGGATCGTGATGATGATCATGTATGTTGAACTTCTTTCGCACCGTACGTAGCCAACCGTGCCGATCGGCGGTGCGCCGTGACGAAACACAAAGTCATCGCTCACAATCAAAATCTTTATTTAGACCGGAGGAGGAAGCCGATTATCTGCGAAGCTCTTTTTGCACGGATGCGACAGGTATTGATGGTAATCGTAATCACCGCGGTCGTTATGGTTATTTATAGCGCGCAATGCGCAACACATCATCCGCGAGCAACCTTCACGAACCGCTGTGCGCATGAATAAGTTACGAAGCAGTGGCACCATCCAAAGAAAAACAAAGAGAGAGACATCGCGTTCCGTTGCGGAACCACCCCCCGAGAATTAACGGGTCAAAGGAATTCATCGCACGGGCGGGAATCAAACTTTGTGCGACGATATTAAAAAACGAAAAAGTAACGGTGCATGCGCACATTGCTGTACGCATGGTTGAAACTTCTTTCGCGCCGTACGTAGCCAACCGCGTGGATCGTAGAGGTCCGAAATAACGCCGTGGAGGAGGGGGGGTGTTCAGAGAAAGGGAACGCGTGGAGCCACGGAACGAAAGGAAACTGAATGAATCACGAACTACAGTGCACGAATCACCGAATGAATCAATGAATAACCCCCCCCACCTCCGCCCTCCCTCGCCCACCACCGCAGTCGCAGTGCCCCCCTCCCTAGCCCTGACCTGCCCCCCCCCCCACCAGCCCCCCGTTACCTGGTGGAGGCAGAACCCCCTGATGAGCATCATGATTGAATTAAATTTCGATTGAAAGCTTTCGTGACTGCAGGGATTCATCTTCTTGGTTCTTTCGGTAAAGTCACGTAGAATGGAAATAATAAAAATAAAACATAATAAAATAATTCTCACGACGTTTCGGCCACAACGCAAGCAGCCGTCCTCAGGTGTAGAACAGGTCTGTCGAGAAGACAGAGTCACTCAGACTCTGTCTTCTCGACAGACCTGCTTGCGTTGTGGCCGAAACGTCGTGATAATTATTTTATTATGTTGAATTTTTATTATTTTATTATTTCCATTCTACGTGACTTTACCGAAAGAACCAAGAAGATGATTGAATTAATCAATTCCCCCCCATGACATGAGCCTGTGCGGCGGCATCATGGTTTAGTGAATCAATGAACGGATGAACGATTCGATCAATCAATGTCACCCTTGTGTGTGTGTGGTGATGATGATGATGCTGATGATGCTGATGCCCAGGTGAGTGCGGAGTGTCCTCCCCGCCTCCCCAGTTACCTGGAGGAGAGAGCACGCCGGGCGAGAGGAGGCCGTGGTGGGGCAGCATGCTGTCGGGTGACAGCAGTCCGTGTGCTCGTTTCGGGGGCCGGCCCGGCCTGGAGCTGACGACAAGGGCAAGGGAAGCGTGCAGGTGGGTGACACGCGGACACAGCCACCACAACCACCAACGTAACCACCAACGCCACGTGTGGATGACGCGCAAACACAACCATCACCTCCACGTGTGCGTGAAACGCGAACACAACCACCACAACCACCTCCACGGTTGCGTGAAACGCGAACACAACCACCGCCACCAACACCACAATCACTACCTCCACGTGTGCGTGAAACGCGGACACAACCACCACCACCTCCACGTGTGCGTGAAACGTGAACACAACCACCGCCACCAACACCACAACCACCACAACCACCTCCACGGTTGCGTGAAACGCGGACGCAACCACCACTAACACCACCACCACCTCCACGTGTGCGTAAAACGTGAACACAACCACCGCCACAACCACCACAACCACCACAACCAAGAGAGGCGGACAGATGTAGGGGACGTTTACGAAACGTGTCCATCAATGTAAACGTGCAGATCACGATAAAGCCCATCACCGCCGAACAACAAAGCGAGGACCGTGCGTGTTAGTCGCTGCAACTCGCCACCGCCGTTTCATCTGCGGGCGCGGGAGATGGACTCGGACCGGCGAGGCTGTGTGCGTCGTGAGCCGGGCAGCGTGACACTGCTCGCAGTTACTAACAGCGGCGGAGCAGCGCACGAACCACATCACACAGAGAGCGAGAGAGAGAGAGCTATGACCCGCACATACCCTGGTTGAACTTGGATGATTAAGAAGAGAAAAAAAAGGTGTTAAGTTGGTTTAAACGTCGCATTGATACTGGCTAAAAGGGGTCACGGAGATAGAACTGCTTAACCCGAGCTCGTAAATGCTTCGGCGTTTGCATCGTCCTGGTCCTGTTCGCCTTTTGGCAGCCTTTGGCCCTACAGCATTTGTTTAGAATTTATTTTTTACGTCGAGTTTTGTCGTCGCTCCCCGGCACCTCCGATCGGCGCGTTTGGTAACGTGCGGTGCAGTTCAACATACGTACACACAGCCAAGACAGAGCCATGTAAGTGGCTGTCTCTGGCGTAGGCCAATCAGTTGCAGGGACAACGCACACACGTCTCACCGCAAGCACGCGTGGCGAATGCCGACTTGATGCTTTGGAAGAGGTGTGTCTATCTGGTGTTTTGATCGTCAACCTTGAGTGCTCACAGGTATAGCGAGGGAACTCCACTCAATCCCCCCACTGCACGAATCGAGAGGAGGAACCCTTAACAGAGGAGGAGATTAGAGACCCGATTCTCATCGTGAGGAATAGAAACCTCCACGGGGCTGCCCAGGAGATACCCCCCCCCCCTCCTCCCCCTCCCCCTATCCTCCTCACCTCCCCCCCACCACCAACATCCCAAGCACCACGCACATCGCGAGGCGTTCATCTAAATGCTTTCTGGATGACAGCAAAGGAATTCTGTTGTGCGCAGGAATTTAAACGCGGTAAGAGTGGTTCCAGACACGCTCCATATTTCAAATGTGCGCTGCGTTTTCGTCTCTTGTAGAAGAATGAGGAGGGCACGATGGGGTGGGGGTGGGGGTGACTTTTACTTCAAAGACAAAAGAGAGTCAGAAAGAGAAAACACATGACAACGCGGAGAATACGAGCGCGCTGTTGTGTCAGAAGTCACAACTATAAACGGACGAGCTGGGAACGGGGGAGGGGGAAGCCCCCCCACCCACGTCTCCCCACCCAGGCCCCCCCCCTCGTCTCCCCACCCAGCCCCCTCCCGTCTCACCACTCAGCCCCCCCCCCGTCTCCCCACCCAGCCCCCTCCCGTCTCACCACCCAGCCTCCCCCATCTCCGCACCCAGCCCACACCCCGTCTCCCCATTAAGCCCCCCCCCCGTCTCCCCACCGAGCCCCCCCTCGTCTCCCCACCCACCCAGCCCCCCCCCTCTGTCTCCCCACCAAAGCCCCCCCCCCCGTTCCCCCCCACCCAGCCCAGCCCCCTCCCCACCACCACCCCCCGATTAGCGGGCGGTGGCGACAACCCCCCTCCAATGACTGCTCAACTCCCCGCTAGGAGCGAGTGAATTTTAGCTGCTGCCCCCCTCCCTCTCCTAATCTCCCCCCCCTCCCCCACCTCTCTACAACAGCCCCCCCCCCCAACCGCGACCCCATCATCGGGCCTTCGCCTCCTGCCCCCCCCCCCCTTTACCTCCCCTCACCCGCCCCTCCACCATCGGAACTTCGACCGAGCTGAATGTTAACTCTGTTATTGGCAGCGCCCTCAACCCACAGTCAGCCGACCCCCCCCCACCCCCCCCTCGCCCCCCCCCCCCCAGTGTCATCAGCATCACTGCGGTTTGTTTGCTCCCAGACACGGCAGGGTTGGTTCTGCTGCTGCGCGATTCTCCGGTCGTACCACCGCGTGTCGTTGGCCACGATGTCCGACGTTTCGCCCCACGTGTGTTGGACACTCGGTCACGTGAAGCCAAACGTCGGACGCCGTTGTCTGAGCGCACGGCACAACCAGGAAGAAGAAGAGGAGGAGGAAACAGAAAGGGGCACGCGTTCGGAGGGATATTGACACGCGCGCGCTATGTTCAATCCAGCTGCGTCGACTACCTGCCTGCTCGGGCGTTTACTGTGGTTACATCCCCCCCTCCCCAACTGTGGAACTCCCTCCAGCAGGCGAGGCTACGTTGGCTGGGTCACGTAGCCCGCATGTCCAGCCACCGCATGGCCAAGCCGGTTAGAGGGGGATAAACGGGCGCGGCACGGGCTAGAGAAGACGTGGGCTGATGTGGTACAGGAGGACGTGGAGCTGATGATTGGGGACTTGCCGGTGACCGGTACCAGCGGTGTCAACATCGGACTCTGTGTAGGAGGCTCGTGAAGGATGCTGCTATTGGGCAGTTGGAGGCAGTCGCCCTCCAGCAACGACGGAGGGCGGAGGAGCGACGCTCATAACAACGAGCAGAGCGCCGGGTGGATAAAATAGATCGAGTTGGCATAGTAGGGAGCGCAGGTGGTGCATCTGCCAGTCCTTTCAGGCAACTCATGACACCTGGGTCTGAACCCGTGACCTCCCGTCAGCAAACTTCGAAGCTTCACCTGGTCTCTCAGTGCACGTAGCCTGGTACAAGCGCCGTGGTGACGTCAACGCCACTTAGTGACAATGGTTAGGGCACCGCGCTCACGCGCACGGCCACCCGAGTTCGATTCCCACTCACGACCAAATAACAGTGACGAACATTTTGAACGGGTCCGGGGCCTCCCCCTACGTTGACTCGGCCTCAAATGAGTACCTGGTGCGGTGTGTAACCATACGGAGGATCTTTGACTTTGTTTTGCATGTATGTGTATACGTGTGTGTGTGTGCATGCCTAGGTCTACTCAGCCTCAAATGAGTACCTGGTGCGGTGTGTAAACATCGTCACTAGGGAGACAAAGGCGGCCGAGCGTGGTGTTGACCACCCACCCCTCGTGTGCCGTGCCGGCCTTTATAGGTGATCGCTAACAGCACTTGCTTCTACAGTCTGTTAAGGCTATATGGGGGATCTTTGTGTGCATGGCTGTAGGGGCAAGTGCTGTTAGCGAGCACCTATTAAGGCTGTAACGGTACACCAGGTACTTATTTGAGGCTGAGTCGAACTAGAGGAGGCCCATGACCGGTTCAGATAATCATCACCGGTGTTGACCGTGAGCGGGAATCGAACCCGGGTCGCCGGGTTCATAGCGCAGCGTAGCGCTAACCGCTACACTACGGGGATCTTTGTCTTTTGCGTGTGTATTATCTGGGCCGCCCCTAGGTCGACTCAGCCTCAAATGAGTACCTGTTGCCGTGTGTAAACATCGTAAACTGTTAAGACAAAGACGGCCGGGTGTGGTGCTGGCCACCCACCCTCCTCTGTGTGACGTGGAGGCCTTCATAGGTGCTACTCGCGAACAGCACTTACCCCGAAGTTCTGTTCAAAGCTACGCACGCGGGAGATCGTTGCCTTTGTACGGCAAGTTACCCGACCAACAAAAGGCGTATTCATAATAATCATCGTTCAGGATGGCATCATCTCAACAATTGCTCGCTCCTGACGTTAGATTGCAGGTCTCCCCTATTCGCCACCTCTCACCAGGGGGCAGAGGAATCGTTTCCACAGCGAACTCGTGATTCGTATCCTCGCTGACAAATATAGCAACCATTCTTACATCTGACATGTATTCACATGTTTATTTATATGTTTAATTTCATACATTTCCACGTATTAATTACGTCAATGTTTTTAGGGAAAACAACTTCAATCCTCTTTTTACGCGAAATTAGATTTTTTTTTCGTGTTTGACAAATAACTTTAGAAGTTTTGGATTATTTTGTTTTCTCTCTGCGTGCGTGCGTTGTTGTTATTGTTGTTGTAAGATCTCTTGCGGGGGGAGGGGGGTGGCGGTGGGGGGAAGGGGGTAAGGCGGGGGGGGGGGGGAAGAATTGAAAAACTCTTTAGTGCCGCGGCGCATGATGTTATCCCAGAGTAATGAGGGTCGCCCACTCTCGCCGTTCACGGTTTCAAAGGGAAGCTGCGAGTTTCTTGATCGTGACGTCTGGCGTTCTCATTGCTGGAGAGGGCAGCTGTGAAAACACGAGGCGACGGAGCTGTCGCGCGTGCCGCGTGCCGCCTGCTCGGGCCCGGTGAGAGCGAGCGAGAGACGAGCGGCAAGAGGAGGGAGGAGGAGGAGGAGGAGGGAGGAGGAGGAGGGAGGAGGTGGAGGGAGGAGGAGGGAGGAGGAGGAGGAAGAGGAGGAGGTAGAGGAGGGAGGAGGAGGTGGAGGGAGGAGGAGGGAGGAGGGAGTAGGAGGAGGAGGAGGGAGGAGGTGGAGGGAGGAGGAGGGAGGAGGAGGAGGAGGGAGGAGGGAGGAGGTGGAGGGAGGAGGAGGGAGTAGGAGGAGGAGGAGGAGGGAGGAGGTGGAGGGAGGAGGAGGAAGAGGAGGAGGAAGAGGAGGAGGAAGAGGAGGAGGAAGAGGAGGAGGAGAGAGATGAGAGAGAGAATGGGGGAGAGAGATGAGTGAGGGGGATTGGCCGCAATATCATCATGATGATGATTAGAGATGATGATGATGATCAGATATGAAGAGGAAAAGAGAAGATAGAGGACAGAAAGAAAGTGTGGAGGGAGAGAGAGACGAGGAAGGAGGATGAGCAGGGGGAGGATGATGATGAGATGATAATAATGAGCATAGTGGGAGGAGGTAATAGCAATGAAGAGGAAGAGAGGGGATAAAGGAGTAGGAGGGATGATTGCTTGCTGATGTGGGTATAGCTGTTGAGGAGCGAATAGACATGAAGAGGATGTGTTGTGGGGAGGGGGGCGGGTGAAGAGAGACGAGGAAAGATGATGATGATGATGAAAGGATTCGGAGAAAGAGGAGCAGTAGGAGGAGAGAGCGAGTAGAGACAGGAGGACGAGAACGGGAGAGCGCGAGAGAAGACGGTGAGAGCGAATCGAGGAGGACGAGGAGGATGAGTATAATAGCAATGAGTCGGAGAAAGAGGAGGAGGAGGAGGGCAACAGACGAGGAAGAGAAAGAGAGAGCGAGGAGAGACGTGAGGAAGAGAGAGAGCGAGCGAGCGAGGGAGCGAGCTCTGTGGCTGCGCTCCTTGTTGAAGGACGGACAGTTCGCATGTCATTGAGAATAGTTAATTAAAACTAATCTGCATTCATTAAGCCGCTCATAAATTAAACTGTCAGACGGTTAAGATTTATGCCTACTCATTTGCATTTTATATACGATTCATCAATTTCCGACGGCGAGAGCGCCGCGTTGTCGGGAGTCAGAGCGCAGCTCTTGACGGCCCGACACGGCAGCGACGGGAGGAGGGAGGGAGGAGGAGGAGGAGGAGGAGGAGGAGGGAGGAGGAGGGGAGGAGGAGGAGGGAGGAGGAGGGAGGAGGGAGGAGGGGAGGAGGAGGAGGGAGGAGGAGGGGAGGAGGAGGAGGGGAGGAGGAGGGAGGAGGAGGAGGAGGGAGGAGGGGAGGAGGAGGAGGGAGGAGGAGGGGAGGAGGAGGAGGGGAGGAGGAGGGAGGAGGAGGAGGGAGGAGGGGAGGAGGAGGAGGGAGGAGGAGGGGAGGAGGAGGAGGGGAGGAGGAGGCTGAGAGGGTGGGTGTGTTTGGTGGGGGAGTCGGTGTCGACTGTCGTCGGAGAAACGATGGCCGAGAGAGGGAGAGCAACGAGAGAAGAAGGCGAAGGAGCGATTCGTGGTGGAGGAGAATGGGGCGGCGGGCGGCGGGGGGGGGGAGATTTAAAAAAAAGTGGAGGCTAAAAAAAAAGAGTGGGGATTGGCTCTTGACAGTCTCTAACAAACTCGCCTAGGTCAAACGGGACATTTTTCTAATCGCTCATTACCATCGCGAGCTGCCGAACCCCTGCCGGGCCCGCGATCGCGTCCCTTCCACTTCCCCTCCGCGTCTCTCAACGGCGCCTCAGCACCCCCCCCCACCCCCCTCTGATGGACCCCAACGGGCAAGCCGAAGGCTCAGCCGGTGATGACGATGCCCGCGCTATCGATTTTAATGATCCACCAGGGCGAATGCGTGCAACCACTCCACCTCCTTGTACACCGCCTCACACACCTATTCCTCGTCCTCCTCTCTGTCCCACCTCATCTCTCTACTCCGATCTCATCTGTTCCATCCTCCTCCTATAACTCGGCTCGTGTCTCTCTCTCGCTCCTAATCTCTCCCCGTTAGCTTTCCTCCTCTATCTCCTCCTCATCTCTCTCTCTGTTGCTCATATTCATCGTCATCTCTTGTCGTCTATATCCTCCTATACATCTTCATCCTCCTTTTCAACATCTCTGCCGTGGTTACCCCCTCCACCACCACCACCGCCTCCTCCTCTTCATCATTATTCGTTCGTTCCTTCCTCCTCTTCATTCTCTCTATCCTCCTCCTCATCCTACTCCATCCTCCCCGTCGTCTTTGTCTCGACCAGTCACTCGTCTCGCTTGCTCCGAGCCACGTGGTGCCGACTACAAGATCCGAGCAAATCTGAGCCGCTGTCCACCCCCCACCACCGCCCCCGATATCAATGCGCGCCACACGTGACTTATGGCGAGGCTTGCCAATGGTCCTAACCTACCGTGGGGTTGTAGGTCTTGGGATTCCTGTAGGCTGGGGAGGGGGGCACTTTCGCCGATAAGACATCATCAGTGATGTGTGCCACCCACACCGTTTGAAACCATTGGGGGTTTAACAGCAGCACGATGATGATGATGATGATGGGGGTGTTCTCACTATTTGCGTAAGGCCGGGCGCCGCACGTCACGGGTCGCACCAAAGGCCATACTCGCTTAGATGGACGACAGTGCGGCAATGTGATTCCTGAATCTATCTGTGCGGAGCTTTTGATCGTGTCAACCTATCGTACGGTTCTACGATTGCCTCCGGCACGAAGTTGACCTCTCACGAAGAATTCATGTGACTCGGAGCCATACGTCTCCGGGCGTAGCAGGAGGCTCCCGAGTGGGAGTGTTGAGACTCAGTGAGGCGCAAATGAATGATCTACAATCACGTGTACGCGTTTAATCACCGATGGAAGTTCGTAGAATCGTAAACAGGTGGTCTTTGCCGATGGCACCTATTCGGTGGTTCATCGGCGTTGTTTCGAGCAAGACCTGACTCTGCTGATGAGACGCTATGTGTCGGAACTGGTCCCAGTAGTCGTTGGCTTGTGTTGAATCAATGCCGCTTAAATTGATGCGCTCCCCCAGACGATCGCGCGGCTGATGGGATGAGTCAAGAAGTACGAATTTTTATGATGGTGGCGTTTGGCTTGCCTATTTTGTCATTTAAATTCTCAACAACGACGGCAAATGTTCATGTCGAATTAAAGAAGTTACCGCCATTCGTGTACACGATATACTTCAGAATTAAAGTGTATCATTCACCACGAGCTGTGTGTAAATGTGCGGGTGTGTGTACGTATACATACATCCGTGAGTGAGCGAGCGGTGACATGGTAGTTAACACACTGCACTACAAACTCGGCCACCTTAAGTTCCAATTCCCAACAACGGGTTAGCATCAGCTGACGGAGTCTTAATCCACTTGCAAGTGCCACGAACGAAAGCAAAAAAAAACACCCCAGCACCTGCGGAGACAAAGGCTACCACGCGTGACGCTGGCTGTGGTTCATCTTCTTGGTTCTTTCGGTAAAGTCACGTAGAAGGGAAGTAATAAAATAATAAAAATAAAACATAATTATAATAAAAATAAAACATAATTATTTTTCTTATTTTATTACTTCCCTTCTACGTGACTTTACCGAAATAACCAAGAAGATGAATCCCTGCAGTCACGAAAGCTTTAAATCTAAAGCTGGCTGTGGTGTTCGGCGCTCCCCGAACAGCACTTGCCCCAACAGCCTCTTCGGGCTACACGGGGGATCTTTGTCTTTGAGTGCGGGTGGGTTGTTAGCCACAGCACCGAGGCGGTTTCTAAATGGGAAAGCTATCGCCGCCGGACAGCGAATGAGCAAACGCCACGACAGTCTATAGGACTAAACGGGGGCCCCCATTGTGAATATGTGAAAGGGGGAGAGGAGGGAGGGAGGGAGGGAGGGAGGGAGGGAGGGGAGGGAGGGGTGGGCAGCTAGCGAGCTGCTGGGGCAGATGTCGGCTGTGGTTGCTTTACAGATCACTACGAACGCTCCGCTGGGGATATCCAAAGCGCTGCAGATAAAAAATAATAATAATAGACGAAGCCTATCTGGGGTAAGGGAGACGGGGGGTCGGCGTGAAGAGTGAGGTGGGGGGCTAAGGAGGGGTGTGGGGGGGGTGAGGGGGAGGGGGTAACGGGGGGGTGAAGGGGAGGGGTGTAACGTCTCCCCTCTACTGCCCTTACTGCTGCGTTCCCACGACCACTTTGCCAGGAGGCGGACCTGGTTCGCGAAGTTCGGGTGCTCGTTGTGACAACTGAGTAGCGTTTCGCGCTTGTTGCTGTAGGTACGGCTCCGCAATGTGTTTTCGCGGGTTGTAACGGGAGGAGGAGGAGGGGGGGTTGCTGGGCAGGTGTTGTTGGTGTGGGGTTGGTATCGAGGTGTGATTAGGAGATGCAAGTGCTGAGTGTTTCAACCTCGTGTGCGTGGTGAGTGTTGTTTTGTTTTTTTATCTGGTTACTCCAATGTCCTGTTCCTAACGAAGCCAAACACCTATTGACGACACTGGCCAAACATCTCAAGAGAGCAGGTGAAGGTCAAGATGTCATCATGACCAGAGCCGTTGATGATAACACCACCACCACCACCACCACCACCCCTCCACCAGATCTTCTCTGACAGTATCCCAGTTTGCTTTTAGACTCACTCATAGACTCACTCAGAGACCCACAGGCTCACACAGGGACTCACAGACTAACACAGTCTCAAAGACTCACGCAGGGACCCAGAGAATAACTCAGAGACCCACAGACTCGCACCCGTCCTAATAACTCGCGCAGAAAACCACAGACTCAAACAGAGACCAACAGACTCACACAGACCCACAGACTCACACAGGGACCCACAGACTCACACAGAGATCCACGGACTCACACTGACACCCACAGACTCACAGTCTCAAAGACTCACGCAGGGACCCATAGATTAACTCAGAGACCCACAGACTCACACAGGCCCACAGACTCACACCCATCCCAAAGACTCACGCAGAGACCCATAGACTCGAGCAAGCGGGACGTGGGGGAGGGGGACACGCCGTGAACCCGATGGGGGATGCTGACCAACACAAAAGAAGTAGAACACATCTGAAATTCAAAAAAAATCTCTAATCCCTAATGTATAAATAAATACACGAGGGTCTGTTTCATCTGCCAAGATAAAATAAATAACATTTAAGTCCATAAAACGAGGCGCCTTCTGGCCTAATGTGGTCCAGCAACAGCTTGTTTTTGTTTTTCAAGCAAGCGAAAGCAAAGGTGGCCACATTTCACTTCGAAGAAGCATGACGAATAGGGGCATTGCCCAAAACGTCACCGTTTATCCTGCTTCCTCTTTAAGAGGCATGATTGTTGTTATTGATGTGGTGGTGGTGTTGTTGAGTTTCAACCCTTGTGAGTTTCATCAGCAGCGTTGTGACCCATTAGAGTAGACGAACGCCATGCCCTGAGTATGTGTTGACGTGTTTGTTATCATCATCCTGCCATGGTCAATCCACTGCTCGATGAAGGCCTCCCCAATCCATCACTTTCATCAGCCATGGTCAATCCACTGCTGGATTAAAGCCTCTGCCAACCGTTGCCATATCCCACGATCCTGCGATGTATTCATCCACCCAGCACCCGCACGTGAACTTATTCCATCAGCGTTCCATCTCCCACGTGGACCTCCTGTAAGAGTCGTCCCGTTACTCGGCTGGTTATCTATTTAATAAATATATATTATTTTTATTTTGTTCAATGGGGGTTTGCGTGACCATACCTCGGCAGGCTGGCCAGTACGAGTGGCTGATGGTGGGAAGGGTGGGGGGGGGTCAGGACGGGTTAGATATCACTCGGAAGTGATGTTAGCCGTGGCCGGGTTACCATCGGAGTGCGCTAACCACTGCGCCACCGCTCTCTGCTCGAGTAGAGACTGGCCACCGTGAGGATTATTTTATGACTACCACCACCCCGGCATTCCTTCACGGTTTCAATTCACACGCGCCATAAGACAATGATGGATAGGACCACTCGCGTAGGAGAGAGGTGCGCTAACTGCTGCGCCACCGCTCCTCCCACTCATTAAAACACCGTATGATATGCAATGTAATCTCATGATACAAATTGTGTTCATAATATAACAATAATACATGTATGTTGAACTTCTTTCGCACCGTACGTAGCCAACCATGCTAACCGGAGGTGCGGGGGAAGGACAAACAACTAAACAAAAAAAGAAGTTCTAAAGAAATGAGTTTTGAATATGGAGATGATGATGATTTAAAACCGCTTAGCTCCAGTGGCTTGCTAACATTAGAAGGAAGAGGGTTCCAGACGGCCGCAGAAGCGCATCGGAAAGCGCGCGATGCGGTGACGACCGTCTTTGATATCGCGTGATGCTGCGTTGATGGTGGTGCATAGGCACACGTACCACAAAACCCTCTTACACGTTTCTCAACAACGCTAACACATTCCTGCGGAGGGAGCTGGTAGGAACGTTGGGTTGCTCGGTAAATGGCCAGGGTCAACGGCGGCGTGGTGTATTCCGCAAATATGCCCGACTGTCAGGGCGGGCACAAGCCGGAGGTTCCTACCAGTATAAGTAAATATGTAACTACACATAATAAATAGCCTTGCTGGGTAGCGGCTGCGTGCGCTCAGAGCGATCCGCTCCGTGTTTTGCTACCCCCCACGCAGTGTGGATACGCCACAGGTAAGAGACGAATTGGGCTCGATCCCGACCCTGACGCCTGCTGCTGTATATTTGGAGTTTCCGTGCCTCATTTTCTCTCCGTGGTCGCGTGGATTTTCCCCCGTGTACTCCAGTTTGTCCCTCCAAGTTGAAAATCAACATCTTGCGCTTATCCATCATATATATCTTTTAGAGTATTTGGCTGCTAGACATTTCCGCGTGATAAACCACTTTGTTGTTGAGCTATCATTTGTGGCCAGGTCGCTTCTGAAAACGAGTTATGTATAGCTCAGTGGTGGCTTCCGTGATAAAAACAAAATAGCAAATAAAAATCGTAGAGAATTATTGCCCCTTTATTGGGAGGAAGTGGGGGGGGAGAAGCAGAATTTACAAAACCCCGGACCGGACTTTTCCCCACTTCGCAGCTATTCCAATCCCCTCCCCTCCACACCCGCTCCAACCTCCCTCGACCCCTCGCAACCCGGTACACGCCTCGCCCCCCTGCCGAGTTCAAACCTCCACCCACCACCCATCCCCTGGTCTCCCTCTGTTCAGAGAGAAAGAGTTAGAGACTCGCTTAGAGACCCCGCTAATAGAGAGAGAGACGGGGATCAGGAGTGTGCGGGGAAACTTAAGACCCACGTGCCAAACATTTGATTATTTAGCTGCTATGAATGTCCACACGATAAGCCACTTTCGCCGAGCTATCATTTGTGGCCTAATCGCTTCTGAAAAATAAGTTAATACATCAATGGGCTTTACCTGGTAAGATACAAAAAAATGTGTTTCATTTTATTTGTATCTTTTTTGTGGTTTGTTTACGTTTAATACACATTGCACTTCTATCGTGTTTTTGTATTGTTTGTCGTTGTCGTAACGTTCTTACCCTTCCCTACTGGATATCTGTAAAAAAAATTAAAAGAGCTTCATAGCTCATCGGATTCCTCCTGCGTAAATACACATTCTGATTCTGGTTCATTCATTCGTCCCCGCGGCCACACCACTTCCAAGACTTCCTGGCAGGAGGTCACGGCACGGACCCAGGTGTTACGGGTCAATCGACCTAAATGACTGTCAGACGTTGCACCACATTGCCTGTGAACCAACAACACTGGGCCACCACCACCACCGCCGCCGCCACTGCCGTGGTTTGTTTTGCGCGTTTAGTCTCGGACGCAACGTTGCTCTAGATCTGCTGGATGAAGACGGAGCGAGTTTGGAGAGATAAAGAGAAGGGAGCCGAGATAGGAGGGGAGGGCATTATGAAGAAGGTGGTGGTTGTTGTTGTAAGGCAGCGAGAGTTGCCACACTGTTGCTTGCAACATGACTACTGCTGGTACTGAAGTTGCTTTCAACAAGAATATTGCTGGTACAGCAGTTGCTTGCAACAGGAATATCGCTGGTACTGCAGTGGCTTGCAACAGGACTACTGTTGGTACTGCAGTTGCTTGCAACAGGACTACTGCTGGTACTGCAGTTGCTTGCAACAGGAATACGGCCGGTACTGTAGTTGCTTGCAACAGGAATACTGCTGGTACTGCAGTTTCTTGCAACAAGACTGCTGCTGGTACTGCAGTTGCTTGCAACAGGACTACTGCTGGTACTGCAGTTGCTTGCAACAGGACTGCTGATGGTACTGCAGTTGCTTGCTACAAGAATACTGCTGATACTGCAGTTGCTGATAGAGTCACTCCGACGGTATCTGATGATATAGCTGCGACTACTGTTGCTGCTGCTACTTATGTTGCTCATTGCAACTACACATGCTGCTGCTGCTACGGCTACCGCGAGCGCCGCTACATCTGCTAGCGGCGGTCGCGGCAACCACCAGCGCCACTGCTGCTGCCATAGAATGAGCGAGCCCATCTCTGTCCGTGCGCTGTGCTGCGTCTCGCGCTGCCACTCCTATCACCGCTGCTGCTGCTACTGGTCATTCTTGTGCTGCTACTACTGCTGCTACTACTGCTGCCACTACTGCTGCAACTGCTGCTGCTGCTGCTAGAGAATAAGAGGGCCCGAGAACGAGGGCAGGAGAAGCGCGTCTCTGTCCGTGCGCTTCGTCTCGCGCTGCCACTCCTATCACCGCTGCCGGTTATAAGTCTCCTGCTGCCACTACTGTTACTCCTGCTGCTACTGCTGGAGTACTCGTGGTAGTAGCGGTAGAAGAGAGTAGAAGAGAGAGAGAGAGGATGGGGGGGGGGTACAGCGGCTGTCTTTGTGCGCCGGGGCTGCCACGCTCGGGGAGGGAGGGAGGAGGAGGGAGGGAGGATGCAGGGGGGGGCCTCTCTCTTTATGCGCGATTTGTCACGGGCTGACAGTGTGTTTTAAACGAGGTCGCGGCCCTGCGGCCGACGCGCGCACACAAAGGAGAGGAGGACTTTTAGGGGGAGGGGGTGGAGGAGAGGAGAGTGGGGGGGGGGCTGGAGCAAGGGGTGAGGGGGGAAAGAGGGAAGTTAAGAGGGGAGGGAGGTGGGAGCAAAGGAGGGACGAGAGTCAGCGAGATGGGTGGATTTGGGGTGCGGTGGGTGGCAGGGTGGAGTTGGTGGCTGCGAAGGAGCGGTGGCTTGGGCGCGGTGTGGGGGGAGAGAAGGGGGGAGGGGGCAGGAGGAGGGAGGGGGAGGAGGGAGGGGGAGTATGGGGGGAGTAACGGAGAGAGAGATAAACGGAGTGAGAGAGTCGGAGGGGATTTGGGGCGGGGCGTGAGGGACGCAAGCTCCTGACGGATGAATCCGTCAGAGTTTAAAAAAAACAAAGGTGGAGGGGGCAGAAAAAACAACAACATCAAAGCTATTTTATTTTTGGGTGCGGAATCGTTGTGACTCGGGGCGGCCGGGTTCAGACCGCGCATCAGCGCGCGCGGGAACGCGTCCCGTAACCCCATCATCATCATCACCGCCACCACCACGGGACACTCACTACGACCCCGACCATCACCAACTATCACCGACCCTTGCCTCCTCCTCCTCCTCATCCTTGGCACATCAACGCCAAACTGCCCCACCTGCCCCACCCCCCTACTCCTGCCCCCCCCCTACTCCAGCTACTGAGCAGCAACCACGAGCAAAGCCGGCGCCAAGCTGCGCTACGAGATCACTCTCAGCCCAGCACCAACCTGCACTACCGACTACCCCACCACCCAGAGCGATACATCACGACCAGACGGCACCACCAACGAGTATCAGACTGAACAGCCGACAGCACCTTGTGATGAAAACTGCAGCGAAACCAACTCGCCGCACCACCTACACGCACATGCAGAGATCTCCCGTATAGCCTCAACAGAGTTCAGGGGAAAGTGCTGTTCGTGTGGGTGGGTGGCCAACACCACGCCCGGCCGCGTTTAATGTCTACGCATCGATGTTCACACACCGCACTAGGGACTCATTTGAGGCTGGGTCGACCTAGGAGAGGCCCGGTACCGGGTTCGCGTGATTCGGCACTGATTATTGGGCCGCCGGGTTTCGTAGCACAGTGCGCTAACCGCTGCGCCACCGCTCACCACATACACTCACACACAACGCACGCGATACTTGTGCTAAAGCTCGGCAAGTAAATCCGTTGTCACAGACGCGTGCACTCCCCTCGCTGGCGTGATAACCAGGCGGGGTCTGTGTCGATCTAGTGAAACGTCACTGGTGTTGGCCGTGTGCGAAAAATCGATCTTTGAGTCACTGTGTTCGAAGCGCGGCGCGCTGACCACTGCGCCACCGCTCCCCACGCACAAACAGGTGAACTCACACCTTGCCGATCTCTGTTGACGGCAACAGGCATGGGTCGTGGTAGTCCGCTGCGAGACCCGTGCCAAACTCGTGCCGGACCCGTGCCAAACCCGTGCCAGACCAAAGCACAGGTTCACGATATCAAGGAGAGCGACGGAGAGAGGCGCGGAGAAGAGGGTGGAGGGGGGGGTCGAGAGAGAAATGCGGAGAGACAAGAGACACCGAGAGACAGAGACAAGGGGGAAAGACGGAGAGAGGCGTGCAGAGAGACCACAGACAGAGGCAAACACATAGACAGACGTGCGGTATGATAGCACTCATTGGGAGCTACACAACCAGCCACCACACTTAGGGAGAGGGACGCACGTGTTACTGCTCCGATTGCTTCCTCCCCCCCATAAAACCGAGACCCCCACCGCCCTCACCGTCTCCCCGACCCCGCGCCCCCAAGAGGCAAAGGTCTCCATGGAGTCACGGAGTCGAGGAAGGGCCCCTCTCTCCATGCCGGCCCCCCCTCCCCCCACCCGGTGTCAGCTTTCTGCCGCAATTAACATTTCATATTTATCGACATTTGTTGAAATGCGTCAGTCTCGGGCAGGAGGCACACAAAGACAAAGACGCCCACCCCCCACCCCACCCAGTATAGCCTTAACAGGCTGCTGGGCCAAGTGCCGTTAGCGAGCACCTATGAAGGCCGGCACGGCACACGAGGGAGGGGTGGGTGGCCAGCACCACGCCCGGCCGCCTTTGTCTCCCTCGTGGCGATGATGTTTAGACATCACACCAGGTGGTGGTTTGAGGGCTGAGTCGACCTAGGGGAGACACAGGACCGGTTAAAATATTTGCAAGTGTTATTGGTCATGAGCAGTATTCGAACTCGGGTCGCAGGGTTCGTAGTGCAGCGCGCTAACCGCTACACTACCGCTCCCCTTACACACAGACACACGAACCCGTACAAAGACAAAGATCCCCTGCATAGCCTTAACAGACGGTTGGGGCAAGTGCTGTTAGCGAGCACCTATGAAGGCAGGAAGGGTACACGAGGGGGTGGGTGGCCATCACCACGCCCGGTCGCCTTTGTCTCCCTCGTGGCGATGTTTACACACCGCACCAGGTACTTATTTGAGGCTGAGTCGACCTAGCGGAGGCCTAGGACTGGTGCAGTTAAACGTCACTGGGTGTTGGCCGTGAGCGGGATCGAACTCGAGTCGCCGGGTTCGCAGCGCAGTGCGCTAACCGCTACACCACCGCTCCCCACACACACAAAAAGAGACACCCACACAGCGAAATCACAGTGACCGCATTAGGGGAGTGACAGAATGGGAGCCACAGGAGGCATCACGCCCGTGAGGATGCCCACCGCGAGAGATGGAACGATGGAATCAACTCTTCAACGAACCAATCAATCAATAATCAAATTTTGACTTAAATTTGTACTTAAAACTTGCGTAACCGCAGGAATTCATATTCTTGGTTATTTCGGTAAAGTCACGTAGATAGAAAAAAAATAAAAATAAAAATGCTATATTTACTCGCCGATGTTTCTGCGTTGGCAGTGGTTCACAAACTGTTTATATTAAAAACAAAACATATTTCACCAGATACGGCCCACTGAGCTCTTTTATCAGAAGCGACCTTACCACAGATGATAGTTCAACAAAGTGGCTCATCGTGTAGAAGTGTATAGCAGCCAAATACTCCGAGCGAATGTTTCGAAATGTGGAGGGAAACACCGGAGTACCCAGGGAAAAATCGACGCGACCACAGGGAGAGCGACGCAAACTCCAAATATACAACAGACGTCAATGTCGAAACCCACGACGCCTTGTATACCAGGCGAGGTAGTTGACACCGTGACGCAAGCGCAGCCAATAACAGCAACTACACAACTCCACGCTCGTTTCTGCGTCAATAAAGCCGCGTGGTGTTCAAAGGAAACGCGGAGAAATTGCCGAGTTTCCTGCTGATCGCGCGACGAACGCGGGCAAAACGAAGCGCTATGAAAACGGGGTCATTGCCCGAAACGTCGCTCGTATGAGTTTCCTTTTCAAGGCTACACACTGCAGTATCGAGCGTTTAGACATTTCGAGAGAGGGAGCCGCACTTAACGTCAACAAAGGGCACTAAAATAAAGCGATGCGTGAGTGCCCAACACTGAGAACACCACGCGTGAAATGCAGAGACATTGCGTTTAAAATATCAACAAAGCCGACGCTCCTGCGGCAACACCGTTGCGAGTGGCACGTGAGCTACATGGATTGTGGTGGGGCGCGATGGACAACGATACAGCGTGGGGGGGGAGGGGTTTGGTGCCTTCATCCAGAAGTGGATTGATCATGACCAGTGATGAACACGTACGCGATACAGGTGATCGATAGTCCAGATGCGTTGGGGGGCGGGGAGATGGAGGAGGGGGGGTGAGCTTCGTTCGTTCGCCTTCCCAAGACCACAACCAGCACAACCATTCATCCCTCCCATCACCGGAGCAACCGGCGACCCTTGAGTGTGCCGGTTCGCTATGGGATGACGATGATGATGGAAAAGGAAGAGAAGGAGGATGGGAGGAGGAAGGAGTGGGGGGGGAGGGAGGGGGGCTCTTATTGGATCCTAATTTAATGAAGATGACCGAGACTTAAGCGTCCTGGGATCTGCGGTAGGCCTAATGTGTTTATAATGCGGTTAATCCAGAGTGCGGGTTATGATCACAGGTGCTGGAGAGAGGGAGTTGGAAGGGGGAGGTGGGGGGTAGGAGGGGGCGTGGGGGGTGTAGAGGGGGAGGGGGTGGAAGGGGATAAAAGGAGTAGAAACGAGGGGAATAGAGACACCGTGTCTAGAAAAAAAACTAATAATTTATTTACAATGTGGGGAGCGGTGGCGCAGTGATTAGCGCACCGCTTTATGAGCGTCGGCCAAGAAGCCAACCCATGCGTAACACCTGGCCCTTCCCCGCGAGTGCGAGCACGGGCCGTTGCCCGAAACGTCGCCAATGAACGTACGTTTACCCTTTCGCGGGCCACACAAACACACGGTGTACGATGGTGTCTGCTCGTGTGGACTCCAAGGGTGGCACAGTCGGGTTTTTTACAATCGGGTTTAATTGTCTTTTTATATTAAACCCGATCACCTGAGATTGGGAGAAATCCGGTTTAATTGGTTCTAATTGCAGAACCGCACTTCGCCAACTTCTCAACGATGGGCTTCATCCATTCCAAGCTAAGGAACTCACTGGCGCCCACGATTGTGGAGAAGCTCGTGTTCATCAAGACCAACCTGCCCGCCGCATTCTACGACTACCCCGTGCCCGACGGCCCCCCCCGAGTACGATAGCAGCACCGACGAGGAAGCAGCCTGAGCCTTGGATCAGAGTTTCGTATTCGTTAAACCAGGTTTTAATTCACCGAAATCGGGTTTAATTGTATTAAAGAAGAAAACCCGATGCCTGCCGCTGGAAAAATCGGGTTTTTTTTCCAGCCATAGGTGGGACCCTCTCGTGTCTTGGGCTCGCCACTGCCAACGCACGCGGCTTTGCAGCGTCAATGAATGAACCCGCAGGGCGCCCCGAGACTGTGCCCCCCCCCCCCAATCTTGCAAGCGGCCGCCCTTTTGGACAGCTAACGTGACCTCAAGGTGCACCTAGCCTGGCACAGGCACTGTGGGGACGTCGCGGCAACTTTCGTGGCCAGTGGCGGCTGTTGTTGCTGTTGTTGGTTAGGTATGTGTAGGTTGTTGTTGTTTTTCTTGTTGTTGTGTCGGTTGTTGTTGTGTGTAAGTTGTTGTGTGTAAGTTGTTGTGTGTAGGTGTTTTATTGTTGTGTGTAGGTTGTTGTTGTGTCGGTTGTTGCAGTGTGTAGATTGCTGTTGTTGTGTGTAGATTGTTGTTGTGTGTAGGTTGTTGTGTGTAGGTTGTTGTTGTTGTTGTGTGTAGGTTGTTGTTGTTGTGTCGGTTGTTGTTGTGTGTAGGTTGTTGTTGTGTCGGTTGTTGTTGTGTGTAGGTTGTTGTTGTTGTGTGTAGGTTGTTGTGTAGGTTGTTGTTGTGTGTAGGTTGTTGTGTGTAGGTTGTTGTTGTTGTGTGTAGGTTGTTGTTGTGTAGGTTGTTGTTGTTGTGTGTAGATTGTTGTTGCTGTGTGTAGGTTAAGTGAAGAATAAACAACACGCGCACTCAAGTCTCGCTGAGTGCTTCTCTACGGCTGTGGGGGTGAGGGGAGGGGCAGTGGGTGGATTGGAGGGGCGGGGCTGAGTGGGCTCTATCGTGAATGGAGCGCCCCCCCCCACCCCTCCCCCCGCACTGCCCCTCCCCTCCATTCCTCGATGGCGTGGGTGCTTGTCAACGTACGGACCCACACCAAAGACAAAGATTCCCCGTGTAGCCTGCACAGACTGTAGGGACAAGTGCTGAAAGCGAGCACCCTATGAAGGCCGGCACGGCACACGAGGTGGTGGGTGGCCAGCACCACGCCCGACCGCCTTTGTATCCCCAGTGGTGATGTTTTTACACACGCGCTCTTTTGAGGCTGAATCGACCGAATGGACGCCCGGGACCGGTTTAGATAGTCGTCGCTGGTGTTGGCCCTGAGCGGGAATCGAACTCGGGTCGACGCCGAGTTCGTAGTGCGCAGCGCGCTAACCGCTACACTGCCGCCACATCTACGGTGACGCACAGACACACAGATGGGCAGACACACAGACGGACAGACACACGCAATACACAAAGATGATACGGCCCGTGGGCCAAATACATTTCGGCCTTCCACTTACAAGCAGGCGCGTGATCGGTGTTTATCCGTCACCGCGAGCATCCTAAGCCGCACTGATCGGGTGCTAGAGGGGGAACATTTTGTCAACCTGTCAACAGCGCCACGTGTCTAATCTTCGCTATCTCAGTCACCTTTGTCACTACCAGGGCCTCTATATAATCGCATCGTCCTCCGCGATGTTATTATCATCATCATATTATAATCATACAACGCTGAGCTCTGTGCATCTGAAAGTCCCATCATAATCCCCGGTACGGGAGAGGCTTCCCATCACTTGCAGTAGTCCATCATGAAGCACGGCACAAACACACACTCATCCTGCCAGAGGTGGACTCATCACCCACCCCGCACTCTCCGGGGCTCTCTACCACACTCGCCCTGACGCAGCTTGGCGAAGCATTCGTCAAACAAATCCCCACGTTCGGACGTCACTCGCCACTTGATGTTGTCCGTGGGGATTTCGAGTCTCGGGGTCGCCGGAGTCCGTAGCGCGGAAACCGCTGTGCCCACCGCTCTATGTTCGAGCGAGTACAGAGACGTCGTCGTCGTCGTCATCATCATCACGATTATTGCCGCTGCTGCCGCTGTTATTATCACCCAGACACTGGTTTATGGTATCAATTCACACTGCGCGTTCGGGCAATGATAGACTTAATAGAGCGCTAACACAAGCAAGCCCCCCCCCCACCCGCAGTGTTGTGTACAAATCGTCAGTCCCATTGGAACCTGCGATCTAGAGCAAAACCGGTTCGATCCCAGTTCCCGGCGTGGAAAGTTTCTTAAATCTGTCCCGCCGCCACACCGGTAACAGTCCAGTAAGGAATGGGTGTGGTACTAAATATTCTTAGGTTTGTTTCGGTAAAGTCATGTAGGTAAAAAAAAACATAAGATTCAAGTCCGATTCAGTACAGTACATGAAATCGGTGATCTAATTCCATCTGTGAAAAATATCATTCCTGATTTACAATACCCTGGAGTCTACAAACTGAGTTGCAGTTGTGGTGATTGCTACGTTGGAGAAACGAAACGTCATATCTCTGATCGTATCCGCGAGCACAAGTACAGCTATCGTGCTGTGACGGTCCCACCTGAAGACTGAAGCTTGTGTTGCCTCCGAAACGTCGTGATTTTTATTTTATTTTACTTTTATTAATAAAAAAATTTTACCTACGTGACTTTACCGAAAAAAACCTAAGAATATGAATCCTTGCAGTCACGAAAGCTTCAAATCTAGAATTGCTAACGCGTGGCTACTTCCACTTCTAAGAAGAGGTCGCAACCGGGTACCCGATACCCGTACCCTACCCGATACCCGTCTACCCGTACCCGGCCGGGTACGGGTACCTGTTTGCGACCCTAGTGCGGCCGGGTACGGGTATGGGTAAGGAATCAAAACCCGTTTGCGATCTCTGCTTCTAAGACAGCGTGGACAAGTAGGGCCAAGGTACCACTCTAGAGGTTGGGGTGGAACTCTGGGGCCGCCGCCTCGAGTGTGGAGGTCCATCCGCCAGCAGTGGCTTGAGGTTGGGCATTGCAGGAGGATTTCTCCACAATGCTGGCTGTCGCCTGATGATGCTGGTTTCAATTGCCTGTGAAACGCCGTACTCCAACTGTAAGTGTTGTGGGTTTACTCTCAAACAACACCGGTTAGTGCTGAACGAGTAGACTAATTGGCATGTTTTTGTTAACGTGACAAACCTTGTTACTTTGGCTGTGTCGGGTGGTGGCGGGTTTAACGACACATACTCGTAGTTATTTCGGTAAAGTCCAGTAGGTAAAAAATTAAATTAAAATTAATAAAAAATAAAATAATAAAATATTTTTATTATGATTTTATTTTTCATTTTATTTTAATTTCATTTTTTACCTACGTGACTTTACCGAAAGAACTAAGAGGATGAATCCTTGCAGTCACGCAAGCTTCAAATCTAGAATTTAACGACACACTTATATTTACGCGATCCTACCCCAACAAACCGCTCTATTATGGACAATATTGGTCGCGACAGCCTACCACTGCTACTACTGAGAGGTGTTAAACCGAGGGCTGCGCCTTGAGCTGTACAAGCTGGGAGAGTGCGCTTTGGATGAGTGATGGGAGAGTGGTGGTGGTAGGTGGGACAGAGGATAGCGACCACCACCTACAATATCTTAGAGAGTTCTTAACTTTGATATTCATATTCCTTGCCTGTATTTAACACGCGGCGGTGGCGGCGGCTACCCGCACAACCAAATCCGCCCGTGTAGAGCAGCAGTGGATAGGACGCGAGAGATGTGTGTGTGTGTACGTGCGAGCCCACGGAACAATCCTTCGTCTTCGGGAGTCATCGTCACCCGCCAAGCCGTCGTCCAGACTGCACCAGGGGGTCGGCTGACTAAAAGTAACGAGAGGAGTCGTTTGGTTCTTTTGTGCTTGCTTTTTACGAGGTTAGTAAAACAAATACAAAAGATTAATATTTCGAGAGTCGCAAATGGGTGTGAATACAAGAACGGGCACTTAATGAACAACGCCCAACCGAAACGTTTACACAAATCTGGCTGCTGCCCGCCTGATGATGCCGGTTGTAATTACGGGCGAAACGTCGAACTCAGATTGTAAATGTTGTGGATTTACTCTCCAGCACACCGGTGTTGCTGTACTAAGTAACGAATTGGCACGTTCTGTTTACGTGACAAACCTTACTAGTTGGCTGTGTCTGGTGGTGGCGGGTTTAACGACGCGTTTATATATTTACGCGATCTAACCCAAAGAAAAACCTCTATTATGGATGATATTGCTCGCGAAAGCCGACGTGTTACACTGAAACACTTTATAACCTCCGTTTTTAAGAACGGCGATGATTTGTAAATCATTGCTGGCTTCGTTGGCGTTCACCTCTTATAGAAAATAATTTAGGAGGGTGTTTGTGTTTTTTTATGTGCTTGTGTGTATATTTAGTTTGCGATGACTCCGTCGGGAGGCTCGAAGCGGCTCTTAAAGAGCCGCATGCGATTGCCGAGCCGCGGGTTGCCGACCCCCCGAGAGGGACACATCCAACGCGTTCCGCCTCTTAGTTGAGAAGCGTAACAACAACAAAAACAACACAAACCATGATTTTAAAAAATACAACTCAATTCTCCAACCCACCCTCTCCCCCGGGGCCTCCTCCCCCCCAACCCCCCTCCCCCCTCCTCTTTCTAGTTGGGCTCGTTTCCCATATTTGTCCAGTATCTCGAGATGAAATGCGGTCGTGTTGAGATGCTCCATAAATCCACGTTGTATTGCGAGGGTACTCCACGTGATTTGGAGTTTGTGTTGTCGGAGTGGGGAGATGCGAGGTAGGGGGAGGGGGTAGGGGGGTGGGTGGCAAGGGGAGGGGTGGTACTTGGGGGACCTCAAAGAAAAACCACATGTGTTGGGAGGGGGTGGGGGTTGGGGGGGGTGGTGGTGGAGGGGAGGGGGAGGTGGTGAGGGGGGGGGGCGTGACTGCCCTGGTCGCTTTGCTTCACCATGCAACTGTGGAGTATGCGAGACAAGTCCAGCGAGAGGTGAGGGGGCTGAGAGGGAGCGGCTGAGTGGGGGGGGGGCTGAGAGGGAGTGGGGGGGGGCTGAGAGGGAGTGGGGGGGGCTGAGAGGGAGTGGGGGGGAAGGCTGAGAGGGGGAATGGGGCTTAGCGCGGAGCGGACTGAGAGGGGAGGGGGCTGAGAGAGGGCGGTGGGGGCTGAGAGGGAGTGGGGGGGAAGGCTGAGAGGGTGGAATGGAGCTTAGCGCGGAGCGGACTGTGAGGGCGGAGGGGGATGAGAGAGGGCGGGGGGGGGGGGTTGGCTGAGAGGGGAGGGGGCTGGGAGGGGAGGGAGATGATAGGGGAACGGGCTGAGAGGGAGTGGGGGGGGGGGCTGACAGGGAAAGGAGCTGAGAGGGGACGGGGGAGGGTTGAGAGGGAATGTTAGCTGAGAGCGGAGTACCTGAGACAGAGACGAGGGAGCTGAGAGTGGGTGGGAGGGGGGGGGGCTGGAGGTGACAGGGATGTCAACTCTAACGCTTGCGCAAACACTTCTCGCCGACGAGTGAGCGGCGAGGGTTTGTGATGTTCGGGGTCGCCGTGGCAACGCCGCATGAATGAGGCACCTCAAGGGTCCTCGCGCGCATTAACTTCCACTCGTGGTTCAGCAGCTTCGCGGCGACGATCGTTTCTGCCCCGTCCGCTAGGAAACAAGGGCCAGACCCAGGGACCCCCAGAGACCCCGAGACCAGAGGTCGCAAACGGGTTTTGATTCCTTACCCGTACCCGTACCCGGTCGCATCAGGGTCGCAAATGGGTACCCTACCCGAAATGAGTAACAAACGATTACTCACCAGTGACTCACGGCCTACCCGTACCCGTACCCGGCCGCACCAGGGTCGCAAACGGGTACCCGTTACCCGTACCTGGCCGGGTACGGTTAGCCGGGTATCGGGTAGGGTACGGGTATCATCGGGTACCCGGTTGCGACCTCTGCCCGAGACCCCAGACACCCCGAGACGCGGCCAATGCGCTCGCTCATCTGCGGAAGTTCTGACATCCGTACTCTACCGGGTCTGTCCGTGTTGAGCACGGAGTGAGCTGCTGCCGCTGCTGCTGCTACTGCCCCATAGCCATCACCAAGGCGGGTGCATCTCTCCCCCTGGTCTTGCCCTCCAACTCCGCTTGCTCCTCTCGAAGTTCGCCCTGGGCCATCACTCTCCGTGACCCCCCCTCGCCCTGCTGCGCCCAGTCTCGCTCTCTCGTTCCTTCTCGCTACCTGCTCCCGTTCACTGGCAGCAACTCCCACTGCACCAGGTCATCGTCACACACTGCCTGCTTCCGTTCATCCCTCAAAGCCACCCCCATCTCTTCTCACCGAGCACATCATCCTGCTACTGCCACTCTCTGCCTCCCCCCCCATCACTACCCCTATCACTACCCCGATCACTACCTCAACCCCTGTCACTACCCCAACCCTTATCACTACTCCAACCCCTGTCACTACCCCAACGCCTATCACTACCCCAACCTCTATCACTATCCCAACTCCTATCACTACCCCAACTGCTATCACTACCCCTATCACCATGTCTACCCCAACCCCTATCACTACTACAACCCCTATCACTACCCCAACCCCTATCACTACCCCGATCACTACCCCAACCCCTATCACTACCCCAACCCCTATCACTACCCCAACCCCTATCACTACCCCAACCCCTATCACTACCCCAACCCCTATCACTACCCCAACGCCTATCACTACCCCAACGCCAATCACTACCCCAACCCCTATCCTACCCCAATCACTATCCCAACCCCTATCACTACCCCGACCCCGATCATTACCCCAACCCCTGTCACTACCCCAACCCCTATCACTACCCCGACCCCGATCATTACCCCAACCCCTGTCACTACCCCAACCCCTATCACTACTGCAACCCCTATCACTACCCCAACCCCTATCACTACCCTAACCCCTATCACTACCCCAACCCCTATCACTACCCCAACCCCTATCACTACCCCAACCCCTATCACTACCCCAACCCCAACTGTTATCACTACCCCTATCACCATGCCTACCCCAACCCCTCCTTAACCGCTCCCACCCGTTCTCCGACCTGTCACCATAACTACACCACCACTTTTAATAACCCCCTCTTTATCTCAACCACTATTATCTCATGTACAATTTCATAATTGCTGTAAAGCGCCATTGAATAAGGTGATTTAATAAATCTACATGAGATGAGGTAAGATCCATCATCGTGATTACCCTGGTGCAAAACCCTGGCTCGCCAGAAGAAGGCAGTACAGCAAGTAGACTAATTGTCATCTGTTTCCATCTGTACGGGGATCGAGTGTTGCCCCTTCTCGTATGCGTGGCATTTTCTCCGGGTGCTCCGCTTTCCTCCCACACGTACAGTGCGAATAATTCACACTCATCGTTAATTATATTTTAAAATATCTTAAGTTACATTTTTTAGAATGTAGAAGTAGTTGGACCCTCCTGAAAATAAGAGTTCGTGGCTCTCAGTGCGTGGCTTTTAGCTTGATAAATAAGTACAATAAGTAAAGCCGCTAAGAACCCAGACATCGCTGTGTGTGTAAGAACATATGTTGGTGCGGCTTAGCTCTGCCACACGACAACACCACCACTATAACCACCAATACCACCACTAACAGCACCACCACTATAACCACCAATACCACCACTGCCAACACCACCACTTACCACCACTACCACCACTACCACTTACCACCACTGCCACCACTAACTACCACCCCCACGACTACAAAAGACAAAGATCCCCCGTATAGCCTTCATAGCTTGTTGGGGCAAGTGCTGTAAGCGAGCACCTATTAACGCTGGCATGGTACACGAGGGGATGGGTAGCCAGTACCAGGCCCGGCCGCCTTTATCTCCCTTTTGTCGATAATCACACATCGCACTAGGACCGGTTCAGATATTAGCCACTGGTGATGGCCGCGGGGAATCGAACGCGGGTCGCCAGGTTCGTAGCGCAACGCGCTAACCACTGCACCACCGCTCACACACTCACACGAACATACATACACACAAACATGCACACACACACACACACACCCTAACTCATACACACACACGCTGACACGCAAGCATACCCGATCCTCAAAAAGCTTTATCGATCGGATACAATCCATTTAACAGTAAAGAACAAGGAGTGGGAAGGTGGGGAGAGAGGGAAGGGTGGAAATGGGGGGGGGAGTAACAATCCGATAAAATGAAAACCCTCTAAACAGCTTTTCCTCGCAAACTCTAACAGGTGGGGAATCGATGCGCGCCTCTCTGTCCAAATAATCCCCATAGAGGACACGGCCCCACAGAACAAATGACACACACACACAACACACACAGAACAAATGACACACACACACACAACACACACAACACACAAAGCAAATGACACACACACATACAGAGAGAATAAATGACACACACACAACACACACAGAACAAATGACACACATAACACACAGAGAATAAATGACACACACACACAACACACACAGAACAATGACACACACAACACACACAGAACAATGACACACACACACAACACACACAGAACAATGACACACACACACAACACACACAGAACAAATGACACACACACACAACACACACAACACACAAAGCAAATGACACACACACACACAGAGATAATAAATGACACACACACAACACACACAGAACAAATGACACACATAACACACAGAGAATAAATGACACACACACACAACACACACAGAACAATGACACACACACACAACACACACAGAACAAATGGCACACACACAGCACACATAGAGCAAATGACACAGACACACACACACACAACACAGAACAAATGGCACACACACGACACTGCGGCCTTCAAAAGAAAACAAAAAATCGGCGACGTTTCGGGCGATGACCCTTCTTCATAGCGCATACAAAGGACAAGGGAAACCGTGGTCTAGCCATTCCTACTGCTGAGTGGACAGAGGCGTGGGGGGTCGAATGCGTTGGCACGTCGATTCATATCGCCGATGTCACGATGTGCTATGAATAAGAGTCATTGTCCGAAACGTCGCCGATTATATACGAATACTCTATCAAGGTCACGGTGTTGTTGACGAGTGTGTTGACTTTGTTGTTGATGTTGGTGCTGGTGGTGGTGCATCGCTGCCAACTCAGCAGCACCACAAACAATTCGATCTCGCAAAGCGAGGTAACCCTGTCTGTACACTACATGTTGAATTTCTTCCGCATCCTACGTAGCCAACCGTGCCATCAACCGAGGACGCGACCCCCGCAGCGCGCACGGATACAGGCGGAATGCCATCGCCGCCTTCGTCCGCAAGAGCGACGGCGTCGCGGGCACCGATCCGATCAGCCCAAGGGAGACTTATTTTTTTGCTCGCCTCGATTCAGCGCTGCCCAACGCTGCCCAACGTCGGCGCGCTCCCAAGCGAAGGCCGCCGCTTGCCACGTGCGCGCAGAGACGCGCATGCGAGGCAGGTCACGTGCGCGTTCGTTTGTGTCGTGCGCGCGCGCGCAGAGATGTTGTGTGATGTGTGTGTGATGTGTGTCCTGGGGCCTCCCCCAGGGTCGACTCAGCCTCAAATGAGTACCTGGTGCGGTGTGTGAACATCGCCACTGGGGAGATAAAGGCGGTCGGGCGTGGTGCTGGTCACCCACCCCTTCGTGTGCCGTGCCGGCCGTCATAGGTGCTCGCTAACCGCACTTGCCCCAAAAGTCTGTTAAGGCTATACGGGGGGGTGGGGTCTTTGTCTTTGTGTGCATGCGAGCCTCGTGTTGTTGTTCTTTGTTTGTTTCCCTCCCACTCGTACGCACACTGCAGAGCAGCGCTGGGCGGCACGGGAGAGGATCGTACAAACTCCGCACAGCGAAGCGCCCGAGGCGGTAATCGAACCCAGGCGCTTCGTGCCGTGAGTGCCACCGCTGCGCTGCCACGAGCACCCTGCCACGAGCACCCTGTCACCCCGCAATGCTTCTCGTTGCTACGTCTCCTCCTTGGCAGCCACTTCGTGGTTAAGTCTCGACCAGACCCGGGTCCGGCCACCACCACCATCATCACCACCATCACCATCACCACCATCAACATTACCACCACCACCCACCATCACCACCATCCACCATCACCACCATCACAATCATTACCATCACCACCATCACAACCATCACAATCATCACAATCACCACCACCATCACCACCACCATCACCACCACCATCACCACCACCCACCATCACCACCAGCACAATCATCACCATCACCACCATCACTACCAACATTACCACCACCACCATAACTACCATCACCACCATCACGATGATCACCATCATCACCACCAACATTACCACCACCATCACCACCACCATCACCACCACCACCATCACGACCACCACCATCACCACCACCACCATCACCACCACCACCATCACCACCATCACTGCCACTACCGCTATCATCATCACCTTCCGGCAACGTGTTCTGTCCACCAAGCGCACTGAATAGTTCCTGCAGAAGCTCTCAGCACGTGGAGCGAAACGTCGGATATACAGGCGAACAGCTCTGGGTGTACACCCCGACGGAGAGCACGTTGGGAGAGCCGGGGAAATCGAGGTGACTACGTCAACAGCAACAGCAGCAAGGAAAACATCAGCAAACAGCCACAACAAAATAGAGTGGGATCGCATTGCCCAAGGTGGTGGTGCTGGTGGTGCTGTTGGTGCTGGTGATGGAATACTGCTGGTGGTGGTGCTGTTGGTTCTGGTAGTGGTGGTGGTGCTGGTAGTGGTGGTGGTGCTGATGGTGGTGTTGGCGATGGTGGTGCTGGTGGTGGTGCTGTTTGTGCTGGTGGTGCTGGTGGTGCTGGTGGTGGTGGTGTTGGTGGTGCTGTTGGTGCTGGTAGTGGTGGTGGTGCTGATGGTGGTGTTGGCGATGGTGGTGCTGGTGGTGGTGGTGTTGGTGGTGCTGTTGGTGCTGGTAGTGGTGGTGGTGCTGATGGTGGTGGTGGTGATGGTGGTGCTGGTGGTGGTGGTGTTGGTGGTGCTGTTGGTGCTGGTAGTGGTGGTGGTGATGGTGGTGTTGGCGATGGTGGTGCTGATGGTGGTGTTGGTGATGGTGGTGCTGGTGGTGGTGGTGTTGGTGGTGCTGTTGGTGCTGGTAGTGGTGGTGGTGCTGGTGATGGTGCTGATGGTGTTGGGGATGGTGGTGCTAGTGGTGGTGCTGGTGTTGGTGATAGTGGTGCTGGTGGTGGTGGTGGTGGTGTTGGTGGTGCTGTTGGTGGTGCTGGTGGTGGTGCTGATGGTGGTGTTGGTGGTGTGGTGGTGCTATTGCTGCTGGTAGTGGTGGTGCTGATGGTGGTGGCGGCGCGTTCCAATGTCAGCCGTTGTCTGGGAGACTCCCAAAGAGTCACCGGGCAGTCGGTGGGGGGGGAGGGGGTGAACAGCGACAAATGTGAAAAGGGCGGCGTCGTTTAAAATTCCCAGGGGCCCAATCTCGGGAAATCTCCATCTCCAAACTTCGTCTCATCACACACACACACACGGAGAGACGGAGCGAGAGGGAAAGAGAACAACAGAGGAGAGCGAGCGAGAGAGCGAGCGAGAGAGCGAGCGAGAGAGCGAGAGAGCGAGCGAGAGAGCGAGCGAGAGAGCGAGCGAGAGAGCTGTCGAGTTGAGTTGACTCGACAGCTCATGAAACTTTTGGCAATTCGTGTGAAATCATCGTCGTTGTAATCATCATCAGCAGCAGCAGCAAGCACAAATTATCCACTGCTGGATGAAGGCCTCCCGCTTCCAATAGTCCATTGGCCGGAGTATCAATCGGTACCAACCCGAGCAAGCGAACGCAACTCCATGAGCGATCATGACGTCTTGTACACGGCCAATGAGAGAAACCGACCCGATGATAATCCCCCACGCATACGGCCGCTGCCGCGTAACTCACTGTTATTGGGCCGCGTTCGGATAAATTCTAACTAACCATCTTCTTGGTTCTTTCGAGAAGACAGTCTGCCTTCTCGACAGACCTGTTCTCCACCTGAGGACGGCTGCTTGCGTTGTGGCCGAAACGCGGTGAGAATAATTTTATTATGTTTTATTTTTATTATTTTATTATTTCCCTTCTACGTGACGACTTTACCGAAAGAACCAAGAAGATGAATCCCTGCAGTCACGAAAGCTTTACATCGAACTCTAACTAACCGCTCAAGTTTATTCCACCTCGAGGGTGTACAACCACGCGGTTGGATGCGTCTGCAAAGAAACATCAACAAGCTCGTCCACAGCACCGTGGCCTTAAACGGAGAAACAAAGGAAATAATATACATGTGTTCTACGTGACGTTTCGGGCAACGACCCTTACTCATAGCAGCGCGTAAAAAGATGGGCTTGAGAGATCGAGCGAATGGTCATTACAGAATGATCGTTGTTTCTATCATCGTTATCTACGTTATCTATCTGGCCTCTGTTTTGCTATGAAGAAGGTCCATTGCCAGAAACGTCGCTTATTATATAATATAAGCCCCCCCCCACACACACACAATGGTATTATTGACCCACCTGTTCAGTTTGTCTACTCTGCTGTGCACCACTGCCAACGCAGCAGAAGTAGCATCATACGTGGTGATGATGATGATGATGCCTCTAGCTTCCTTGTGTTCTGTCGTTTGAAAAATTAATCCCTCTGCGACATGCGCCCTTCTCTTTCTCCGTTGTGCCCTTGACACTTTGTTTTGCCCTGGCCAGGTGGATTCTTGAATCTGTCTGTGCGGAGTTGTGAACGTGTGTGTGTGCACGTGTGCGTGTGGAGCGGTAGTGTAGCGGTTAGCTCGCTGCGCTATGAACCTGGCGACCCGGGTTCGATTCCCGCTCACGGCCAACACCGGTGACGATTATCTGAACCGGTTCTGGGCCTCTCCTAGGTCGACTCAGCCTGAAATGAGTACCCAGTGCGGTGTGTAATCATCGCCACTGGGGAGACAAAGGCGGTCGGGCGTGGTGCTGGTCACTAACCCCCTCATGTACCGTTCCGGCCTTCATAGGTGCTCGCTAACAGCACTTGCCCCTACAGTCTGTTTAGGCTATATGGGGGATCTTTGTTTTGTGCATGGGTAGTGGGGAGCGGTAGTGTAGCCGTTAGCGCTACGCTGCGCCACGGACCTGGCGACCCCAGTTCGATTCCCGCTCACGGCCAACATCGGTGACGATTATCTGAACTGGTCCTGGGCCTCCCCTAGGTCGACTCAGCCTAAAATGAAGTACCTGTTGCGGTGCGAAAAAATATTGCCACTAGGGAGGCAAAGGCGGCCGGGCGTGGTGCTGGGAACCCACTCCCTCGTGTTCCGTTCTGGCCTTCATAGGTGCTCGCTAACAGCACTTGCCCCAACAGTCTGTTAAGATTATACGAGGGATCTTTGTCTTTGCTCAATGGGTATGTAATGTTTTATTCATGTGTGTATGTGGCCATGTGTTGTGCGTATGTGTGTATGTGGCCATGTATGTGTGTGTGTATGTGTGTATGTATGTGGGCATGTGGTATGGTTATTTGGGCACGTGTTTTGGCATGAGGATGTGTCTATCCGGGCATGTGTATCGGTACGTGTGTGTGTGGATGGGTGTGTGGGTATGTAGGTATGTGTTTGTGGGTATGTGCGTATGTGGTATGCGTGTGTGGGGGGGAATATATAGGGCACCTTCGATTAGCACGATTGATTAGGTACGGTGCGAACGAAGTTCAACATACATATGTGCCATGGGTATGTGTGTATGTATTGCATATGGTATGAGTGTGTATGTGGTATAAGTGTGTGTATGTGGATATGTGACGTGAGTATGTGGATGTGAATGCATGTGGTGTCGGTGTGTGTATGTGTGTGTATGTTTACGTGGTATAGATGCATGTGCATATATGTGTGTGTGTAAGTGTATATGCGCCATGGGTACGTGTCTATGCATATGGTCTGAGTGTGTACGTGTATGTGGTATGGGTATGTGTGTATTTGGGTATATAGGCATGTGGCATGGGTGTATGTATGTGCGTATGTGGTGTTTATACCGTGAGCGGTGATACCAGTGTCGATTAAATGTATCTGCACTGGTCCTGGGCCTTCCCTAAGTCGACTCAGCCTCAAATGAGTACCTGGCGCGGTATGCAAACATCGCCACTGGGGAGACAAAGGCGGCCGGGCGTCGTGCTGACCACCGACCACCTCGTGTGCCGTTCCGGCCTTCATAGGTGCTCGCTAACGGCACTTGGCCCAAACGTCAGCCAAGGCTATACGGTGGAATGTTTCTCTATGTTGTACTTGGGGTTCCTGTGTGCAATGTGGCCATGTGCCTCGCACGTGGCTTCGCTCAGAAGTCTGGCGTTTAACTAACCTCTGTAGCCAGACCGAGCCCACCACCGCAACCACAACTACCAACTCAGCCTCCTCCTCCTCCTCTCTGTCTTTCAAGTTTCACCAGAGCCCCTCCCTCCCGCACCTCTCCACTGCCAGTGCTATTCACGCTTTCAAATTAAGGCTGAGATCGAGAACGCATTCCATTTGAATATAAAGTTAAAGCGAGAGGGGGTAAGGGGTGGGGAAGGAGGGGGGGCTATGACGTCACAGAGTTCTCATCACGTGGCTTGAAACGTGACGTTAGGACGCATCACGAGTAAATTACTTGCTCGGCGAAGGGCGCGTTGCTAAAAAAAGGACGCAGAAGCCATGCGTACGCACGCTTCTTCTTCCTCCTCGGTTATCCTCACTTACGACTCTGTGGTTGGCATCACGCACGGATGGCGCGATGTTTCGGGCAATGGCCCTTCTTCGCCGTGACTACACGGGCCAGAGATGTGGATGACTTGACAAGACATTGTCTGAGTCGGGTGGAGGCGGTGCAGGGATCAACTTCCCGAAGTTGAACAGGTCGGAATGTGGCTGTTCCATTCGACGCGGTTACGAGCGCTCGTGAAGATCACCGTGAGCTTCGCTCGCCCATTCCTCCGCCCATTGCTGAGAGCTTGTCCAGACTGTGTTCAACCACCACGCCGTGTTCAAGCACCACACTGCAGATCACAGCGACACGCTCACTCGCTCACCCACCCACACACTCACTCCTTTACACACTCACCAGTCGTCTATGTCATTGCATGAACCTGGCGTCGAGACTGAGACGAGCAACTTTCGAGACGAACTCGGGTCGCCGGATTCTTATCACAGCGCGCTAGCCGCTTGACAACTGCTCCACGCATACATAGACAAAGACAAAGGTGTCCCGTATAGCCTCAGCAGACGTTTGGGGCAAGTGCTCTCAGCGAGTTGCATATTTGAAGGCCGGCCGGTACCCTAACTCCCCTCCTCTCCCGCCCCCCCCTCCAGCCCCACCCCCCCCCCCCTTCTCACTCAGAGCGTAACGCTCCTCCACTCCACTTCTGCGCTCATGCCAAGACTCGCGCGCGCTCTCCGAAACAGCATCACGCTTTGCATGAGACACGCGAAGGGAGGGAGGAAGACACTGCGGGGGGAGGGGTGGAAGGGATGGGGGAGGGGATGTCTGAGGGCGGGGCTCGGCCCCCACATCATGTCGTGGCGGCTGGGGGTAGGGGGGGTCCCAGCCAGCCACCACCTCACATTGTCAGGCGAACGCCGTGATGGATACAGGCAGCTCGCCGAAGCGTGGCGTATTAATCCTCATATCGCCCGGGCTGCGCATCGCTATATCAGTTTCAGGTGTTTAATTGAAACTCATTGCGCGTGTAAGCGCTGATGAACAGATTGCCGCTCTTCACGAGGTGACTTTCCCGAGGCTGCGCCGAGTGAATGAGCGAGCGAATGAACGGACGGATCTACTGAGCGAGCGAATGAACGAACGGATCTACTGAGCGAGTGAATGAACGACGCATAGCGAATGAGCGGACGACGCCACTTGCTCGAATGCCGCTAAGGTGATTAAAGAAATTCCGTCAAAAAATTGTATTCTTCTTCTTTGTCTCGCTCACGAAATATCTATTCCGATTGTTGTCACACGAGCCGATGTATCCTTTTTGAATTCTCTCTCCGCGCCACGTGCGACCCCCCCCTCCCCCCCCACTTCGTGTCGAGGAAGGGCCCGCGGAAGCGAACATCACAGAACTACATCTGAGATCCCTTTCCGGTGGATGTCAGAGTGGTGACCTCTCACGTGACCTCTGATCCACGCAGCAGGGAGCAGCACTATCCCATGCGCCCTGCCTCTCAGAGCAATGTTCGATGCGCGACAAAAAATAAATCCGACATGTTTTGATTGGATTTCTCTGATTTAGCCAAATTGAACGTGCAACCAAATTTTACGCGATGTTTTTTTTGTACAATCACTGGTGACCACGCTGAATAAACTCTAGTCAGGCTCATATATTTGGCTTTTATGACGTCTTGTTTGTCGGCAAGAACGCACGTGGAAATAGTGCTTGGCCCGCTCTCCATCGCTGCCTCCAAGTTCTGATTTAAACCCCATCAGCGATATGTAAAACCCACTCGTATAATATCTACATCGGCTCGAGCCTCACGTAAATCACGTGACTTCTATGAGCCCCCCCCCCTTCCACTCTGAACCCATCCCCCCTCTCCGCCACCATCCGCTGTGACAACAGACGCTGCTCCTCCGTGCAGCAGCAACACCGGCGAGGTCTCCATGCAGCCTCTTCCCCACTCGTCGTCTCTCCTGACGCGATGCTCCCGTTTCTCCGCTCATTTTCCCAAAAAACATTTCCCCCTTATTTCCCATTCTGTCTCTTCTCTCTTCTCTCTTCTCTCTCACATTCCTTCGTCCCTTTTTCCCCAAATATATATATCATTAATTTCCGGTTCCGATCGCGTAGGTAAAAAAAAATGTGTGCGTGTCGTAAAACCCTCCTCCACCCGACACGGCCACTTCAAAGGGCTGTCGTTTGAATAAAAATGCAATTTAATGACCGCGTGTTGGAGAGCAAAGTGTCAACGTCTCACGACCTGGACGCAGACGCGTCGCTGGTAGTTACAGCCAGCGTCATCGTCACCACCACCACCATCATCATGAGCCAGTCACCGCAATTCTTAATCACAATATTGGTCGCGAAGGGCCCGCGTGTTAAAAAAAAGTTTTCCCCGCACATCATACCTCCTAGGCGCGACTTCCCTTCCCGTGATGTAGCCACCGGGTAGAGCCATGCATGACTTGAGAACGCTGTTTCAATGTCAGTGCGGCTGATACTCGGAGTTGAACCGAGGCTTTCAACCGTGTCGGCTCGGTGTTGATGTTTCAACGCGTTAGGTTAGCCGGCGCGTGGCTAGGATCGTAATGTGTGCAGAATTAATTATTTACGAAAAGAATAAGACGAAGAATCCGTTCACGAATTGATTTGAACTCGGTCGCAACAAAGGTTTGCACGCGTCGGGCACAATCTACAACGCCTCGCCCGCCACTTCGACTTCCGAACTTCCAAACTGTTCACCGCATACTTCCTTTCAAAATCCCGATCATCATCATCATTTTCATCATCCCACTTATCATCAGTATCAGTGGTCGGAGTTGGTGTTTTGTAAACGTATACACGTGTGTGTTACGGCCGGGCGTGGCGCTGGCCACCCACCCCCTCGTGTACCGTTCCAGCCTTCATAGGCGCTCGCTAACAGCACTTGCCCCTACAGTCTGTTAAGGCTATACGGGGGACCTTTGTTACGGTCATATATGTGGAGCGGTGGCGCTGGGTTCAGCGCGCTGCACCGTGAACCCGGTAACCTCGACTGGAAGCCTTAAATGAGTAAGTGGCGCGATTTGTGAACATCAGCACTGGGGAAACATATATATAAATGATGTACACACACACAAGGTAGCAAATGTATGACCTACGTTGTCGAGGTGGGACGGTGGCCTCGTGGTTAGCGCACCTCTCGGTCTTAAGAACTCCTTTTTTGCGTTTATCTTCGTGTCCTTCCGCACCTCCGATTAGCACGGCTGGCTGCGTACGGTGCGAAAGAAGTTCAACACACACGCACAGATGATTCCCGACCACGGCTGAAACATCAGCAGCGGGCGAGTGACCACTTAACCTGGTCCTGAACATCGGCCCCTGCCCGTGACCACACACGACCGGCAGGACACTGAGGATGGTGGTGAGCCAGGGAGGGATTGTCATCCATCACCGTTCCCTACCTAAATCACCGCCTCTCTCTCTCATCTCTTTCTATGTCCCCTGCCGTCCTCTTCGTTCAAAATATTCTCTCTCTCTCTCTCGCTGTCCCTCCTTCTCCCTGTGCCCAATCACGTTTTCGATCGTTCTCCATCCTCGCAGCCCTCCACTGGAATCAACTTTCCCCGTACATTGAGCAGCACTGCCCACATACTCAATACTACTCATAGATTCAACACTGCACCAGAGACTCAACACTGCCCATAAACTCAGCACTGCACAATAGACTCAACACGACACCATAGACTCAACACTGCCCACAGACTCAATACTACTCATAGATTCAACACTGCACCAGAGACTCAACACTGCCCACAGACTCAATACTACTCATAGATTCAACACTGCACCAGAGACTCGGCACTGCACCATAGACTCAACACTGCCCATAAACTCAACACTGCCCATAAACTCAGCACTGCACCATAGACTCAACACGACACCATAGACTCAGCACTGCACCATAGTATCAGCACTGCCCATAGACTCAACACTCCCCATAGACTCAACACTGCCCATAGACTCAAAACTACCCATATACTCAACACTCCCCATAGACTCAACACTGCGCATAAACTCAGCACTGCACCATAGACTCAACACGACACCATAGACTCAGCACTGCACCATAGTATCAGCACTGCCCATATACTCAACACTGCCCATGGACTCAACACTGCCCATAGACTGAACACTGCACCATAGATCAACACTGCCCATAGACTCAACACTGCACAATAGATCCAACACTGAGCAGACTCAATACTACCCATATACTCAACACTGCCCACGGACTCAACACTGCACCATAGACTCAACACTGCCCATAGACTCAGCACTGCACCAAAGACTCAATACTACCCATATACTCAACACTGCCCACGGACTCAACACTGCACCATAGATCCAACACTGACCATCGACTCAATACTACCCCTGTACATTAAGCAGCCCCCTCCTTAACCTCCTTCTGTTACCTCCTCTCACGAAGCGTCGCCTTTTCTCCCCTACTGCTCATTCCCTTCCGTCCCCTCGCCCCTCCACTCCGTCCCGTCCCTCCCCTACAGCCATTTGGTGACCCCAACTTGCCCTCTGTTACGGTCACTCATTCATCGGCCCTCGCAGTCCCTCGCCGATATGAATGACTCGCTTTTTTGTTTGGCCACCGCTTTTAAACTTTGTTATAAAGCGCCTTAGGCTAATGGGCTCTCTGTAAATATAAAATATGAGATGAGTTCCAGGAGTGGATTGCCGAAGAGGGCGCTGCCCATAAACCAACTGGGAGAGATCGCTCCGAGAGAGGGAGTGAGTGAGTGAGTGTGGGTCACCCTCCACGCATTGTGCATGCAACAGGGGGCTAGCGGAGACAGCGAACGCGCTTACACCTCCTTAACAGAAGAGACCTATCCCGAACCGGCTTTGGAAATAATAGTTCTGGTTGATGTACAGTCACCCTGCGGGCGAACAACCATTCACATACACGGGACACACACACACATACACACACACACACGCCCGCGCGCGCACACACACACACAAATTTACAGGACTTTTTGATGGCATAAACAAACTCATCAATTTTGATTTTATGACGTCTTGTTTGTCGGCTAGAACGCGCATGGAAATATTGCTCGGCCCAGTCCCTATTACTGCCTCCAGTCCTGTTTTAAAACCCGTCACCGAAATTTATTACACAATAAACGGGACCCATTCCTGCATTTATTCCGAGGATACGCCACTGAACCCATCTACTTAACGGGACCAAAGAAATACGCGATGTCTCGAGTTCTCTCGATATCATTCTCGCCTCGTCTCCCCCTCCCCCCATCCCGTACATCCAACCCCCCCCCCCAAAAAAATATATCTCAAACAGCCCCCCCCATCTACCGCTAAAGCCCCCATCGCCGCCCCCTTCCCTCCTGGAATCTCTCTCTCCCCACAACAGTTGCATCCCCCCCCTCTCTCACTCCCCGTGTCTCTCTCCCCGTCTCCCCGCGTGTGTCTCTCGCTCCCCGTGTCTCTCTCCCCGTGTCTCTCTCCCCGTGTCTCTCTCTCCGTCTCCCCGCGTGTGTCTCTCGCTCCCCGTGTCTCTCTCCCCGTGCCTCTCTCGACCCCCGTGCCTCTCATCTCTCTCTGCCTGTCTCCCCGTGCCTCTCATCTCTCCCCCCTCTCTCTCTTTGCCTGTCTCCCCGTGTCTCTCTTTCTCTCTCTGCCTGTCTCCCCGACTTCTCTGTTGCGCGGGAACCCCGCGTCGTCCCGCCATCTGGAGCGCTGCTCCTTAAATTGGCCGCGCCGCTCATCGCTGATAAAGAGTGATGGCGAGTGCTGACGCCGAGAGAGAGAGAGAGACACGGGGGGACTAGGGCGAATGGGGTGGGGGGGGAGATCGAGAGACGCTAAACGCTCTCTGCCCATCGCGGGCATTTCAAACGAAACTGACTTAAACAAAGATCAACGTCTCGCCCTCTCTCTCTCTTTCTCGGTGTGGTAGCCGACCCCCCCCATCCCCCCTCCATCGTCTCCCTCCTCTTCTGTTATATGAACTTCCATGCACCCCCCCCCCCAACCCCCACCCCCTCCCCGTCCTTCTATGGGCCACAAACTCCCAGCCCCCCCACCCCCCCACAAGGGGTGCTCGCCTCACGCCACTCACAGCCAGCCGGCCCCCACCATCACAACCGTCCTGATGTCACCTCCACTCCAATCGTCGCACGTACCGTGCACTGCAATCGTCGCACGTATCATGCACTCCAATCGTCAAACGTACCGCGCACTGCAATCGCCACACGTATCATTCACTCCAATCGTCGCACGTATCATGCACTCCAATCGTCGCACGTACCGCGCACTGCAATCGTCACACGTATCATGCACTCCAATCGCCACACGTATCATTCACTCCAATCGTCGCACGTATCATTCACTCCAATCGTCGCACGTATCATGCACTCCAATCGTCACACGTACCGCGCACTCCAATCGTCATATGTATCATGCACTCCAATCCTCACACGTACCGTGCACTGCGAAAGAGAGGACACATGAACATTCCTCCATCCAATTGAATCTCAAAGTCATTGCCTTGCATGCCTATTCACTCAAGCTGCTATTCACTCTCTTTATAATTCAACGCCCTTCTTCATTCAATCCCTCTCTATACAATCCCTCTCCCACACCCCATTCAATATCATTCGTTTATAAAATGTCAATCTATCAAAAGGCTATTAATTACACTCACTCCATGCATTCCCTATCCCGTCCAAACCCCCTTCCGTTCAATACCTTCCGATTACTATTCCTCTCCTATTCAATCTCTCACCCTTTGAACTCCTTTCATTATCCATTCCCAATCCTTCCAATCCCTATCCATCCAATAATCTATTCCCCGATACAATCCTTCACCGATTCAATTCGCCTCTCATACCATCCTACTCGATGCAATCCTTCTTACATTAAGTCCCTGCGAGGCTGCAGTATGACAGAGTGAGAATGGTCTGAGCTATAATAATAATGCCATTTGTAACGCACACGATATTTCACGGACGTGAATGGCCGTGACTCCGCGGCTCGGAGCCAAGCGCAGTGTCGCTCGAAAGCCACGCGACAGAGGTGGCGGCCTTCTTCAAGAAAGAGGTGGGGCCTTCGATAAAGAGGTGGGGCCTTCGAGAAAGAGGTGAGGCCTTTGAGAAAGAAGTGGGGCCTTCGAGAAAGAAGTGGGGCCTTCGAGAAAGAGGTGGGGCCTTCGAGAAAGAGGCCTTCGAGAAAGAGGTGGGTCCTTCGAGAATAAGATGGGGCCTTCGAGAAAGAGGTGGATCCTTCGAGAAAGAGGTGGGGCCTTCAAGAAAGAGGTGGGGACTTTGAGAAAGAGGTGGATCCTTTGAGAAAGAGGTGGGGCCTTCGAGAAAAAGGTGGATCATTCGAGAAAGAGGTGGCTCCTTCGAGAAAGAGGTGGGGCCTTCGAGAAAGAGGTGGGGTCTTCAAGAAAGAGGTGGGGCCTTCGAGAAAGAGGTGGGGTCTTCGAGAAAGAGGTGGGGACTTTGAGAAAGAGGTGGATCCTTTGAGAAAGAGGTGGGGTCTTCGATAAAGAGGTGGGGCCTTCGAGAAAGAGGTGGGGCCTTCGATAAAGAGGTGGGGCCTTCGAGAAAGAGGTGAGGCCTTTGAGAAAGAAGTGGGGCCTTCGAGAAAGAAGTGGGGCCTTCGAGAAAGAGGTGGGGCCTTCGAGAAAGAGGCCTTCGAGAAAGAGGTGGGTCCTTCGAGAATAAGATGGGGCCTTCAAGAAAGAGGTGGATCCTTCGAGAAAGAGGTGGGGCCTTCAAGAAAGAGGTGGGGACTTTGAGAAAGAGGTGGATCCTTTGAGAAAGAGGCGGGGCCTTCGAGAAAAAGGTGGATCATTCGAGAAAGAGGTGGCTCCTTCGAGAAAGAGGTGGGGCCTTCGAGAAAGAGGTGGGGTCTTCGAGAAAGAGGTGGGGCCTTCGAGAAAGAGGTGGGGTCTTCGAGAAAGAGGTGGGGCCTCCAAGAAAGAGGTGGGGGCTTCGAGAAAGAGGTGGGGTCTTCGAGAAAGAGGTGGGGACTTTGAGAAAGAGGTGGGTCCTTCGAGAAAGAGGTGGGGCCTTCGAGAAAGAGGTGGGGACTTTGAGAAAAAGGTGGGGCCTTCGAGAAAGAGGCCTTCGAGAAAGAAGTGGGTCCTTCGAGAATAAGATGGGGCATTCAAGAAAGAGGTGGATCCTTCGAGAAAGAGGTGGGGCCTTCAAGAAAGAGGTGGGTCCTTCGAGAAAGAGGTGGATCCTTCGAGAAAGAGGGGAGGCCTCTTAAGTGTCACTTCAAAGTCGGTGTGGGATGAACGCGGCTGCTGTTTAAAGTGCAGCAGCAGCATCAGCAGGTGGAGGGAGTGGAGGGAGGAGGAGGGAGTGGAGGGAGGAGAGGGAGGAGGAGGGAGTGGAGGGAGGAGGAGGGAGTGGAGGGAGTGGAGGAAGGAGGGAGTTGAGGGAGTGGAGGGAGGAGGAGGGAGAGGAGGGAGTGGAGGAAGGAGGAGGGAGTGGAGGTAGGAGGAGGGAGTGGAGGGAGGAGGAGGGAGTGAAGGGAGTGAGGGAGGAGGAGGGAGTGAAGGGAGTGGAGGGAGGAGGGAGAGGAGGGAGTGGAGGAAGGAGGAGGGAGTGGAGGTAGGAGGAGGGAGTGGAGGCAGTGGAGGGAGTGGAGGGAGGAGGAGGGAGTGGAGGGAGGAGGAGGGAGTGAAGGGAGTGGAGGGAGGAGGAGGGAGTGGAGGGAGGAAGAGGGAGTGAAGGGAGTGGAGGGAGGAGGAGGGAGTGGAGGCAGTGGAGGGAGTGGAGGTAGGAGGAGGGAGTGAAGGGAGTGGAGGGAGGAGGAGGGAGTGGAGGCAGAGGAGGGAGTGGAGGGAGGAGGAGGGAGTGAAGGGAGTGGAGGGAGGAGGAGGGAGTGGAGGCAGTGGAGGGAGTGGAGGGAGGAGGAGGGAGTGGAGGGAGGAGGAGGGAGGCGAGGGAGGAGGAGGGAGTGGAGGGAGTGGAGGGAGTGGAGGGAGGAGGAGGGAGGCGTGGCAGGAGGAGGGAGTGGAGGGAGGAGAGGGAGGAGGAGGGAGTGGAGGGAGTGGAGGAAGGAGGGAGTTGAGGGAGTGGAGGGAGGAGGAGGGAGTGGAGGAAGGAGGAGGGAGTGGAGGGAGGAGGAGGGAGTGAAGGGAGTGGAGGGAGGAGGAGTGAGTGGAGGCAGTGGAGGGAGTGGAGGGAGGAGGAGGGAGTGAAGGGAGTGGAGGGAGGAGGAGGGAGTGGAGAGAGTGGAGGGAGTGGGGGGAGGAGAGGGAGGAGGAGGGAGTGGAGGGAGTGGAGGAAAGAGGGAGTTGAGGGAGTGGAGGAAGGAGGAGGGAGTGGAGGGAGGAGGAGGGAGTGAAGGGAGTAGAGGGAGTGGAGGGAGGAGGAGGGAGTGGAGGAAGGAGGGAGAGGAGGGAGTGGAGGGAGGAGGAGGGAGTGGAGGGAGGCGAGGGAATCGAGCCGAGGATGACGGGCGCTGAGGACGACGCGGGCGAGATGGTTGTTATGACAGTCAGGAATGAAATGGTCCGTAGCGTGCGATGATCTAAAGTGAAACGCAAGGTGGGACAGAGCGGAGATGCTGGGGCGTTGGGGAGGGGCCGCTGTGGGGAGGGGGGTGGCGGGGTGATGTGTCGAGTCTGGGGGGGGGGGAAATGGAGAATGTCTTGAGTTCTTTCCGCTATACCCCCCCCCCATACCGCGCGCTCCGCCAATGTTGATGAACTCTCGCTGCTTTATCGGCCCGAGTGGAGATTTAAGCGAGAGCGGAGACGCCCCGAAGGCAGCGCGTGTTCCTCGCCAACAATAAATCCGCGACAAAGTGCCGACCGACATTTCTCCCTCCCTCCCTCCCTCTCTCTTTCCCCGTCTCTCCCTCCCTCTCTTGTCCACTCCCTCCTCGTCTCACTCTCTCTCTCCCTTCCCTTCCTCATCTTCTCTCCTCTCTCCAACCTTCCATCTCACTCTCTCGATCCCTCCCTCTGTCTCTCTCGTCTCTCTCTTTTTTTTAATGTTTCGTTTTATTCTTTAAAAAAAAAACACACCAATGCGTAGAGCGAGGCGACATTTACCTCAGAAACGCGTTTGAAACGCAACTTTAGCGGACCTCTCTACCCACTCTGGCCTCATTCTATTCCATCCCTCTTGTTCCCTCCAGGTTCTCTAACGTCTCTCTCTCTCTCCCCGACTTCTCTTCTATCTCTCCACTGCTTCCCCCGTCTCTCCTCGCCTCGCACCTACTCTCTACGTCTCCCACCTCTATTCACAAGTTATCTCCGTCTCGCCATCTCTCTCTCTCTCTAAAGGCGCGGTATTCCCGGGACCTAGCCGACCTACCGGACACAAAACGGAGAGACCATTTCTCTCCCCTCATTGCGACCGCCCCTCAGTGGAAACCAATGTACAAACACTGCGGTGACCTCCAGTGGAGGTTGGCACACTGCACGTTGCCATCGGCCGTGTGGCTCAGCCGAATCTCGCCAGGGGTAACAGACTTGTGCATTTCCTGCGGTGCCAGGGAGGATCTGCCCCACCAATACTTACGCTGCCAGCGGCTCAAACCAATGTTCCGCCTTTTGGGGGACATCTTCAGGAAACTGGGGGTGCCCTTCTACAACAGCAGCAGCTTCGTTACCTGGCTAACAAGCGCCATGACCTCGCCAACTTCGCCTGCGCGCAAGTGAAGATGGCGGTGTTCAGGGGCCTGCTTAAGGCGCGGCTCCGGCTGGAGCACGCGTACCACACACATGTCGGTGATGTGCGCGTCTTCTTCGAACGCTGGGGAGTCGGAAAAGCCCCTCTCTGTACCAGCGTGGACGGCACCCTCGTGTTCACCTTCTGAAGCGCTCGCTCGTCACCGTGGCGTGCGCGATGACACCACAACCACGTGACTTTTATTTCGTGTTGTGCGCGGTGCTTTTCGCGCCACAGCGCGTAGATTTGTAGCGTTTATTTTCAATTGTTTGCTGGTGACTTTCTGTATTTCGTATCGAAATCGCCTCCAGTGCTTTTGCTGCTGGCGGCAATAAAAGTTGTTTAAAAGTCAAAAAGTCTACCAGTCTCTCTAAATCCTCGTATCATTCTCTCCATTATTTCTCCACCACCTCTCTGCCATTCCATCTCTTTCTTTCTCACCCCGCTCTTTAGCTCTCTTCTCTCTCTCCATTCTGCTCCCTCTCTTCCCTCCCTCCTCACTTTGAAGTCGATGCTGCTGCCCATTGTGTCGTCCATTGTTCTCACCACGCGTATCCTGCCATCACGTGGTCAAGCACGTGCACCGCCCATTGTTCGCAGCACGCGTATCCCATGATCACGTGGTTAACCACGTGCATCGTCAATTGTTCTCACCACGTGTATCCTGCCATCACGTGGTCAAGCACGTGCACCGCCCATTGTTCGCAGCACGCGTATCCCATGATCACGTGGTTAACCACGTGCATCGTCAATTGTTCTCACCACGTGTATCCTGCCATCACGTGGTCAAGCACGTGCACCGCCCATTGTTCGCAGCACGCGTATCCCATGATCACGTGGTTAACCACGTGCATCGGCAATTGTTCTCACCACGTGTATCCTGCCATCACGTGGTCAAGCACGTGCACCGCCCATTGTTCGCAGCACGCGTATCCCATGATCACGTGGTTAACCACGTGCATCGCCCATTGTTCTCACCACGCGTATCCTGCCATCACGTGGTCAAGCACGTGCACCGCCCATTGTTCGCAGCACGCGTATCTCACGATCACGTGGTTAACCACGTGCATCGCCCATTGTTCTCACCACGCGTATCCTGCCATCACGTGGTCAAGCACGTGCACCGCCCATTGTTCGCAGCACGCGTATATCATGATGACGTGGTTAACCACGTGCATCGCCCATTGTTCTCACCACGTGTAACCTGCCATCACGTGGTCAAGCACGTGCACCGCCCATTGTTCGCAGCACGCGCATCCCATGATCACGTGGTGAACGACGTGGATCGCCCATTGTTCTCACCACACGTATCGCAGCACCACGTGCTTTAACCACGCGTATCGCCCACCATTATCGCCACGTGTATCACCTGATCGACGACGTATCTTACCAAACGCTCCGCGCACGTGTGTCGCCCACGTTCTCGCGAAGAACCCCGTTGCCGTGCCGCCACTTGAGCAGCTTGGAAGATCTCTGCGTGCTCCACCAACCCTTGCCTCAGAGGTTCGGGCGCAACGCACGTTCCCTTAACGTCACGACGGCAGCGAGATTCCAAGACTCCGCTCTTAATCATTCCGCGCATATGGTCACTGGGGGTCAAGGGTTAAGGCCGGTGGGTGGGAGGGGGTAAGGGGAGGGTGGGAGGGGGGGGGCTCCTCCATCGCCCCCCTCCCATTTCCCGACATCGGTTAAAGTCTTCCTTCAAAGAACTTGCTTTGACCAACAGACGGGTAGCCAAGGGCAGGAGGGGAGGGGCTAGGGGGTCGGGGAGGGGTGATTGGGGTGAAGGGTGCTAGGGTGGGGTGGTGTGGAGACGAGGTGGGAGAAGGCGATTATTTATAGGGTGAGTCTGATGAAGCATTGAGCAGGGTGGGTTTATCGCTGCCCCGAGGCAGTTGCGAACCCTCGATGACCGGGGAGAGGGTGCGGCGGCCTCCGTGCGGTGCCGGGATGAGACCGCGCGGTGCGTGGGTGGCGCCTGCCGGTGGGGCTGCTGGTGGTGGGCGCGGATGGAGCGAGCGCGAAGAGTTCTAGAGACTGAACAATCTGGCAGCCAGGCACCTGGCACCACCAACGAGACGCCTGGCACCACCAGTCTCATCGATCATCGACGTCCTCCTCGCGTCGGGTCGCGACGGACATCGGCGGGGCCAACGCGACCTCGTCCCAGCCACCGTCTCGCTCTGCACCCCCTTCATTATCCATACCCTGTAGCCCCCCATCACCACCACCCCGCCCTTCCCCCCCGACCCCCTACCGCGCGAGTGATTCATGATGCTGGGTTTAAGAGGTCATTAGAAGCGTTTTGCGTCTCGCGTTCCGCAGCTAATCCCCCTACCTCCTCCTCTTCACCCCCCTCCTCCTCCTCCCCTGCCGTGGTCACGACGCTCACTTTGTGTTCTGACCCCCCCCTCCCCCACAACGACTTCTCCCCAAAACACTCCCCCCCCCCCTCGAGCGCCTACCCCGCCAATCCACCCATTTTCTTTCTCACCTGAACGACCCCGGGGTCCCGTGAGCCCCCGTCTCTCGCAGGAACTGCGTTGCGACGTCATTTCGTGCCTGTTGAAGGCGAACGTCACGGCGAGCTGTTCCTATCGACGAGCGCCACACGATGCGCTGATCAAAGTTTCAAAGTTTTGTTTGCGACTACGGCAATTTTGGCAACCACCCGAGTGCTTTGCGAAGAACGAGAGGATTGATTTCTGGGTGGGTCGCGGCGTTTGTGTGCGCGTTGGGACGGAGTCGCCAAAAACAAATTAATGAATTACGATTTTTTTTTCGCCATAAGGTTCATTATGATGGGGGTGCAGAGGAGGGATGGATGTAGGGGAAGAGAAGGTCAATGGGAGAGGGCCTGGGGCAGGAGGCGCAGCGGTGAATATCCAAGTTCCAGGATGGTTACGGGATTCCAAATCGTCTATTTAAAGTTTAAATGGTCCAAAGAAGTGAAGTTTACGATGCATAGTAGCCGTGTCTGTGTGTGCCCGTGTGTATGGCTGTGTCTGTGTCTATGTGCGTATGCGTGTGTGTATGTGTGTCTGTGTGCGTGTGTCTCTGTGTCTTTGTGATTCGGCCTCTGTGGAGGAGGCTCGTGAAGGACGCTGCTACTGGGCAGTTGGAGGCAGTCGCCGTCCAGCAAAAAACAAGGGCAGAGGAGCGACGCTCACAACAACGAGTGGAGCGCCGGGCGGTTAAAGCACAGCAAGTTGTCACAGTAGGGGGCACAGGTGGTGCATCGGCCACTCATCTCAGTCAGTCGACCCGTGGCACCTGCTGGGTCTGCCTCGTGACCTCCTGCCAGCGGGCGTTCGACACTTCACGTGGCCTGAAGGTGCACATGGCCTGGCACAAGCGCCGTGGTGACGTCATCGCCATTTTGTGGCGAATGGCGGTTGTTGTTATTGTGCCTGTGTGTCTCTGCGTGTGTCTCCGTGTCTGTCCAAGAACACATTTTGTTAAAACTCTTGCCTATAGTTAATTAGGAAATTAGTTAACGAGAGTTTTGATTGCACCGAGGTCACAACTCAACTGCGCATGCGCAGTTTCGTGTTGTTATCGATCAGTAATGAAATATAAAAAAAACACTTCAATGTATAATCAGGTAAGTATCCAATTAGACTCAATGTAGCTTTTCCAAGGGACACGTCGAACTAATTGGTGATAATTATAATCGTAACAATTTACAAAAGCTCGCAAATACATATAAATGCTCCATGAAGGCCTTCCCACGCCCTGGTGGTCACGTGGGGTTACATGACCATACTTCACCACGCCGGTTAGGTGCAGGTTGTTAATAGAATAAGTGGTGGTGGCATGGAGTGAGGGTGGAATTCAGGACCGGTGCAGATATCACTGGTGTTGGTTAAGCCGTGACCATGAGGCATCCACCCTTGCAGCAGTGGATAGATAATGGCTGAGGATTATGGATCGACACAGGAGCAAAGTGGAGATGGAGCGGTTGCAACAAAGGGGGTGAGAGGGGTGGGGCCAGGGAAGAGAGCTCATGGATCACACAGAGAAATTCTGGCACTTTCATCGACTAGATATTAAAAAAACCAAACCCTCAACCACAACAGCTGTGCACTGGTGCGCAGCGCTTGCACGCCGAGTCACTCTGAGGTCTCAGCGCGAACACACACTGACACACACTGACACACAGCCACAAAGATAAAAGACAAAGATCCCCCATATAGCCTTAACAGACTGTAGGGGCAAGTGCTGTTAGCGAGCACCTATGAAGGCCGAAACGGTACACGAGGGGGTGGGTGGCCAGCACCACGCCGGACCGCCTTTGTCTCCCCAGTGGCGATGTTTACACACCGCACCAGGTACTCATTTGAGGCTGAGTCGACCTAGGGGAGGCCCAGGACCGGTTCAGATAATCGTCACTGGTGTTAGCCGTGAGCGGGAATCGAACCCGGGTCCCCAGGTTCATAGCGCAGCGCGCTAACCGCTACACTCCACTCACAGGGGCAAACACGTGCGTAATTTCCCATGTACAGCCACACACGTGAAACACTAACAGCAGCCATTCGCCACCAAGTGACAGGCGATGTCCCTGGAAAGCTTGTGCCAGGCTAGAGACAAAGCTCCCCCGTATAAGCCTCAACAGACTTTTGTGGCAAGTGCCGTAAGCGGGTGGTACCTATGAAGGCCCGGCACGGCACGCGAAAGGGGGTGGGTGGCCAACACCACGCCCGGCCGCCTTTGTCTCCCCAATGCTGATGTGCGTATATCTACACACACACACGTATATAAACACACGCGCGCGTATGCAGGCACAAGTGTGCGTGCGTGCATCTCTGTTATCTCTCCCGTATACGATCACCCCTCCCTGCTCCAAATCTCCCACCAAAACCTCCCCAGCATCTCCCCTCCCACCGCCCCCCCCCACCAACCCCCGTGCAGCCCCCCCCCACCACCACCACCACCCTACCCCCAGACTCCGTCTCTCCATCCCGTCGCTCCGTCCCCCACTGTCAGCCACAGTGTATGTTTCAATTCCTGTAAACAAAGCATAGCAGATAACATTTCACTCGCATGAAAAAAAGCAATTAAGGGCAACTTAACTGCGGGCCTCTCTCGCCATCTGTCAGCCTAATTAAAAAGCCGATAAAAAAAACTGGGCCGGTTTAAAATTTCCTCTATAGACGATGTCTCACCAGGAGGTCCCGCGAAACGAAAATATGGGACGCAAGATAGGATTCAGGAACGTTACGCGGCAGATGGTCGCTCTCTCCGCCTTTTTTTTCCCCCACCCAACTTTCAATAAAACTTGTTTTATTTTTATTGATCTCGCCGGTGTGTGTGTGTCTCTCTCTCGCTTTGTCGTTGCGTCTACGTGACGCCCCACCCCTCCCGCCCCCACCCTACAGCCCCCCCACCCACCCACCACTCACCCCAACCCACTCCATCCGCCAGAGGACAGGGCAATGTGACAGTGACCAATGGAAGGACACCACGGTGGCTACGAGATGTTAACTACCTCGCCTGGTATGCAGGAAGTCCTAGGATTCCATCCCGACCCTGACGCCTGCTGCTGTATATTTGGAGTTTGCGTGTCTCTATCTCACCGTAGTCGCATGGAATTTTCTCCGGGTCCCCCGGTGTTTCCCTCCACATTTAGAATCAACATCACGCGTTTAGAGTGTTTGGCTGCTATACATTTCCACGCGATGAGCCACGCCATTGAGCTTTAACGTGTAGCCAGGTCGCTTCTGAAAAATAGCTCAGTGGGCCTTACCTGGTCAAATAAAATCGTTTTCGGAAGTGCGCAATTCGGGGTTTGTGGATTTTTATATTCACGCCATTCTCATGAAAGCACAGATATCACCCAGGAGGCCGCCAGCTACGTCTCACATGCGAGGGTTGCTTTCTGGGGTTTGTACCCAATTAAAACAATTAACAGTATTTTTGTTGTTTGTTTACACATATCTCTCTCTGGCAAACATTTTCACCCGTGACTGCTGGCACACGTGGTCTAGCAATCCGGTGCGAATAGCGTCAGTGGATCTTTAACGAAACCGACGCACACAGAGAATACCCACGCGTGCTAGGGGAGCGAGGGGACCACACTCTATCCCCTACAGAGGGAACACGTGGAGTCCACACTTTGCTGTACCGCCTTCTCCTGGCGAGACAGGGGCTGTGGTTCCTCTTAGACGCCCACCATTATTCTGTCATAGTGGAGGCGTGGCAGGCGGTGATAGGGAGTGTGTGGGGGGTGGGGTGAAGGGAGTTTCTCGACATTTACAGAATTGAGTGTAATCCAGAGGCAATTTGTATAAATTCGCGTCGTCCGTCCGGCTGTCCTTGAGTTGCGTCCCCAGGGGCCATCCATTGAGTGCGTACGCATGAAGGGGGGACGGGGGGGTTAACCCAAACGCGTACGCTTGCGTATGGGGGGGTCTACTGACAATGTGCGTCCGCATAGGGAACGGGGGGGGTGTGAAGCCTCGATAATAATTTGTCTACATTGGCCTTCAAATGAGTTAGATAGTCCGGCGGTGGACTGTCTGTTTGCTTAAACACGTTAATATTATTAATCCTTGATAGTTTCTGCGTGGATTAAATATCGGCCGTTCTATAGGATTCGGGGAGGGGGGGGTGCGTCAAGCGAACGTACGCAGGTGGGAGGGGGGGGGGTAAAAAGTCCGCGTGCGGACAGGGAGGGGTCAAGTTTTGACAGATTTTCGCGTACGGACTAAATGGATGGCCCCTAACCGGGTTCTGTTCGAAGCTGCCGTTGATTTAATTTGACGAATTAATTCATCCTGCGTTCAAATGTGTTTTTGTATCCCATGCATTTCTAATTTCGTTTATTTTGATCGTCATTAACTTATGAAGATTTGGGGTGAATTTGATGATTTTTTTTAAATTTATATTTCCTATAGCAGGTGAGGCAATATCCGCAGTTTTGTGAATTGTTTCAATTTTGTGTTGGTATCTGCGTGTGTACGTGTGGGGAGCCGGTAGTGTCGTGGTTAGCGCGTTGCCAAGACCAGTGACCGTTATCTGAATCGGTCCTGGGCCTCCTCTAGATCGACTCAGCCTCAAATGAGTACTTGCTCTTCGATCACCTTGTCGTGATGGTGGTGATGATGATGATTGCGATTGTAGTGGTCGTAGTTAGTGGTAGTGGTGGTGAGGCGCGTAGCAGTGGTCCAACAATCAAAATAATACCATCATCTCCAAGTAAGCCTTGTTTCACGGCAACTAAAGCAATTTCAAGAGTCCCATCGACGCAGTATAAATACAAATCGTGTTGTAGTCGTAGCAGTTGTTGCTGTTGATGTTTTAAGGATAGTCGTTTAAATTCGCGTGTGTCTCGACTGCTTCGGTAATGTATTGGAAAATAACATCAGCGAGTGAAATTATCCCGCGACAGACAGATGGTTGTGCTGTTCTCATTGAACTCGATATGAGTAACAGCGACATTGCAATGCGAACCGACGGCTCATGCCGCGCGCGCGCGCGCACACAGAAAGGTAAAGCCAAAGACAAAGACCACCCGTACAGCCGTTAACAGACTGGTAGGGCAAGTGCGGTTAGCTAGCACCTACGAAGGTCAGCCACCGGCACACGCCCGCACGCCCGCCTGCCTTTATATTACCCCAGCGCTGACGTTTACACACTCAACACAAGGGACTAATTTAAGGCTGGGTAGACCTAGGGGAGGCCCCGCAAAAGTTTCAGGTAGTCGTCGCCGATGTCGGCTGTGAGCCGGGAATCGAACTCGAGTCGTCGGGTTCATAGCAAAGCGTGCTAGCCACGACACAGACAAAAATCCCCCCCCCTCCCGTTCCGCCTGAACAACAGACTGCAGGAACAAGTGCTACCAGCGAGCGCGTGCAACACCGCTTCCCCGACGCGCACACTCGCAGGCAGGTGTACGGCACACGCGTTTCAAAGTGAAAAGCGAAGAGACCCCCCCCGCCCCTCGTTGCCTGCGCAAGGCTGTTGGAGGCAATGCTGCCAGCGAGCACCTATGAAGGCCGCCACGGCGCAAGATGAGGATGGTATAGCCAGCACCACGCCCGGCCGCCTTTATCTCCCCAGCCATCTCACACCCCCCCCCCACCACCACCGACTCTCTCTTCCGCACCCCCCCCCCCACTCATCACAACTCCTGCCACCGAGCCACGCCACGGCCGTAAAACCGTGGCTCGCTCTGGCCGTTGTTACCGCTGCATCGACTTCTCGCCCGCAGCAACAGACGGAGACTTGGGCTGTGGCGACCCCACGGCACTCATTCTGGCCGTGAGAAGGAAGGTGGTGGTGGTGGTGGTGGTGCTGATGTTGTTGTTGTTGTTGTACGTGGTTGGGGGGGGGGGGGTGTTGAGATCGGCCTCTGTGGAGGAGGCTCGTGAAGAACGCTGCTGCTACTGGGCAATTGGAGGCAGTCGCCCTCCAACAACAACGGAGGGCGGAGGAGCGCCGCTCACAACAACGAGCTGAGCGCCGTGGTGGATAAAACACAGGGAGTTGGCACAGTAGGGGGCACAGGTGGTGCATCGGCCCAGTGATCTCAGTCAGTCGATCCGCAGCACCACCTGGGTGTGCCACGTGACCTCCTGCCAGCGGGCGTTCGACACTTCACGTGGCCTCAACGTGCACCTAGCCTGGCACAAGCGCCTGGCGATTGTTGTTGTTATGGTTGGGGGAGGAGGAGGGGAATGGTGAATGAGGTTAAGGGATGGGAGCTGCGTGTGTGGGGTGGCGGGTGGAATGCACGTGTCACCTCTTCCCGTGAACTTCACTGCACTGATGCCTCCACTCGCTCACGCACTCAGCCACTCGCTCACCCTCCCGCTCACTCACCTACTCACTCAGCTACTCACTCACCTACTCACTCACCCGCCCGCTTACCTACGCGTGCACTCAATGAATAACGTAGATCCTCGAACAGAATGTTGTGGCGAGTGCCGTTCGCAAGCACCGATGAGAGCAGGGTGAGTGACCAACGCCACGCCCGGCCGCCTTTGTCTCCCCAGTGGCGATGTTTGCCCACCGTATCAGGTACTCATTTGAGGCTGGGTCGACCTAGCTGAGGCCCGGGACCGGTGCAGATAATCGTCACTGATGTTGGACGCGAGCAGAAATCGACCTCGGCTCGCCGGGTTCGTAGCGCAGCGCGCTAACCACTGCATAACCGCTCCCCAACTTTGGTTTACGTTGGGCCAACGTTTGCTCCAGCATTGCTGCAACGTTGGCCCCCAACGTTGACACAACGTTGGCCCCCAACGTTGCGTCAACGCGGGGGTTGCTCGGCCCATCATCCCACCAGAGCGGATACAATCGGTACAAATTCGCGTGCAACTCAACAGCGGTTGTCCTTTCGGCATGCTCATCCCCGCCATAGCAATGTGGAATGGCCCACCACTGCCTCAGGCCTGCTCGTTTGAGCAGGGAATCACTGTGACTCTTCTGACGTGACCGATCCACTGCTGGATAGAGACCAACACGCATCATCATCATCATCACGAGCCGTCGTCGTTACCATCATCACCATCATCGTGATGGGGCCGTGGGGTTTGTTTAATTCACCACGCTGCTCAGTGCGTGTCGGTGACGATGCCTAATGGGTCGCAGATATGACCGATCCACGCACGCACCTCACTCGCCGCCGATGTTGTTAACAGTGGCCCGGGGATAGAACTCACGTGGCCAGGAGGTTCGTAGCGAGATGCGCACTGCTCGCGAACCGCTGCGCCACCGCTCCTCCGATAGCAAAGCATTAATAACGAGGGCTAAATAAAGGAGACTAAAACGAAGGGGGGCTGCGTGACTCTGTCAATGAGGAAAACGCCCGCGACTCAGATCGATGAGCTAAAGTGAGACGTGGGCATGAGGGGAGAGAGGGAGGTGTGGCGGAGGCAGGAGTGTCTGACGTTCAAGCGAGATCTGCGGAAGCGCCCCCCCCAACATTCAAAAGAGATCTGCGGAAGCGCCCCCCCCCCCCCAACATTCAAGAGAGATCTGAGGAAGCGTCCCCCCCTAACATTCAAAAGAGATCTGCGGAAGCGCCCCCCCCCAACATTCAAGAGAGATCTGAGGAAGCGCCCCCCCCCCCCCCCGAAGATTCAAAAGAGATCTGCGGAAGCGTCCCCCAAGATTCAAGAGAGATCTGAGGAAGCGCCCCCCAAGATTCAAGAGAGATCTGAGGAAGCGCCCCCCGACGGACGCTACCTGGAGTAAACAACCGGCGCTTCCGCGGTGGTTTAATTCAACATCTGTTACATGATGGCAATGATTATTAAGACTAATAATGTACGGGCCAAAATTGAAGGGTGGTTGTGACTCGGCCGAGAGGTGGCGCGTTCGCCACTTGTCGCGGTTCGAATCGAGCGGCAGCCCTGATTATTGCGGGCGCCGTGCGATGACAAAAGTAGCTACGAAGCGCCGTGCTGCTCCACCGTGGACGTTAAAGATCCCCTGACGTCATTCGCAAGAGTCGGGCGGTAGGGTGCCGACGTCACTGCCCACCTCCTGGCAGCAGACTAACACACACGACATCTCCTCGGAACTTGAGCTTGACATTCCCATGGCGGGGATGAGTCTTCCAAGTGGTCGACCGATGTTGACGTTCGCAACAAAGTGGGTGACCCGCTTTATTGACACACGGAGGTCGGAGTCAGCCCCCCAACCAGCAATCGAACTCACGTCCTTCCTACTCCGAGCCGCTCGCTCTACGGAAGGACTCCCGCCTGCACGTGAACTGCTTTCGTCGTTCCATCTCCTCGTTGGACGTGACCTCTGGGACGCGTTCTGTTGTTGGTGATGGAGAGCGATTGCGTGAGATTTGTATCGAACAGCACTGAACAGAAAGTGATTGCGATATGATATTATTTCATGGGATTGTGTCGGCTGTGCTGGAGACGGGACTTTAAGGTGTGTGATGCGATATGATATTATTTAATGGGATTGTAGAGGATGTGCTGGGGATAGGACGTGATAGTATGTGATGCGATCTAATTGATATTTAATGGGAATGTATAGGCTGTGATTGGACAGAACGTGATGATATGTGATGGCATATAATTGATATTTAATGGGATTGTAAAGGATCTGATGGGACGTGTTGTGATGATCTCACGCGTGGTGCTTATACATGGTAAATCCCCCCACTCTGAACGTCGCAGATTATTCTTTATTCCAATGTTTCCATTCAATCACGACGACCCGACTTCCAGAGTTTGTCTGAGCTGAACGGATCCTCAGAGACACGTGGCAGCATCAGCGGCAATAATAGCAGCAGCAGGTTTTGTCGTCAGCACTCGTGACTTCAAAGATGCGTCACTGCCATCTATAATTCATGTGGAGCAGTTATACCGATGAAGCCAACAGCAGGTGCCGCGGTGGCGAGATGTTAACTACCTCGCCGGGTATACAGGAGGTTGTGGGTTCGATCCCGACCCTGACGCCTGTTGCATATTTGGAGTTTTCATGTCTGTCTCTCTCTCTCTTCCCGTGGTCGCGTGGATTTTTCTCGGGGTCCTCCTGTTTTTCCCTCCCACACATTTAGAATCAACATTACGCGTTTAGAGTTGTTGGGCTGCTCTAAATTTCCACGTGATAAGCCACTTCGTGGGGCTATAAAACGAGAAAAAGAGCCATACACCTCAGTGGACCTTACTTGGTAAAAATAACTATAAAAATCGTGTTTTATATACATTGTATATATGGGTGATTGTTTGATGCACTTTGTGGGGAGCGGTGGCGCAGTGATTAGCGCGCTGCACTGCGAACCCGGCAACCTGACTTGGATTCCCCGCTTACGGCCAACACCAACGACGATTGTCTGAGCTGCCCGTGGGCCTCCCCTAGGTCGACTCAGCCTTAAAATAGTACCGGACGCAATGTGTAAACATCAGCAGACAAAGGACGGCCATAACAGGTGCTCGATAACAGCACTTGCCCCAACCGTCGATTAAGGCTCTACGGGGAGATCTTTGTCTTTTGTGCGTTTGCGAATCTGCGCGGCTGAGATGACGCCCCCCCCCCCCCCCCGTGGTCGTTTGGGTCGTTATCGGCGGCGGTGGCGGCGGGTAGCTTTGTGGTTACTCTGGTGGCGGTCGTGGCGGCGGTGGTGGTGTTAGTTGGTGGTGGTTGTGGTGGTTGTGGTGGTTGTGGTGTCGGGGTATGGTAGACGCAGAGGGCCTCGTGCGCTCGGATCAATCCCGACGCGGGGCCCCGCGCACTGGGCGCGTTAACGACTCCGCATCGATTGCGCCGCGCGCCGCAGGCTTCCGTCGTTTCCTCCAAAGCGTAAAACCCCTTCAGCAACCAGACCCCCCTCCCTAGCCCCCCCACGCCCCCCCCAACCCCCTGGACACAACATCTCTGTCCCATTATTACATCTCTCTCCGACTCCTCTGACATGTAATTCCTACCCCCCCCCCCCCCCCACATACTCCTCCACCTCCCGTGCATATCCCCCCCCGCCCCTCCACCTCATCCTCCTCCACCTCTTCCTTAGATGATGTCTCTCCTTCCTTAATCCCCCCCCCGACTCCTCCACCCCCCCCCTTGCATCTCACTCTCCACCCCTTCTTTCATCTCTCTCCTCTTTACCTTACATCTCTCCTCCTGCTCCTCATCCTCCTCACCCCCCTAAACCTCTCTCCTCCTCATCCCCGGTGCATCTTCCACCTCTTCAATAAGAGGCTCTCTGGAGCTGCACCCCTCCCCCAAAGGAAGCCGTTCCACCGGCCGTGGCGTGAGCCGGCAATTGCGGGGCTGCGCCTTGACACGCCGTCTACCCATGGAGACTCCTTTGCCACGGCAGACACACTCTGCCACTCCACACGCGGCCTGCCACTCGCACGGGCAGTGCTGTGAACAAGTGGACTGCTGGCGAGGACAATCAGTGCTAACTCGCAACACACACTCCCAGCACTGCACACACACACAGTACTGCACACACACACACAGCACTACACACACACAATCAGTACTGCACACACACTCCCAGCACTGCACACACACATTCAGTACTGCACAGACACACTCCCAGCACTGCGCACACACACTCAGTACTGCACTCACAATCCCAGCACTGCACACACACACTCAGTACTGCACTCACACTCCCAGAACTACGCACACACACACTCAGTACTGCACTCACACTCCCAGCACTGCACACACACACTCAGTACTGCACACACACTCCCAGCACTGCACACACACACTCAGTACTGCACTCACACTCGCAGCACTGCACACACACACTCAGCACTGCACACACACTCTCAGAACTACGCACACACACACTCAGCACTGCACACACACTCCCAGCACTGCACACACACACTCAGCACTGCACACACACACTCAGTACTGCACTCACACTCGCAGCACTGCACACACACACTCAGCACTGCACACACACTCTCAGAACTACGCACACACACACTCAGCACTGCACACACACTCCCAGCACTGCACACACACACTCAGTACTGCACTCACACTCCCAGCACTGCACACACACTCAGCACTGCACACACACTCCCAGAACTGCACACACACTCCCAGCACTGCACATACACACTCAGTACTGCACACACACACTCAGTACTGCACTCACACTCCCAGCACTGCACACACACTCAGTACTGCACACACACTCCCAGCGCTGCACACACAGTCTGCACACACAGTCTGCACTCACACTCCCAGCACTCTGCACACGCAGTCTGCACACACAGTCTGCAGGTGCCTCTGGCTGAGCGAGTTCGTGACATCTGGGGTTAATTGGGAGAGGCGGCTGCGAGGCTTCTGCAGGGAGCATGGATGTTGTGGAGGGAGCAGCCTCCGTTATTAGGACTTATTATAATAATCATAATAACTTGCTTATAATGTATGTGTCCAGGAGAGTCACACTGAGTGGCATGGCTCATTTTAGTTGTTATTTTAAGACGCCTTTAGCCAATTAATGGCGAGTGGTTTTGTTGTTGTTGTTATCATTATCATTATACACGTGGGGAGGGAACTGGTGCTACGGGAGAAACCCCACGCCTTGCGCAAGGCGGTAACTCTCACTCGGAGGGAATCAACAGTGGGCGGTTCGTCCACGCTTGCTGTACTGCCGTCACCTCGGGAGCCAGGGTACGGCACCTCCTGTACGCCCACGGGAAGAAGGGAGTTCCACAGCCCATCTGTGCGGTGATCCACCAACCCTTGCTGCTGCCTCCACAGAGCTGGACTACAGGCAGCAGGCCACGTGCTACACCACGTGTCGTCAACGGTAAAGGCGCGGCCCTGCAGTTGCTTGCTCACGCCACTGCTATTGCAAGTCCCTCCACTCGAGAGAAAGAGAGAGAGAGCTCTATAAATATCTTCTGTTCTCGAGGGTGTATTTGTTAGTTTGACCTCCCCTTGTACGATTGCCAAACGTGTTGGAGGTACCCACACTTTACCCCCAGCCGTGCAGTTGCCCATTTATACCGCGGGGTTGGACAGAGACGGGGAAAACTTTACCAGAGTGTTCTAATTGTCCCAATTGCCGCGCCGGGGAATTGAACCGTCGACCTCTGGATTTGCAAGTCCTGCGCGCACTGACCATCCCCCCACCTACAGCAGTGTCCCGCTCACTGCTTCCAGCCAGGGGCATCATTTACGACTCAGAAATGTTCCGAACCGCCGCATGTTGAACTTCTTTCGCACCGTACGCAAAACCAACCGTGCTCGTGGGAGGTGCGGAGTGATGGCACGCAGAGATGCGGGAAACGAGCTTGCAGAAAGGTGGTGTCGGCCGTGAGACACTATGCCACTCGAGTACAAAGTGAACCGCCAAGCCATAAGATCCCGACATTATGGACGAGATGTGGGATGCTGCGTGCCAACAAAATCGTACCAGGCACGAGGTTACGGATTGTTCCCGGTAACAATTAAACACCGCGGCTAAAGCCCGTCCCTTACTCGCGGTCATCAATCGCATCCGCTCGTCCCATTGCCGGGAGGGAACTCCATTCTGCCCCAGCCGTCCGTGCTGTCGACTTCCTGCCCCACGATTTCCGCGAGCCCAGAGCAGAAATCTCACTTTGGTGGCTTAACTTCGAGCGGTTCCAATATGTTGATGTGGCCAATGGCAGCGAGTGATGTGATAACCCGTGCGAAGTGAGTCGGGGTTATCGAGGGCACCGCAAATACAAACCCCGGTTTACGTCGAGGATGCGTTCGTGAACGGTGCGGCGACGAATGTCGAAACGACGAAGCGATTTGCGGGGCGAGGTGGCGGAGACGAAGGCCGAGACGGCGACGGTTTTACGACAAGGGACGGACAACGCCGTTCAGCGCCGTTCAGTGTGGGGGTCCCGGCGACGCGGCGAGGCAGCGGTATTCATGATGGAGTAAATCGGGATGTCACTGGACTGCAATACACTCGCATCGGCCGTGTAATTAAATCGGCGGTACCAATTTCTGCTCCGGCCCGTGGAGCCACATCGTACGAACCACGTGCAGCACGAACAAAGTTCAACATACACGCGGTGGCAGACTTATGGCTTTTTATTTTATTTTCTCCAAATCCTCCCACACCCTCTCTCTCTCTCTCTCCCCTACCCACCTCTGCCCCTGACTGAGGGACTGCCGGCTTGTTGCTTCCATCATATAAATTCGCTCCCCGCTGTCTCCGCGCAAGCCGCGCCGGCGACGCGGTCGCGTTGAGAGGCGCGGTAAAAATCCGCCGTCGTAAATTGCGAATGTGAAATCCGACGACGCTCGCGGGCCGCCACCGCGCGTGGCTGTCTCGTCTCGGATGGTCGCAGGAGTTTCCCTCCCCCCCCCAATAAAAAAACGACGTTTCGCTGCTCTGGCCGAAGAACAGTAGACAACGTGGAACCCTGTCTGTCTGTGTGTCCAGCATCATCATCATCATCACCTCCATCGACAGGCATGATCTACCCACTGCTCGATGAAGGCATCTCTCCCTCCAATCCAGGCGGTGGTGGCTACGTTGCACGTGGCTGCCTGCAATCCAGCGCCGTGAGGAGGCAGCAGCCAGGGTTGGTGGATCAGCGCACAGATGGGCTGTGAAACTCCCTTCTTCCCGTGGGCGTCGACGAGTTGCCATACCCTGGCTATGCCAGGAGAAGGCGGTACAGCGAGTGGACTAATCGCCATCTGTCTATTCCACCTGTACGGGGATTGAGCGTTGCTCCCTTGCGCGCGTGCGTTTTTTTTTCTCCAGGCGCTTCAGTTTCTTCCCAACGTGTATGATGGTGATTATTACAACAAACAAATAATAAACACAACTCAATGTAGCGACAGGAGAGAGAAAAAACACAAGCACAGTTCCTAAGACACGGTGCGCCTTTCCTGGAGAGATAAACACACGCACATAAGTAATTAGTTATTTAAAACATATATACAGGGAGAGATAGAGAGATACATATATGACTATTAACATTATACGCCGTCGCCATCTCTTCACAATCTCGCGGCTGTTGCAATTCACCCATCAGCTGGCAGCCCCCCCCGCCACCACACCCCACCCCCCCAATGTGTATTGCACGTCGTGTAGGTAGCGTACACGGCTGTGTACACGTGGCTCGGTGTGACGGGGGCAGCCGCGTGTAATTAATTTGCCCGCTGAGATCTCTGCTGCAAGGAATTACAAATTCCCCCTCGTTATAAATGTAAAATACCTCGCGAGCGAGCAGGCAGCGGGGGCCGACGCGGTCCCTTTAAACGTCACTCAACATTATATGGTTCCATCTCAACCACGCATGCCTCGCCTCCCCCCACCCCCTTTCCACCCCACTACACATTATTCGTACACAAAAAACATGCACACGTTGAAATGTACAAAGAGAACCGGGACCGGTTCAGATAATCGTTACTGGTGTTGGCGGTGAGCGGGAATCGAACCCCGGTCGTCAGGTTCATAGCGCAGCGCGCTACCTCCTACACTACCGCTCCCCACGCATATAGACACACACACACTTACACACACATACATACACACATGCACACACACGCACGGCTCCAGAGAAGCCATATAAATTCAAATTGTGTTGTAAATTGTGTTGTCCATACACGCAAGCGAAAACATAAACACGCACGGACATACAAATCCAAAGACAAAGATCCCCCGTCTAGCCTGTACCAGTCTGTTGGGACAAGTGCTGTTAGCGAGCACTTATGAAGGCCAGAACGGCACGTGGTGGGGTGTGGATAGCCAGCACCACGCCCGGCCGCCTTTGTCTCCCGAGTGGCGATGCTCACACATCGCACCGGGCACTCTTGAGTCGACCTCACTTGAGGCTGAGTTGAGAGGCGCACACACGTACAAAGACAAAGAGCCCCCTGGTAGCCTACAACAGACTGTTGGGGCAAGTGCCGCACGTGTGCACACCACCACACACAGGCGTGCCACTGCTCACCACCCTATCCCTTAGCGCTGGCCCAATAATAAAGCAACCCTGGCACCGTCATTACCGCTTCTTTTCAGGAGGCTCCTGCATTGCATTGGTTGCGCCAACACCACAATAGAGACATCGCATTGAATTCTGTTTCGTTTTAGCTATAGGGGGGGGGGCGGAGGGGGGGCAAACCCGGTGGAACCCCCTACGCAGAACCGGTGAAGAACGCGCAAAACTTCCAAACAGAAAGGAGTCGAAATCCCGACGGCTCGTATCGGTCGATGATGTTGATGTTGTTGTTTGTTGTGATTGTGTCGCTCGTCAACGTAGCCGCGGTGCGTACGCTTGAACGTTTAGCCAATTAATAATGGCACAGCGGATCCGCTCTGACGAGCAGTGGCGGCGAGTGGCCCATCATCCGATCTAATTAATTCGACCGCGATTGTCAGTGGCCACTGCGATCTGGCTCGAACGCGGCGCGGCCTGCGATTGCTCTCGGCACGTTGTGATCGAACTCTGAACGCGAAGTTTCGAGATGATGACTTCCCCGATCCACCCAAACCACCCACCCGCGCGCAGCCTCTGTCCACCCAACATTGCAGGCGTCACTCGCTCTATGCGGTAGCAGCAGCAGCAGTAGTAGTCGTAGTAGTTGTTGTAGTAGATGCGTTCCAAAAACAGGAGGGGGCTCACAAAGCGAAACCGCACGAGGAGACAGTAGCCTGTCGAGTAGCGCATTCAGTACACACACAGTACACACAGTACACACACACAGTACACACACAGTACACACACACACACAGTACACACAGAACACACACACAGTACACACAGTAAACACACACACAGTACACACACAGTACACACACAATACACACACACAATACACACACACAGTATACACAGTGCACACACAGTACACACACGCACAGTACACACACAGTGCACATACAGTACACACACACACACAGTACACACACAGTACACACACAGTAGACACACACAGTACACACACACAGTACACACAGTACACACACACAGTACACACACAGTACACACACAGTACACACACACACACACAGTACACACAGAACACACACACAGTACACACAGTAAACACACACACAGTACACACACAGTACACACACAATACACACACACAATACACACACAGTATACACAGTACACACACAGTACACACAGTACGCACAGTACACACACAGTACACACACGCACAGTACACACACACACAGTACACACACACACAGTACACACACAGTAGACACACACAGTACACACACAGTACACACACACAGTACACGCAGTACACACACACAGTACACACACAGTACACACACACACAGTACACACAGAACACACACACAGTACACATAGTAAACACACACACAGTACACATAGTAAACACACACACAGTACACACACAGTACACACACAATACACACACACAATACACACACAGTATACACAGTACACACACAGTACACACAGTACGCACAGTACACACACAGTACACACACGCACAGTACACACACAGTGCACATACAGTACACACACACAGTACACACACACAGTACACACACAGTAGACACACACAGTACACACAGTACACACACACAGTACACACAGTACACACACACAGTACACACAGTACACACACACAGTACACAGTACACACACAGTACACACAGTACACACACACAGTACACACACAGTACACACACACAGTACACACACAGTACACACACACAGTACACACAGTACACACACACACAGTACACACACAGTACACACACACACAGTACACACACACAGTACACACACACAGTACACACACAGTAAACACACACACAGTACACACACACACAGTACACAGTGCACACACAGTACACACACACAGTACACACACAGTACACACACACACAGTACACACACACAGTACACACAGTACACACACACACAGTACACACAGACAGTACACACACACACCGTGTTGTCCCACGTTCGAACGCATAGCCCAAGGGGTCGACAACCTGCGGGTCCGCGTGGGGCTCTTGGCGAACTGCTACGTGACTTACGGCCATGTCATGTACGAGCGTGTTCACGTTGATTTGCGGCTTTTAAAATATTGAGTTGTTCTTTTGGCGAAATCGAACAATAAAATGGCTCTTGATGTTATTATTTTGCTTGACCCCCCCCCCCCCTGGCACAGATGTAGATTGAATTCGAATCGGATACCATCGCGAAGTTTCGGTTGAAATAGGTAGTATATATACAAGGTCGGATCTCTTGGGATTTCTCTTTACTTGATACAGCAATCGTGCTGTGACGGTTCCACCTGAAGACGGAAGCTTGTGTTGCCTCCGAAACGTCGTGATTTATTATTTTATTTTATTTATATTATGACTTTTATTAATTTAAATGTTATTTTTTTACCTACGTGACTTTAACCGAAAAAACCTAAGAGTATGAATCCTTGCAGTCACGAAAGCTTCAAATCTAGAATTAGAAATAGGTGAGCCGCCGCCTATACGCCGCGAAATCGCACGAAGCGAAACCGCATAGTGCGAGAGAAACGGTGGATTGCAAGAAAAAGCAGAATGAGAGGTGGGAGAAGAGAGGAAAGAGGGTGAGGAGGAGTAGAGAAAAGTGGTGCGAGAGAGAGAGCGAGAGAGTGACCGAGAGAGTGGGCGAGAGAGTGGGCGAGAGAGTGGGCGAGAGAGAGAGCGAGAGAGTGGGCGAGAGAGTGAGCGAGAGAGTGAGCGAGAGAGTGAGCGAGAGAGTGAGCGAGAGAGTGACCGAAAGAGTGAGCGAGAGAGTGGGCGAGAGAGAGAGCGAGAGAGTGGGCGAGAGAGTGAGCGAGAGAGTGAGCGAGAGAGTGACCGAAAGAGTGAGCGAGAGAGTGAGCGAGAGAGTGAGCGAGAGAGTGGGCGAGAGAGTGGGCGAGAGAGTGAGCGAGAGAGTGAGCGAGAGAGTGGGCGAGAGAGTGAGCGAGAGAGTGGGCGAGAGAGTGAGCGAGAGAGTGAGCGAGAGAGTGGGCGAGAGAGTGAGCGAGAGAGTGACCGAAAGAGTGAGCGAGAGAGTGAGCGAGAGAGTGGGCGAGAGAGTGGGCGAGAGAGTGAGCGAGAGAGTGAGCGAGAGAGTGGGCGAGAGAGTGAGCGAGAGAGTGGGCGAGAGAGTGGGCGAGAGAGTGAGCGAGAGAGTGAGCGAGAGAGTGAGCGAGAGAGTGAGCGAGAGAGTGGGCGAGAGAGTGAGCGAGAGAGTGAGCGAGAGAGTGACCGAGAGAGTGAGCGAGAGAGTGGGCGAGAGAGTGAAGGTTTACATAAAGCAAAGTTTAAAAAAAAATTACGAAATGATGAACGAAGCAAAGTGCCGACTACACCGAGCATCTTCTTGTTTCAACTGATCGTAAAAAAAAGAGAGAGTGGTGGGAGGGTGAGAGGGGCGGTGGAGGGGAAGAGAAGCAGGGAGGGAGAGCGGCAGGGAGGGATGGGAGAGGGGTAGGAGGAATGAAAGAGAGAAGCAGAGAGAGACGAGAGAGTGAGAGGAGAGAGGGAGGGAGGGAGGAGAGTGAGAGGAGGGAGGGAGGAGAGGGAGGGAGGAGAGTGAGAGGAGGGAGGGAGAGGAGGCGGGAGAAGTTGCGACTTGGGGCGGGTGCCCTTGAGATCGGGCGGAGGTAGCGCACGGACACGCGCGCTCACAATTAATAGCCGCGAGCTCGCTCCGTGTATGTGTGTGTGTGCGTGTGTGTGCCTCTGTGTGTGTGTGTGTGCGTGTGAGCGTGTGCGTGTGTGTGCCTCTGTGTGTGTGTGTACATGCGCGCGTGTATGCGCGTGTGTGCCTCTGTGTGTGTGTGTGCGTGTGAGCGTGTGCCTCTGTGTGTGTGCGCGCGTGTGTGCCTCTGTGTGTGTGTACATGCGCGCGTGTATGCGCGTGTGTGCCTCTGTGTGTGCGCGTGTGCCTCTGTGTGTGTGTGTACATGCGCGCGTGTATGCGCGTGTGCGTGTGTGTGTCTACGTGCGTGTTTGCTTTGTTGTTCGTGTGCGCGGGCGTGTGTGGGAAGAAACGGAGGCACAGGCTTCGCCTAGGTCGACTTAGCCTCAATTGAGTAGCATGGTAGGGTGTGTAAACATCGTCACTAGGGAGACAAAGGCGGCCGGGCATGGTCGATACCCACCGCCACCTCTCGTATGCCGGTCCGGCCTTCATATGTCCTCGCTAACCGCACTTGCCCCAAAAGTCTGTTAAGGCTATACGGGGGATCTTTGTCTTCATTCGTATGGGTGTGTACATATTCGGGTGTGAATCTGCGTATTCGTGCCTCTGTGTACGCGAGTTTAACCGCGTGTGCTTTACCCACGGGGTGCATGCACATCTGTGCCTGTGTATACACGACTTGTGTATGCCTGCGTGTTAGTGTGCATGGGTGTGAACGCGTCTTTCCTCGTGTGTTTGCGTAAGCGCGCGTGCGTGTCTATACGTGTGCGCGCCTGTGCTTACAAGCGCGTGTTTGTGCGTCCGTGTGTTCGCGTGCGGAGCGGTGGTGGAGCGGAAGGGGGTTAGCGCGCTGCGCTACGAAACCCGGCGACCCGCCAACGTTATCGATTATCTGAACCGGTCCTGGGCATCCCCTTGGTCGACTCAGCCCCCAAGCAACGAGTACCTGGTGCGGTGTGTAAACATCGACGCTAAGGAGACAAAGGCGGCAGGGGCATTCCGGCCTACGTAGGCGCTCACTCACAGCACTTGCCTCAACAGTCTGTTCATGTACTGTACGTTGAACTTTTTTCGCACCGTACTTAGTCTTAACTATAAGGGGAGAGGGATTTTTGTCTTTGTGTTTGTTTTATTTGCAAAACAACCGCCACCTCCATGATGGTTGCCAGTCGGTAAGACTGTGGTGGTCGCGAACAATGTCATTGGGGGACGACTCACACTAATCAGCCGTTACTCGCGTAGCGTCGTCGCAGCCACCACAGTGGCGAATGGGGGACTCGTCAGCCAGGAGACTGACCCCCCCCACCCCATCCACCACAACCAAGCTCCCTCGTGGCTGGCCACGTGGAGCGTTCAAACGCTCCCTGCGGAGGAGAGGCTGCCATGTCGTTGTCGGAAGCTAGACTGGAACACGCATGGTCCTCTGTGGAAGAAAGGAGGTCTGGTTTGACAGGTTCTGGCTCCAGCCCAGAGTGAGGGGTGGGCAGTCATCCACTCGTGGCGAGGATCGTGGTGGTGAGGTGTGGGAAGCAGTGCGCATCAGGCACCGACAGACAGGTGAGGAATGGTGGTGGCAAGTGCCCCGGTAAAGGATGAACATCAGTGGAGAGATGCAGGCAAGACTGAAGAGTCAGGTACAAACCTTTCATGAGACCCCGGCTTATGGCGGAGGTGTTCCTGCTCGCTGAGATAAAGTGACAGGCCCACTTCCACCATCCACAACATCCCGAATCTGAGAATGAAGAGGCTTACCACAGCCTTCGGTTGGAGCTTCGGAGAGCCGTGCCGCACTGCAAGGATGAGTGGAGGTCGCGGGTTACTGTGGAGATGGAAACTGCCTCATTAGCTCGTGATCACAAATCACTCGTGAATTCTACCAAAAAAGTAACTTGCGGCTCTACACGTGCAGAATAGCGTGCGGAGCTCACAGATCTTTGAACGATCTGGATACAGTTCCATCGGTGAGCTCCTCCGTCAGGCGAGGAGGCTGCGTTGGCTGGATCATGCCCAGCCACGACATGCCCAAGCAAGCGGCTTCTGTTTGGCCAGAGAACAGATGGAGCTAGAGAAGAGAAACGTTGATGTGATACGGGAGGATGTGAAGCTGATTGGACTCTGTGGAGGAGGCTCGTGAAGGACGCTCCTGGGCAGTTGGAGGCAGTCGCTCTCCAACAACGACGACAACAACGAAACGGATTTGCCGGGCGACTAAAACGCAACACGATCAGAATCAGAATATTTATTTAAACTGCAGGAGGAATCCGATGAGCTTTCGATTTAAAGCTTTCGTGACTGCAAGGATTCATCTTCTTGGTTCTTTCGGTAAAGTCACGTAGAATGGAAATAATACAATAATAAAAAATAAAACATTATAAAATAATTATCACGACGTTTCGGCCACAACGCAAGCAGCCGTCCTCAGGTGGAGAGCAGGTCTGTCGAGTAGACAGGTGGAGAGCAGGTCTGTCGAGTAGACAGAGTCGACAGACCTGCTCTCCACCTGAGGACGGCTGCTTGCGTTGTGGCCGAAACGTCGTGAGAATTATTTTATTATGTTTATTTTTATTATTTCCATTCTACGTGACTTTACCGAAAGAACCAAGAAGAGGAATCCGATGAGCCGTGAAGCTCTTTTTCACAGATGTCCAGTGGGGGCGGGTCAGTACGTTGGCACGGTGTCGAGCACAGGTGGTGCGCGTGGAAGTCATCTCAGTCAATTATCGCGTAACTCCTCGGAGACTTCCTCTTGGTTCTTTTGGTAAAGTCATGTAGAAGGGAAATAATAAAATAATAAAAATAAAACATAATCAAATAATTCTCACGACGTTTCGGCCACAACGCAAGCAGACGTCCTCAGGTGAAGACCAGGTCTGTCGGGGAGACAGCGTCTGAATGCTAAGACCAGGTCTGTCCGGGAGACAGCGTCTGAATGCTCAGACTAATTTTATTATGTTTTATTTTTATTATTTTATTATTTCCCTTCTACGTGACTTTACCGAAAGAACCAAAAAGATGAATCCCTGCAGTCACGAAAGCTTTACATCGAAATCCTCGGAGACTTTCGAGACGTGTGTGCGTGTGTGTTGCTGAACTTATTTCGCACCGCACGCAGCCAACCGTGCTAATCGGAAGTTTATGACTTCGCGTAGCCTCAAAGTGCACCTAGCCTGGCACAAGTGCTGTGGTAACGTGACCAACACTTAGTTGCGAATGGTGGCTGTTGTTGTTTGTATCGAAGCGGTAGTGGGGTGGTTAGTGCTCTGTGCTACGAACCCGGCGACACGAGTTCGATTCGTGCACTGAACCTGAGCCTCCCCTAGGAGGATATCGCCACTGGGGAGACAAAGGCGGCCGTGCTCGCGATCCATTTCCTCGTGCGCGATGCCCGGCTCCTTCACAGGTGCTACTCGCTAACAGCACTTGCCCCCAACAGTCTGTTAAGGCTACACGGGGGATCTTTGTACTTTGTGTGCGCTCCGGATAACTGGCGTGGGTGACACTCCATCCCACGTCACCTCCGTGTGTATATGTGTGTGTGTGTGTGTGCGTGCACGAGTGCGTGCGTGTGTGTGCGTGCACGAGTGCGTGCGCGTGCGTAGTTGCATACGTATCTGCACGCGCGTGTGTGTCTTTGTGTGTGCGGGGGTGAGTGCGTGGGTGTAGTTGTAGACATACTTGTACACGTGTGTCTATCTCTATGTGCGTGTGTGTGTACCCGCGTGTGCCCGCGTGTGTGTGCCCGTGTGTGTGCCCGTGTGTGTGTGCCTGTGTGTATGTATCTGTGTGTGTGGCTGTGTGTGCCCGTGCGTGTGTGTGCCTGGGTGTGTGTGCCCGTGTGTGCATGCCCGTGCCCGTGTGTGTGCCTGTGTGTGTGTGCCCGTGTGTGTGTGCCTGTGTGTGTGTGTGTGCCTGTGTGTGTGTGCCCGTGTGTGTGTGTGTGCCTGTGTGTGTGCCCGTGTGTGTGTGTGTGCCTGTGTGTGTGCCCGTGTGTGTGCCTGTGTGTGTGTGTGCCCGTGTGTGTGTGTGTGCCCGTGTGTGTGTGTGTGCCTGTGTGTGTGCCTGTGTGTGTGCCCGTGTGTGTGTGCCCGTGTGTGTGTGCCCGTGTGTATGTACCTGTGTGTACCCGTGTGTGTGTGCCCGTGTGTGTGTGCCTGTGTGTGTGCCTGTGTGTGTGCCTGTGTGTGTGCCCGTGTGTGTGTGCCCGTGTGTGTGTGCCCGTGCGTATGTGTGCCTGTGTGTGTGTGCCCGTGTGTGTGTGTGCGTGTGTGTGTGTGCCCGTGTGTATGTACCTGTGTGTGCCCGTGTGTGTGTGCCCGTGTGTGTTTGCCCGTGCCCGTGTGTGTGTGCCTGTGTGTGTGTGCCTGTGTGTGTGTGCCCGTGTGTGTGTGTGCCCGTGTGTGTGTGTGTGTGCCTGTGCGTGTGTGTGTCTGTGTGTGTGCCTGTGTGTGTGCGTGTGTGTGTGTGTGTGCCTGTGTGTGTGTGCCCGTGTGTGTGTGTGTGCCTGTGTGTATGTGTCTGTGTGTGTGTGCCTGGGTGTGTGCCCGTGTGTGTGTGTGCCTGTGTGTGCCTGTGTGTGTGTGTGCGTGCGCTCCGGGAATGAGGGATAACGGGCGCGGGCTACACTTCATCCCGCGTCCCCTCCGCCTGCCGCTGATTATCAGAATTGATGGATTACAATTAGAGGAGCCAGCGGAGCGTTTGATGCTTTTATTAAATTCGGGCTGCGGTTCCTCCTCGCGCCGCTGTCCTCTATAATCACCCGCTCGCGGCCGTGGGGGCGGGGGGGGAGTCGGGGGGGGGGGCAGCTGAGGGGGCAGCCCCCCTCCCCCCACCCACCCCCCCAGAATCCCACCAGCCACCACCACCCCCCACCAGCCACCTCGCCACATTCCACAGTTCCGAGTTCGACGTCACCCCACACACACTCACTCATAGGGACACAAAGGCAAAGTTCCCCCGAGTAGGGGCAAGTTGCTGTTAAGCCTGCGAGCTGCTGACCGATGTTGACACACCGCACCAGGTTTCTCGTTTGAGGCTGGCTCGTCTCTATAAACTACACACACAGGTACATACGCACGCAAACCTGCGTTCTGATATGCACATACACAAGTACATACACGCATATATGTGTGTCCGCGCATACGTACACACGTACGTGCGAACGTACCTGCGTGATCATGGAAGTACGTACATGCGAACGTACGAGCGCACATGCGAACGTACGAGCGCACATGCGAACGTACGAGCGCACATGCGAACGTACGAGCGCACATGCGTAAACACAGGTGCACGGGCATACAAAGAGGCCCCGTAAAGGCTTAACTGACTTTTGGGGCAAGTGCTGCTCGCGAGGAGCTCCGAAGGCCACCACCGCGCCAGGTGGGGTTCATGGCACAGTGCGCTAACCACTGCGCCACCGTTCCCACCAAAAGACACACACACACGTACCTACACAAATATCCCCCGTGTAGCCTGTCAGGCTGTAGGGGCAAGTGCTGTTAGCGAGCACCTATGAAGGCCGGCACGGCACACGAGGGGGGCGAGTGGCCAACATCACGCCCAGCCACCTTTGTCTCCCCAGAGGCGATGTTTACACATCGCACCAGGTACTCATTTGAGTCTGAGTCGACCTAGGGGAGGCCCAGGACCGTTTCAGATAATCGTCACCGGTGTTTTTCCGTGAGAGGGAATCGAACCCGGGTCGCCGGGTTCGTAGCGCAGCGCGCTAACCGCTACACCACCGCTCCCCGTCACAACACACAGACGGGTACACAAACAGCCTCGCACACGACCGCACGTGGCGGTCCTGAGTGCCACCATCCCAGAGACGCGCACGCGTTCGACATTCCGGCCGCCCTGACGTGGGCGTCCCCTAGGTCCACTCGGCCAAAAATGAGTATTCTACCACGGTGAGTGCGTGCATGCGTGCGTCACACAATCGTGCAATTATACACGTGCCACGACACTGACTCGCGTTCCTCCGCGGAGTGCGATGCTCCGGCCTTAATAGGTGCTCGCAGACACCCACTGCCCCCCCCCCCCATCCCCCCGCCCCCTCCCCCCGCCACTGCCATCCTTGACAATGATGACACCACCCCCTCCCCCTCCTTTCAAAACGAAAAAAAAAATCGACAACCCTGCCATGAAGATGAAAACAATATACGAGACGACGACGTTTCGGGCAATGACCCCTGTTAGTGATTCTGATTATCGATGAGAGTGTTTAAAAAATCGATGATTTTAACATCGCTGCACATACAGAGGACCTGTCATGGCTGCTAGATAATCCTCATCCATACAACACGAATGTCGAATCGAAAAGCATCGATTATAATCTGCACGTTTGTACTTTAATTATCATTCGCTTAATAAACGATAATAATCGATTATCGGTTAGTCCTTTGGTTTAACTTCTAATGGAACATGGAATCCCCCCCCCCTTCACTTTTCGCCTGGATAACCAGGCAGGAGATATTTTCCGGAGCTCTGTCCCCCAAAACTCCGGCTCGCAATTAAACTCGGGTTGAAATCCTTAATTGTACGAGACAACGCGTCGTCTCGTTTATTAAAAAAAAAAGATACCTCCACATTAAGTAAACACGGCACAATGTCTTTAATTGCTTTAGGAATCAAAGCCTGCCGTTAACATAATCAACAGACAGCGTGTAGACGACACGGTCACGTAAATAGAGACAAAGATCCCCCGTGTAGCCTTAACAGACTGTTGGGGCAAGTGCTGTTCGCGAACACCTATGAAGGGCGGAATGTTACACGAGAGGGTGGGTGGCCAGCGCCCAGCCCGACCGCCTTTGTCTCCTTAGTGACGATGTTTGCACATCGCACCAGGTACTAATTTGAGGTTGAGTCTACCTAAGGGAGGCCCAGGACAGTTTCAGATAATCGTCACTTGGTATTGGCCGTGAGCAGGAATCGAACTCTGGTCGCCGGGTTCGTAGCGCAGCGCGCTAACCACTACACCACCGCTCCACATGAGGTACCACACACAGAGACAGCACACACACAGCACACACACACAGCACACAGCACACACACAGCACACACAGCACACACACAGCACACACACACACAAAGCACACACACAGCACACACACAGCACACATCACACACACAGCACACACACACAGCACACACACAGCACACACACACACAGCACACACACACACACAGCACACACACAGCACACACACAGCACACAACACACACAGCACACACACAGCACACACAGCACACACACAGCACACACACAGCACACACACACAACACACACACACAGCACACATCACACACACAACACACACACAGCACACACACACACACAGCAAGCACACACACAACACACACACAGCACACATCACACACACAGCACACACACAACACACACACAGCACACACACACACACAGCACACACAGCACACACACACAGCACACACACAGCACACACAGCACACACACAGTACACACACACAGCACACACACAGCACACATACACACACACACAGCACACAGCACACACACAACACACACACAGCACGCACACACAGCACACACACACAGCACACACACACAGCACACACACACAGCACACACACAGCACACACACAGTACACACACACAGCACACACACAGCACACACACAGCACACACACAGCACACACACAGCACGCACACACACAGCACACACACACATCACACACACAGCACACACACAGCACACACACACAGCACACACAGCGTGCACCTACCCGGCTCTCTCACCGCCACGAGGCCATCTCACAAAAAACGCGAAGGTACCCCCCCCCCCTCCCCGCCCCCCGGCACTGCCTGCCTACCGGGCAATTAATTCTAAAATGTAAATAGCTCGGCTCACAGTTGACACACTTTGTCCTCACGTCAACAAATGTGAACGCGTCTCCTCCGTGCACCGCTAACTGACCCCAACACTCTAATCGCCCTGCATTGGACGTGGTGGTGGTTGACCGCACGGGAACTGAGAGGGTGATGCTGAGAGACTGGGCACCCCGTAGTCGCCCTGGAGGGCACGTGGTCGTGGGGTGTGGTGATGAGAGAACTCTGTGAGCCTGAAGGTCTCTCACTCCCCAACAGTCTATTCACCCCCCCCCCCCACCCCATGTAATTTGGTGATGGATAACGGTGGTGCGTAGCGTGGGGAAGCAGTGCTGGTGATGTATTCGGTGAGGATGAGACGGCGCGGTTGCTGCAGACTTTCTGTGCCCCCCCTCACCCCCAACAGTCTAAACACCGTACAGCGAGTGCTAGTTGTTAGTTGGGTGGGGGGGAGGCGGGACGGGGGGAGGGGGGGGACGGGGGGGGAGGGGGAATGGGGGACGTGGGGAAGGGGGGGGCGAGGGGAGGGGGGACGAGGGGAGGGGGGGGGGACGAGGGGAGGGGGGGGACGAGGGGACAAGGGGAGAGGTGGTCGAGGGGAGGGGGGGCGAGGGGAGGGGGGAATGAGGGGAGGGGGGAATGAGGGGAGGGGGGAATGAGGGGAGGGGGGGACAAGGGGAGGGGGCCGCGTGGGAAGCGGTGGTGCTGGTGGTGCTGGTGGTTCCTCGTCTCCGCGGCGCGCCGCTAGTAATCGGGGAGTCATTGATGCGACGTATGAAGGGCGCCAGGCAGGTCATTTTAATTTAAAGCGCAGCCTCTGCGCTATATTAAGTGGTTAACGCGCCTAATAATTTTAAAACGCTGCGTTAAATCCTCTGTATGAAACCGTTTGACGGAGAGAGAGCGCGCGCGCGCGGGAGAGAGAGAGAGAGAAAGGGAAAAATATAATTATAATAATATCAAATGCCCGTTTAAAACGTTTAGATATGGGGGTTGGGTTTTTGTTGTTGTCTGTGCCGTGCTACACTGTTTGTGTTTGCGCTGCTGCTGCCGCGTCTCTGCCTTAGTTCGATCTCCCTGCGCGGCATCTCAAGCACGGGGCAACTCACTTCCTACATCACCCCGCCCCCCTCCCTCCCAGCCTATGGCCACTCGTTAGTACGAACGGGAGCACTCACACGCCAGTAAGTCGAATCGGCAAGGCACATGCGGTGGTGGGGTGAAGCGTGGGCACTCACACCCCCTGTTCTCCCCAAGACGTCTGCCCGACGTGGCAAAGAAGGCCAAACTATGTAAACCACTCCTCCTACTCCTCCTCCCCCCTGCAATGGAGGCTCCTTCGGGATGAGCAAAGACATTGCAGGGCCTGCGCCTTTACCTCCCGTAAGAGCGAGCGATCTAACGCAGTGGGGGAGGCGAAGGGTGGAACGGGGGGACGAGGAGGGGGGGGGGGTATGGGTTGGTGGATCACGTAGACTCCCAAACCCCTCGCTGGGTTGCAAGCGAGGTGGCCGACGCGTGGCAGGCAGTACAGCAAGTAGGGTTTCGTGAACGTCCCCACTGTTTGTGTTGTTGTAGTGCTCGTGTCGAGCGCCATCTCCTCGTGCACCTGCGGATCGAGCCCAGGTTTGCTGGTTCCCCGTAGGTCGGCGCGCTAACCGCTGCGCCACCGCTCTCGCTCTCCATCTCGTGGAAATAAACAGCATCTTGTTGTTATTTATGAAGTGAGACCTTATATGGAAGAGTGCAGCGTTTAAGCCCTAATCGTATAATCGAACTGAGGTATTGACATCAGTGGCGACTGCGCTGAGAGGGGTAACGCATTAACGGTGCGTGTGCGTGCGTGTGCGTGCGTGCGTGTGTGTGCGTGTGTGTGTTCGTAGTGGGGAGCGGTGGCGCAGTGGTTAGCGCTACGCTGCGCCTCAAACACGGCGACCCGAGTTCGATTTCCGCTCACGAACAACACCGGTGACGAATATCTGAACCGGTCCTGGGCCTCCCCTCGGTCGACTCGGCCTCAAACGAGTACCTGGTGCGGTGTGTAAACATCGCCACTAGGGAGACAAAGGCGGACGAGAGTGGTGCTGGCCACCCACCCCCTCGTGTACCGTTCCGGCCTTCATAGGTGCTGCTACTCGCAAACAGCACTTGCCCCAAAAGTCAGTTGAGGCTATATCGGGGGGCGGTCTTTGTCTTTGTTAAACGCGTCGTGTGTTATGTACATATATGCGTGCACATGTTTAAAATGTAATGATCATTTTGTTTTGGGTTTATCAGCTTCCCAATTAGCAAACTGTCTCATATGTGAATAATGTACGCAGTATCTTAATGAAGTGATGTTGCGAACAATAGCCCTCTTTAGAGGTCGGTCCTGTGTGTGTGTGTGTTTACATTTGTGTGTCTTAGTGTGTGTGTGTGTATCTTTGTCTTTGTGTGTCTGGGCGTGGTGCTAGCCACCCACCCCCTCGTGTGCCGTGCCGGCCTTCATAGGTACTCGCTAATAGCACTTACCCCAACAATCTGCTGAGGCTATACGGGGGATCTTTATCTTTGTATTGTGTGTGGAATGGAGGTGCTTGCTAACAGCACTTGCCCTAAAAGTATGCTATGGCTACATGGGGGATCTTTGTTTTTTGTCCTGAACCGCGTGCGCTACGAGCCCGGTGACCCGAGACGCAACATCTGATACCGGTCGTGAGCCTCCTCTAGGTCAACTCAGCCCTAAAATTGTCACCTTTGTGCGCTGCGTAAACATCAACGCCGGGGAAGACAAAGACGGCCGGGCGTGGTGTTCAGTCACGACGAGTACCCTTTGAAGGGGCGGCCTTTCGTGCGTCGTGCGGTCTGCCGACAATCATCGGCGCTCGCTTCACAGCACTTTGCCGTGTGCGCTATACGGGTCGTCTTTGTCGTTATGCTTGTGTGTGTGTGATCTCCGTGCCACTCGGCCACCACTCTCTTCTCATCAGCCACTTCGCCACGGTCACGCACTGCCCTCCTATCCCCCCCCCGCCGCCCCGCCCCCATCCCCCACCCCCTCCCCCCTCCTCCTCCTCCATCTCCGACGCCTCCCGCCTCGATCCCCTCCCCCTCCCTCTCTCTTTGATTCATTTGCATAATTTAATTAGTGGAAAGTATTGCCAATGACACTTTACATCAACTGCATGCGAGTCGGAATACTAATTGTGTTTGGCCTCGGCGGCACGAGTAATAATAGGATTAGTCGCTAAGTCAAAACACACCGCCCGCCTAATGCAACGCGCCCGCGCAATCGATACGAACGCGTAAATTTCACCAAATGTTTCTGACCATCCAGATAATCGTTATCTTGCATTAGGCGCGTCAGCAAGTACCGGGGATCCGCCCAGATTCTCTACCCCCCCCCCCGCCGCCGCCGCCACTACATCCCTCCTCTACCCTCCCACACCCAAGCATCTCCTCTCTCGCCCACTGCCCCCCCCACGCTCACATACTGCAGACACAAATTCCTTTGAATGCACCACACAGTTCTACAGCTTCCCTCCCCTTCCCTCCGCGTCTCCTTCATCGCCTATCGCTCTGTTCTCACCCATGCCAGTGGAGTGACAAACCAGTTGGAGAGTCGTGTTTGTATGAAGATGCTAATTCCCCCTACTCCTCTTCTTCAATTCCCTCCCCACCACCCCCTTCACTGACCCCCCCCCTCCTCCTCCTCCACTTCAACTCTCCTTCAACACCCCGACACACACTGCTCCCCACCTCGACAGCCGCCAGCGTCCACGCACATGCACACCTCACTGGAACTTACAATCGTCATACACACACACACACGTACACACGCACACACGTACACACACACACACGAATATATACAGATATCCCGTGTTGCCTACACAGTGCTGTTAACGAGCACCTATGAAGGTCGGCACGAAACACGAGGGGGTGGGTGGCCAACACCACGCCCGGCCGCCTTTGTCTCCCTAGTCGCGATGTTTAACACATCGCAACAGGTACTCATTTGAGGCCAAGTCAACCTAGGGGAGGCCCAGCACCGGTTCAGATAATCGTCACCGGTGTTGGCCGTGAATGTGAATCGAACCCGGGTCGCCAGGTTCATAGCGCAGCGCGCTAACCGCGACACTACCGCTCCCCACGTAGACACACGTACACACGGACGCACACACACGCACACACACGCACACACACTCATTCACGCACTGCCCCCACGCGCGTGCCACTGACCGGAAAAAGTAAGCACTCGAAACGGGTTCACGTCTCAAAGACAAGAGCCTCATCGTGAGTGTTTGAGAGTGTTTGTGAGTGTGAGAGAGTGCGTGCGTGCGTGCGTGTGTGCAGCAGTCGTGTGGAGGTTAGCGCGCTGCGCTACGAAGCTGGCGATCAGGGTTCGATTCCCGCTCACGGCCACCACCAGTGAAGATTGTCTGAACCGGTCCTGGGCCTCCCCTTGGTCGACTCGGCCTCAAACGAGTACCTGGTGCGGTGTGTAAAACATCGCCACTGGGGAGACAAAGGCGGACGGGCGTGATGTTGGTCACCCACCCCCTCGTGTGCTGTTCCGGCCTTCATAGGTGCTAATAGCTAGAAGCACTTGCCCCAACAGTCTGGTCAGGCTATACGGGGGATATTTTCCTTGGGTGTGCGTGTGTATTTCTGTTACGATGCAATGTGTGAACATCGCCACTCGGGAGACAAAGGCGTCCGGGCGTGGTGTTGGCCACCCGCCCCCTTCGCCTGCCCGGTGGTCATTCATAGGTGCTCGCAAACTGCTGGGCACCTTTGTCTTTGAGCGTCTGTGCGCGCGCGGGTAATTGAACGTAGGCGCACGGGCGCGCGCGTTTGTTTTTAGTATTTGTGTGTGCGCGTGTACGTGCGCGCGTGTACGTGCGCGCTTGTGTTTCCGTGTGTGTGTGTGCGCGCGAGTGCGCGTGTGTGTGCGCGCGTGTGTTCCCGCGTGTGTGTATGTGCGTGTGTGTGTGTGCGTGTGTATGTGCGTGTGCGTGTGTGCGTGTGTGTGCGAGTGCGCGTATACGTGCGCGCGTGTGTTCCCGTGTGTGTGCGCGTGCGCGTGTGTTGGCGGTCGGGCGCGCGCGCACGCCCGTGAGTGAGTAAGCTAGTGAGTGAGCGAGTGAAGTGAGTGAGTGAGCGAGTGAGTGAGCGAGTGAGTGAGTGAGCGAGTGAGTGAGCGAGTGAGCGAGTGAGTGAGCGAGCGAGCGAGCGAGTGAGTGTAAAAAGCAGTGAACACGCGGACAAGGGTTCTAAAGAATGCGTGCGCGTGAAGGTTGTTGCATTTTGCGTACGGCTGTGGGTTGTTTGTATGCGCGGAGAGCGGTGGCGCAACGGTTAGCGCCCTGTGCTAACGATCCCGGAGACCCGAGTTCGATTTCCGCTCACGGTCAACACCAAGTGACCCGGTACTGGGCCTCCCCAAGGTCAACTCAGCCTCAAAAGTGTAGCCGGTGCGGTGTGTAGTAAACATCACCACTCGCGAGACAAAGGCGGCCGGACGTGGTTGCTGGCCACCCACCCCCTCGTGTCCCTTGTCGGCAATTCATGCTCACGAACAGCACTTGCCCCATCCAGTCTGGTAGTGCCCTAAGGGAGACCTTTTCCTTTCCTCTTTGATGCGTGCGTGAGCGCGTGTGTGTGTGTGAATAGCGGGTGACTTCATCTGGATGTCCGCGCGTGTGTGTGTATGTACGTATGTGTTCGTGTATATGTGTGTGTGTATGTACGTATGTGTTCGTGTATATGTGTGTGTGTGTGTACGTGTTGCGCGTGGGCAAAACGTACACACAGAGAGAGAAAGAGAGTAGTTGAACACAGAGAGGATGACGCCTTCGGGGAAACCAAACGAGCGCTCGAGGCGACAGGGAGCGCGCTCCGACCTCGCTCTCTTCAAACACGAGTGAGGGGGGGGGAGAGCGACAGGGGGGGGGGAGCGAGGGGGGGAGATCGAGAGGGGGGAGAGCGAGGGGGCGAGAGCGAGGGGGGGAGCGGGGTTGAGTGTGCGTTTGGGTAAGGAGAGTTGCTCAGGAGCGAACGCGGAGTGGCGGGAGACGACACGGTGGAGGAGGTGAGGTTACTATTGTTGACATAACCTCGGATAATTCCCCAACATCATCATCAGCAGCAGCAGATCAATCCACTGGTGGATGAATCCGCTACCGTCGCTATCGCTCAAGGTGCCCGCGACGATGCAACAACAATCTTCATTTAATTTCTCACTCAATATTATATTGAATGGGTTTTTTTTAACGGGATTGCTTTTTAGAGAGACTCGAGCAGAGACACGCAACTAGTAGCCACACCTGTGGCTCCGTGTATACTGGATGCTGTGTGCCGGGCGCAAATAAATATTCCGTGTCGCAGGACCCGGGCACACCCGGCTGAGTGGTTTCTGAACCAGCGCGAGGCGCTGCGCCTAGGTCTGCTCCGCCTTAAATGAGCAGGCGGTGTTAAGAGTTTAAATCGGAAATTTAGAGACAAAGACGGCCGGGCGTTGGTTGTTCGCCAGGTTTGCCCGACAAACACACGCGCGCTCTTCAGCGTGAGATGATACCCCAGTCCCACACACGCCGCGCTCACACACACACACACACAATACGCAGCATACCCCCAAAAACAACACACACACACAGCCACAGGCACAGTCACCCACGTAACACACCACTTCACACACCGCTCCTGGGACGGGTTCAAATTTGCCCCGCTCTGTATTGGTCATGAGCGAGAATTGAACTTTGGGGCGCCGGGTTTCGTCGCGGTTGACTTACCGCTCCCCAGACTCACACTCGCTCACGCACGCACGCACGCACACACACAAATACAGTTACCCCCCACCCCGCCCTATAGCCTTCATCAGACTGTTGGGGCAAGCGCTGTTATCGAGTGGCACCTATGAAGGCCGGAACCGCACACAAGGGGGGAGGAGGGGGGTGGCAAGCACCACGCCCGGCCGCCAAAGGGGTCCCCCATGTAGCCTTAACAGACGTTTAGGGCAAGTGCTATCAGCGAGCACCTGTGGAGATCGACACGGCACACGCACGCACACGCACGCACACTCACGCACGCATACACTCGCACACACACTCGCACACACACGCACACACACGCACGCACACACATGCACGCACACACGCACACTCACACACATGCACACACACGCACACACACGCTCACGCACACACACTCACGCATGCACACACACGCACACTCACGCACACACACGCACACACACACGCACACGCACGCACACACGCACACACACGTACACACACACACGCACACACACGCACACGCACGCACACACACACGCACACACACACACGCGTAGACTAACGCCGGGCACTGCGGACCCCCCGGCGTGATGGGGAAGCGCGCGATGCAGGAGTCGCATTCCGCGTCACCGTCATCGCCTCCTCCTCCTCCTCGTCTTGCGCGCGGTGCCTGGAGCCCGTGACGACGCCTTGGTACCCATCAGCACGAGTTCCAACCCGGGCACGGGCGAGCTAATGGTGCTCGCGCGCGTGTGTGAGCGTCTGTGCGCGTGCGCATTCATGTGCTGTGTGTGCGCTCTGTGTGTGCTGTGTGTGCTGTGTGTGTGCTGTGTGTGTGCTGTGTGTGTGCTGTCGGTATGTGTGCGCTCTGTGTGTGCTGTCTCTGTGTGTGGTATCTCATGTGGAGCGGTAGTGCAGCGGTTAGCGCTATGGAACCTGGCCACCCGAGTTCGATTGCCGCTCACGGCCGACACCGATGACGATTATCTCTGAACCGGTCCTGGGCCTCCTCGAGATCGATTCTCGCCTCAAATGAGTAGCTGGTGCGGTGTGTAGTGAACATCGCCACTGGGGAGACAGACGCGGTCTGACCACCCAACCGGCTCGCGCGCCGTGCGGGACTCCGTTGGTGTTCGCAAACAGCACTTGCCCCGAAAGTAAATTAATCCTTTCAGGGGGATCTTTGTCTATATGCGTCTGTCTGTGCGTGTATGTTTGTTTATAGGAGTGTGTGTGTGTATATGTGTGTGTGTCTCGATGTGTGTGTGTATGTGGGGGAGCGGTGGTGTAGCGGTTAGCGCGCTGCGCTACCAACCCGGCGACCCGAGTTGGATTTCCGCCCTCGGCCAATAGCGGTGAGGATTATCTGAACCGGTCATGGGCCTCCCCTAGGTCGACTCAGCCTCAAATGAGTACCTGATGCGATGTGTAAACATCGCTACTAGGGACACAAAGGCGACCGGGCGTGGTGCTGACCACCCACCCCCTCGTGCGCCGTGCCGGCCTTCATAGGTGCTCGAATAAAATCACTTGCCTCAACAGTCTGTGCAGGCTATACGGGGCGTCTTTATCTTTGTGTAAGTGCGCGATCGCGTGTACGTGAGTCGTACGATTCATAATTGTTGTTGTGAGATCGCGTGAGAACAATGCCAATGTGTGCCGTATACCCCTTCTCCACCCGACACAGCCGAATGCATGAAGCTGTCACGTGTGCAACCACGACAGTTTCCATTGTTTCGGCACCAGCAATGCGTTTGAGAGCACGCGTTTAATTTTGCGCGCACGTCGGTTTCTGTTTGAACACGTGCTCGCGGTAGCGTGCATTGCTTAAGGAATCAAAGCGCACCTAGCCTGGCACAAGCGCCATGGCGCTCGTTGCTCTGATCGTATCCACTCGCACGTGCGCTAACGCGTGTCGATGCCAATGCGAATCTAAGTCGCGCACATACACAAAGATTCCCCGTATAGCCGACATTGACTATTTGGGGGAAAGTGTTGAAGGCGAGCGACAACATCGAGGCTGCCGAGTAAACCTTGGCGAAACCCAAAACCTGGTTCAGATGTCGAGAACCCCCATTTAGCCGTGACATCGTGGCACAGCGCCTGTGCCAGGCTAGGTGCACTTTCGAGGCCATCGCGTGAATGAAGCATCGACGGCTCGCTGCTGGCGGGAGGTCACGGGACGGACATGTCACATGATTTGAAGCTTTCGTGACTGCATAGGTTTAAAAGAAAATAAACCACGACGTTTCGGGCGCAACACAAGCGTCCGTCATCAGGTGGGAAAGCGTGGTCTGCTGAAAAACCTTTTGAAACAGTCTGCATCAGCAGCAGACCACGCTGACCCAGCTTGTGTTGCGCCCGAAACGTCGTGATTTATTTTCTTTTATACCTACGTGACTTTACCAAAAGAACCAAAGAGTTTGACATATACATGACATGCAACAAAGACGTGTAGCCTTGAACAGACTGTTGGGGCAAGTGCTGTTCCCAAGCACCTATGAAGGACGGAACAGCACACGAGGGGGTGGGTGGGTGGCCAGCACCACGCCCAACCGCCTTTGTCTCCCTTGTGGCGATGTTTACCTACCGCAGCCGGTACTCGTTTGAGGCTGAGTCGACCTAGGGGAGGCCCAGGAGACCGTGATCGGTTTTCGTAGCGCAGTGCGCTGACCGCTCCCCCACCGCTCCCCACAGCATGGCATATGCACGTGACACACGCACAAACATCGCCCCGACTAATCCGCGCTGACGATCACCACCAACAAAGAACAGAAGTCGAATTGATGTATTGCTCAGGCGAGCATAGAGGCGGTGTTCATTCCCTGTTTTCAGCCCTACGCCGTAGGTGGGAATTCCACGTTCCTATGGCGAGTGTGGGCGCCTATTCATAGGGCAACAACTGTTGACTAACCCACGAGGGGGAAATTCGTTTTATAGACCCCGGGGGAGAGATGATAGGCTGAGTCAACCCCCCTCAATCCCTCTCCCCTCCGCCCCGCAAACTAGGATTTTGAGCTCGCAACGTTCCAATTGGTGACCTGCCCGAGATCCACAAAGACAAAGACCCCCCGTATAGCCTGTAACAGACTGTAGGGTCAAGTGCTGTTAGCGAGCACCTACGAAGGCTGGCACGGCACGAGTCGGGGGGGGGGGGGGTGTGGGCGGCACCACGCCCGGTCGTCTTTCGCACACACACACACACGGGAACAACAACCTCGACTCATCATACCACCTGCACCAACATTGTTTAACGGTTAGATGTAGAAGTCACCCGTGGAACATCGCAAAGCTACCGCAGCTACATCAGCAGCAGCGGCAGCAGCAGCCGGACGGTTAGCCGGCGCCACCCAAGAACTGCCCAAGATCTGCACTACCTCTACGTATATACACGCGCGCGCGCGCGTGTGTCCGTCGTTACTTGGTTCGCACCCGTGCGTAGCCCACCGTGAGCGTTGTTCTCAGGCACGCCCGTCAGTTTGCTCATTTGGTGCGTTTAGCCGACTCGTGAACGCAATCCACGGCGCGCCGACGCGCAATCAACATTACTCTGCCCAAAATAAATAAATAAAAATTCCGACGTTTCGCGCCGTCGCCTCGCCGAGCGTCATCGGCTCGTCGAACCCGGGGCGCGCGAGTAAAATAAAGAAATAAGTTGGATCACGCAAACCTCCTCCTCCTTCTCCTCCTCCCTGTTGTTGTCATAGAGAAACGTGACGCAGTCAGACCGGCGGCATCACCTTTCAAGAGTTGTTAATTGCGCTCTCGGCCCATCAGCAATAAGCAGCACATGTCACCTGCAAAAAAAACTCTCTCTCTCCCCTCTCTCTCTTATCTCCCTCTTATCTCTCACACTCTCTCTCTCGCTCCCTTCTCTGCGTTTTGAGAGCAATATTCGACGCGTCTGACATTTCTCTCTAATAATTCCCAATCGAATTAAATCCTAATTATTTTTTCAGCACGGATTATTTTTTTTTTCCCTGTCTCTTTCGCTCCCAAATTCGTTTGCATTCTCCGCTTCTAGTTGAGTGTGCGCGTGTATGTGTGTGTGTGTGGCCACCCAACCCCTTCGTGTGCCACAGTGTCGGCTTTCATAGGTGCTACTCGCTAACAGCACTTGCCCCAACAGCCTGTTAAGGCTATACGGGGGATCTTTGCGTTTGTGTGTACGTGCCTGCGCGTGTGTGTTTGCGTTAATATGTGTGCGTCCGTGTGCGTGTGTGTGCGTATGTGTGTGCGTGTGTGTGCGTATGTGTGTGCGTGTGTGTGTGCGTGTGTGTGCGTGTGTGTGTGTGTGTGCGTCCGTGTGCGTGTGTGTGCGTGTGTATGTGCGTGTGTGTGCGTCCGTGTGCGTGTGTGTGCGTGTGTGTGCGTGTGTGTGTGCGTGTGTGTGCGTGTGTGTGCGTGTGTGTGCGTGTGTGTGCGTGTGTGTGGGGAGCGGTGGTGTAGCGGTTAGCGCGCTGCGCTACGAACCTGGTGACCCGGGTTCGATTTCCGCTCACGGCCAACACCGGTGACAATTATCTTAACCTGTCCTGGGCCTCCCCTAGGTCGACTCAGCCTCAAATGAGTACCTGGTGCGATGTGTAAACATCGCCGCTGGGGATACAAAGGCGGTCGAGCGTCATGTTTTTCACCCACCCCCTCGTGTGCCGTGCCGGCCTTCATAGGTGCTCGCTAACAGCACTTGCCCCTAAAGCCTGCTAAGGCTATACGGGGGGTCTTTGTCTTTGTCTTTATGTTCTGACTGCGGGCGCTCCCGAGCTGTGAGGTGTAATTTGTTTGTCATTTCAATTGGGCGTTGCACGTTGTGACACCGAATTAAGGCGGTGTTAAAACAGCCGCTGCGCTAAACAACAACAACACCAGCAGCAGCAGCAGCCACAACAACAACAACAACAATCCACCACAACAACAACCACAGCGGCAGCAATACGTGGGGAACCCGCCACAGTGGCGAGATGTTAACTACCTCGCCTGGTATACAGGAGGTCGTGGGTTCGATCCAGACCCTGACGCCTGCTGCTGTATATATGGAGTTTGCGTGTCTCTCTCTCATCATCACGGTGGCTAGGAGATGTTAACTACCTCGCCTGGTGTACAGGAGGTCGAGGGTTGGATTCAGATCCTGACACCTGCTGCAGATTTGTAGTTTGAATAGAATCAACGTGCGTTTAGAGTATTTGGCTGTCAAAAAAATTGGACGCGATAAGCCACTTCGTTGAGCTATCATTTGTGGTGACGTTGCTTATGAAAGAAGAGCGAAATAGCTCAGTGGGCCTTAGCTGCTAAAAAAAAATAGTTATCGATAGTTAAATATAATGATCTGTGCCACTCTGTATCTGTAGGCGGAACGCGTTTGACTGGAGTGATGGAGGTTGGTGTTGATGGCTGTGATCGCTGTTATGGTTGTGGTGGTGATGATGATGATTGTGGTGGTGGTAGTGATAGCGATCATGGTGGTGGTAATAATGATTCTGGTGGTGGTGATAGTTGATACCAGTCGAGATATCGGCGACGGTGAGGATGCCTGTGGTAGTGGTGGTAATATCGGTGACGGCGATAGTGGTCTTCTAATCATCGGTAACTTTGTCCGTCCCCCCTCCCCCACTCCCACCTTAGAACTTCAAATAAAGCAAAAGACAAAGATCCCCCGTGTAGCCTCCATAGACTGTTGGCGCAAGTACCTGCGGTAGCGAGCACCTATGATTAGGGTTGCGTGGTCAGCACCACTCCCGGCCAACTTTGTCTTTACAGCGCTGATGGTTACACTCCCGAAGCCGCTACAAGACGGTACGCGCAACACGGATGCGCTTGCAGGCTAAAGAGCAATAACTCAGAGACAGTTGATAATTGGTTTTTTACCCTTCTATCTGGCAACAAAACTGACACCTTTTTTTACAAGGAGTCATGTTTGCATAGACCACAATACCTGCAGTCATAATGCAAACAAAAAACACAACTCTGATAATGTATGCACTGTCCTTGAAATTGATTGGTCCACACCCGAGACAGCTTTCCTTAGAGCCTAGTCTCACATGGTGTTGGACCAGATGACGCCAAAAGGCGCACAACTCAAAGACAATGCACCAACAGAGTATGAGAGCTCGGGGTAAAGCATTTACACCATTGGAACCTCATTTGCCAGTAAAAAATATCAGAGACAGTTGTCAATCCGCCGCTGGATGAAGGCCTCCCCGACCCCCATCGGTGACGGGGATTTGCTTGACCATACTTCACCACACTGGTCAATCGCTGACGATCGGAGGTGCGGATGCGACTGCACAAAGACAAAGATCCCCCGTAGAGGCATTCATAGGCTCTTTGGGTAAGTGCTTTTTGTTCAGCGAGCAGCTATGAAGGCCGTTGCGGCATGCGGAAGAGTGGGTGGTGGGTGGCCAGCACCACGCCCGGCCCCCTTTGTCTCCCCAGCTCTGAGGAATACCCAGTGAGCACGCCAGGTACTCATTTCAAGGCTGAGTCGATCTAGGGGAGGCCCAGGCCTGTTTTTTTTTATTTTGATTTAGATATTCGCCACTTGTTATTGGGTCGTTAGTTGGAATTGAACCCAGGTCGCCGCGGGGGGGGGGGGGTTGGAGTGTGACGCTCACCGCTGCGCCACGACTCCTCTCACTCTCATAGCACTTCACGACCCCACCCCCCCACTGTCCCCATCACCCCCGCCCTCGCACATCGGCGCACTGTGATGACTTTGAACAAATTCTAATTAAGTGGTAATGAAGGCGCTCGCGTTGCGTATTCACAGAGAGGCGAACGGCGCAGATCGTGATGCCCGGGGAGCGGATCTCCCTCCTCTCACGCCCGACTCGGGGTGGAGGAGGGGCAGAAGCGGGGAAATGATGCTGACGATGGTGGTGTTGGTAGGGGGGATGAGGCTGATGATGATGATGATGAAGGTGATACGTTGGATGAGACTGATGATGATGGTGGTGTTGGTAGGGGCGATGAGGCTGATGATGATGATGATGATGGTGATACGTTGGATGAGACTGATGATGATGATGGTGATGTTGATACGGTGGATGAGACTGATGATGATGGTGGTGTTGGTACGGGGGATGAGGCTGATGATGATGGTGGTGGTGGTGTTGATTTGGAGGATGAGACTGATGATGATAATGATGGTGGTGTTGGTACGGGGGATGAGGCTGATGATGATGGTGGTGGTGGTGGTGTTGGTATGGAGGATGAGACTGATGATGATAATGATGGTGGTGTTGATAGGGAGAATGAGGCTGATAATGATGCTGACGATGGTGGTGTTGATAGAAAGGATGAGGCTGATGATGATGACAACGAAGGGGATACGGTGGATGAGACTGATGATGATGATGGTGATGTTGATACGGTGGATGAGACTGATGATGATGGTGGTGTTGATAGGGAGCATGAGACTGATGATGATGATAGTGGTGGTGGTGGTGATACGGAGGATGAGGCTGATGATGATGACGATGGCCGTGATTAGGATGAGTATGGGATGGAGAATAATGAAGCAGATTCGGAGGATGGCGTTGATGGAGCACAGGAGGTGGAGGAGGAGATCCCCGTGTCATCAGCATTATCATCATCGTCGTCATCGTCGTCGTCATCGTCTGCCAGGAGCTATCGACTGCTGGACGAAGGCCTCCCAAGTGACGTTGCCATCCCCCACGATCCAGCGATGCCGCCACGATCCAGCGATGCCGCCACGATCCATCTCGCTCCTCATCTCATCGCTCCGTCTCCACGGTGGTCGTAACTCTCGTGTCCCTGTCCCGTCGGCTGCCAGTCCCTCGTCAATCTCGTCCATCGGCTATCATCATCGTAATCATCATCGTAATCATCATCATAATCATCTTCATCATCTTCATCATCTTCATCATCATAATCATCTTCATCATCTTCATCATCATCATAATCATCTTCATCATCTTCATCATCATCATAATCATCATCATAATCATCTTCATAATCATCTTCATTCTCATCATAATCGTCTCCATGATCATCATTATCACCATCCCTTCTGGCAATGTGTTGACCCCAAGCCTGCTTACTGTCCCGACACGCGGACCGGTGATGCAGCGATTCAATTCCCCGATTCTGGCACATCGACCGGCGTGGCGAGGTATCGTCAAACAACTCCCAATGGACCGCGTGCAACGAGTTGCAAGTATGGTTGACAGTCAATTTGCTGTCATCAATGTGGGCTAATACCAACTGTTACAGGCCCAGTTGCGCAACTTGGTTGCGTGCAACACTTGATACGTGGATGTCTCGTGCAACCGGTTGCGAGCGCTTGCGCAACCTCGGCAATTTGTAGCGACGCGTTTCGTCATCGTGTGCCGTGCTCTCACGCGCTGTGATGGGTCGTCAAGAATCCTGAATGCGCCGCGTGGTTCCCCTGTTGCACAACTACTCGCTCAGATGTGGACAAAGCTGGCTGCATGCGATTTCGAGAGCGAGTTTTGGAGCCGCAACGGATCGCTCGGGTTGCGGATCCGGCCTGAGTGGCTGTGTGTTGGTGCTGGTTGTGGCGGTACATGTGTGTGATCAAGCGCTTTGGCGGCAAGGGTCGGTGGATCACGCAGAGATGTTGTGAAACAACCAAACCCCATCGCAGCGGTGGTCAAATGTGGCGTCTCTCCCGAGCCGCATGCGACTCTTTAATCCACCACGTGCGTCTCTATCGAAGTGGCAGAACGCAGAACGCGCTACTATCACAAGTAGCAGCAAAGAATAACTGTCTCCCGTGCTGTGCCGATAACTGTCAATATATATGCACACACACACATATATACACACACTTGATTCTTTGCAGAACTCATGGGGTACGTTTGGGCTCTTGGTCTATGACATGTTGGCCACCCCTGCCCGAGCAGCACAGCAAGTGGGTTCGTAAAACCGATGAGTGCCAGCCGGCGTGCGGTGTTACAACCCCTGGCACGTGGGCGTGGTGAGCTATTCCCCCCCGCCCCCCCCCCCCCCCGCGGGTTCTCCGCCCGGGATTCCTCCCACCACCGAAGGTCAAGCCACGTGCTCGTGATGGAATCGGGCCAAATATCATGAATGGAGCAGGACCCACTTCAAGAGCAGCCCTGAGGCTCAACGATGCTCCCCCTGGGTCAATACACGGTGGGGTCACTCGGCGCTGGTGACTGGGGCGGTCGCGCGCAGAGGAGGAAGGGTACGGGGGCACAATCGGGGGTGGTGGGGGTCATAGAGGGTGGAGGGTTTGCCAGGGGGTGGGGGTTGGTGAAAATTGAAGGGGGTGGAGTTAGGGGGGATGTTGGATGTATCTCGCAATGAGCTGGCGGTACCCTGACGTCTAGCTGGACATCTGCGACGAAGAGCCTCACAGCTCATCGGATTCCTCCGGGCTAAATAAAGATTCTGATTCCGTGGAGCTCGCTCAAAGTTCCGCGGGCAACGCAAACGCCGCCAACAGTAACAACAAAAACACGAAACGCGGTGAAGAGACCATTGCCAGCGAGAGCCACCGCCACGGTTATAGAGGTGCCAATCGAACACTCCGCTGGTTATAGAAGCATCAGTGGTACACACCGCCGGTTAAAGAAGCGCCAATCGATCACACCACCAGTTATCGAGGCATCAATGGAACACACCGCCGGTTATAGACACGCCAATCGAACACACCGTCAGTTATAGAAGCGACAATCGAACACACCGCAGTCGCAAGCGGCAGCGCGCTGGCAACAGCCGCCCGCTGCAAATATCGCCCAGCGAACACGCGGAGAAACAAACCCCGCCACTTAAAACACCGCCAACATAAACCCGGCTAACAAATACCGTGAACAGACACCGCCGATGTACAAGTCCGTTGCTGCTGCGGCTGCGGCTGCTGCGTTGGCAGTGGTTACACAAGCAAAGTCAACAACAACACTCCACGGGTTCGTCAACAACGAGCCCGTTGAGTGGCGTTCATAGACAAAAATCAAAAAAATATAGATTTGAAGCTTTCGTGACTGCAGGAATCCATACTCATTGGTTCTTTCGGTAAAGTCACGGAGGTAAAAAAATAATAGATCACGACGTTTCGATCGCAACACAAGCAATCATCATCAGGTGGGCCAACTACAGCAATAGAACAAACTGCTAGAGTAGTTAATCGGTGACGTTTCGGGCCATGGTCCTTCTTCATAGTGCATGACAATTCGGTGAGTTCCAAGCCGGGGTGGTGGATGATGGGGGAAGGCAAGAAGTCAGACTCACATGCCAAAGATAATCTCAAATAAAATAGTCCCATATAAGTAATAACAATAATCCTTACTAAGAATGTCTCTCCATCAATCATTATCGTGTTCATTGTCCAGGGAACTTCTAAAAATTACGCATTGTTTGAACATTATTTTATAATCATCAGCAGCATTATCACCATCATCATCATCAGCAGCAGCGGTAGCCATGTTCAATCCACCGCTGGATGAAGGCCCTTCCCCCAACAGCAGCTGTCGTCATTTCGCGATAACAAACAAAAAATAATCCCTGCGTTGTAAATAATCCCCGTATAGTTGACTGCTGACGATGCATTGTTCTTACGAATCGTTGAAGCTTCACGCAACCACGTTACATCGCCTTCTTTGGACAGCCACGTCCCATCGCCTTCTTAAATTAAAGGCGAGAGTCGGGGACATTGCAGGTGGCTCTGCGTTTGTCTTCTTTCTTGAGAAGGTCGTCGTCGTGAGTAAAGTGATTGCCCATTCGGAGTCACCCCCTCCCCCCCCCCCATTCGGAGTCGGTCCCTACCTACACGTGAATTTGCGCGACTTTAATCATTGCACGTAGGTCGACGGCTACACGGAAGCAACGCGGGGTCTGCTGGACCCATCCTGTGCGGACACTTTGTCAGATAACCCCCCCCCCCCCATCCTGCCACCACCCCACGAAGTTAAAACGCTCCATAATAAATGTGTTTTGGATTAGATCGCGTAAAATATGAACGTGTCGTTAAACCCGCCGCCACCACCCGACACAGCCAATTAGTAGCAAAGGCTTTGTCACGTAAAACAGAACGTGCCAATTCTAGATTTGAAGCTTTCGTGACTGCAAGGAATCATATTCTTAGGTGCCAAATGAGTTACTACTTCAGCACACACACCGGTTGCGTGTGGGAGAGTAACACCCGGAGCATTTACGATTCGAGCACGACGTTGACGCTGGTGGCTGCTCGCGAAAGCCTCTGCGGTGAATCTGAGACGCATCGCTCTGCGACGCATCCTCGGCTTTGCGTGCCGCGCTGCCTCTTGCTCGGCAACGACTTTCGGCGTGGATGCTCCACGCGTGCTCGAAGCTTCCCTTCCACGAGCGGCCGAAAGGTTGAAAGGTGCTCGATCAGCGAAGAAGCTCGCAGCGCGTGGGCGTGGAACGTCGGACATCGCGCCGAACAACGCGCACGCGGCACGAGCCGCGCAAACTCCACCACGCGCGCCCGTTCTGCCGGAGTCGGGCAAACATTCAAACGTAGCAGGACCCTCCCGCAAGGAGCGTCTCGAGACTCCGTGGGGTCGCGCCCTCGGCAACGAACGGGCTATTGTACCGCTATTGTGTGTTATCGTTCAGTGTGTTTTGCGGGTGATGTTGCATTTATGTCCTCGCGTGGTAGCAGCAGCAGCAGCAAGTGGCACGTGCATAGACAAACTACGTCGCGAGCGAAAGTCAATTGGGCGGACATCCAGGGCAATGAATCCCCCAACTCAGCGCCCTCTGTACAAACACTCCGGGAGGGACGGGTAAGATCCCCCGTACAGCAGCCTCGAGCTGACTGCTGCGGGCAAGTGCTGTGCTGCTGATTTAGCGCCGATC
>NC_136293.1:7291098-7594931 GCF_964198595.1 Lampetra fluviatilis
CACTGGGGAGACAAAGGCGGTCAGGCGTGGTGCTGGCCACCCACCCCCTCGTGTATCGTGCCGGCCTTCATCAGTGCTCGCGAACAACACCTGCCCTAAAAGTTGTTTAAGGCTATACGGAGGATCTTTTGTCTTGTTGATTAGCAAATTTGCTACTGAACGCGTCCGAGAAAAGCCGTCACCTGGGAGATGGAGCGATTAAATCAGCTTTGCGTCAAAGGCAAGCACTGCATGGATTGTTCGGTCGCGGATCCGTGACTCTGAGACGATGGCGGCTTGGGAAGGCCTTCATCCAGCAGCGGATCGATCACGGCTGATGATGACGTTGTATGTATATATCACACACACGCACACATATAGATAAATCTTACGCGTATCTTGCGTATCTGTTACTCACGCGTGCGCGCGCGCGCGTGACTCGTTAAGACGCCGTTCAAGCGCCGCGCGACGCAACGCGCCCGTCACCTCGGCGTGCCACGCGCGCGCGCGGCTATTCAACGGGACGGGGGTCTCCAGTGGGTGCCGATAATTACGGGCAGACACCGGGGGCTTAAGGTAGTTTTACAGTCCGGTGCCTGTCCAACTTTGTTTGCACGCCGCTCGCCGCTCGCCGCTCGCCTTTTGGCGTTCTGTGGTCGAACACTTTGAGACGAGGCTCAAGAGAAAGCTGTCTCCGGTGTGGACCAATCAGTTTCGAAGACAACGCCATATATTCATCAGAACATGACTTAAAGCTTTCGTGACTGCAGGAATTCATATTCTTTGGGTATTTTGGTAAAGCCACGTAGATAGAAAAAATAATAAAAAATTATAATTCGTATTTATTCTTTTTTCTCACTACGTGGCTTTACCGAAAGACCCAAAGACGATTTATCAGAGATTGTTATTTGTTTGTTCGCTGTTCACCACAACCGCCTTGTGTGGTTCATGCATACATAATTCCTTGAGAAACAAAACACTGGTTTCTGTTTGGTGTTTGTAAATCTGAACGCCTGCTTTATTGCCAGAAAGGGTAAACCCCTATTGTTATATCCGCTGAACTTCCTTTGCGCCGTACGTAGCCAACCGAACTTTAATCGGTGAAAGGCGACAGATGGACAGATAGAGATGGCGGGGGGGGTGGGAGGGGGGAGTCTTCGAGTTGTCGTGTTCGACAAATGGAGGAGGCACGAGACGACACGGGAGTCATGCGTCTTGCGGACTTTGGCGATGGACGCGCAAACATCCAACGGGGACACGCGCGAACGCCCAGGGAGCGTGCGGCCTTTCTTTACGCTCAAATAACGCGTCAAAGTCGCGCGTTTCCGCCCGAGTGTAGCCGAGAGACTAAAGAGAGAGAGAGAGAGGGCTCCGAAACATTGCAGGCCACTGAGAAGAAACCGCGGTTTGGGGTCTGGAACCAACTCTCCAGCACGATCGTCCGACGTTTCGCATCAGCACGCGCTGGCGAGCTTCCGCCCGCGGGCATCAATTGAATTCCCGTGTTGTTCGACGCGGTTGTCCGACGTTTCGCAAGCAAGCGCATGGTGTGCGAGTTTTCTACAGCAGGTGAGTTCTTTCAGGAACTCAATTTAGGATACTTGGCCAACTGAAAACGTCATAGATTTCGTTTCGTTCGTTTCTCGTACCGTAAGTGCCGGCCGCGCGGCGGGAGCGAAACGTCGGACCTCATGCCGAGCGACACGCGGTACAACTCTCCCAGAGAGCGCGTGAGAGAGAGAGAGAGACAGAGAGCTCCCGGGGTTGTCGTGAAAACTGAAACTTTCACGGCGTGCAGTGAGAGACCGCTTGGGGTAGAATCACCGCGTCGCGATTCCACCCCACATCTCCCATTATAATTGTCATCATTATTATAGTGTTATCATTTCTTCATGAGAGATATGAGTACAACAACACGCGGCTACATTATGCTGTTATCTTCCATCGCTCCTCAACCTCCTCCTCCTTCACCTCCTCCTCGTCTATCATCGAACACTTTAAATCCTCTTCAACTCATCATCTCATCTCGAGACACAGAAGATCGCTCCACTCACAAAATTCGCGATCTCTCATCCTAGCGAGCGCAGCGGCGGCCGTGGCGACTGCCCGCCCGCGCGTCCGCGTGATTCAGCGATCGCTGGAGATGAGGGATGGTGGATCACGTAGAGAGCTTTGTGTGTGTGTGGAACTAATATAGTTGTGATGACACATATACTCCCTCTACCCAGCCTCCCAACCAACTCCCCACCCCACACCCCGACCTCGTCTTCCACTCTCCCCGTTTCCTCCATCTGTCTTTCACCCCCGTGACTCTCCCACAATATCTTAATTCAGTTCCATCTTCCAATCATCATCATCGTCTTCGTCTACGCCGGACTCCGTGGCGCACGTGCGATGCGGCGTTTGGAATGAAAGGATTGGTGGATCACGCAAAGATTGGTGAAACTACTCCCCTCCTCCATCATCTCTCCATCATCGTTATCAGAACAAAATTCGTTTGAACAAGGGGGGCAAATCTTGATAGAAGTGACGGCAAGAGGTCACGCTGCGCCCTTGGGATAAACCAAACACGACAACCCTCGCTACGCTCTCCATCCGACGCGTGTTGTTCGGCATGATGGTCCGACGTTTCGTGCGCACACACACACGCACGCCCGCGCTGGGTGGGTGGGTAGCTTCTTCGGGAAAGACACTGAGACATTTCGGCAACAAAGAAGAGTCATTTGCAGCAACTGAAGGAGGTAGGAGGGAGGTAGGAGGGAGGGAGGGAGGAGGATGCGAAACGTCGGACCAGCTCGCCGAAGAGCACGCGGTACAACCGCGGAGAGCCGTGTACAGCAGCAGCAGCAGCTCGGCCGCGAGACGCGGGAGTGATTGACATCATTAATGCTGCGAATGTAAAGGATTACTCTGACGGGCACAAAGCACTTTGTGATCCCATCCGTCTTGGCATCATCATCATCCACATCCCCCCTCGAACCCCCACCCGCACCACCGGCGTGTCGGAGCGAAGTAGGAAGAGGTGCAGGAAGAGGTGCAGGAGAAAGAGGTGTTGTGAAGGAGCAGGGGGGGGGGGGGGATGGTGCGTTGGTGGAGGTGCAGCCAGTTGCCACCCGTCCCGGTTGCCCCCAGGAATCCTGTCCTCTGTAGTTTCTCATGTGAAATCTGTGAAGTCTTCCCGGATCATTATACAGTAAGTTCTTCATAAGTTCTTAATAAGTACTACTTCGGTAGTCATGTTGTCACTTGCCGATTGGCGATGTGGGGACACTGGGGGGCTGTGTTTCCAGTAAACCCTGACTTACAAAACAAACAAATCCTATTCACGAGGTGAACGACGAGGTTGGATGAGAAGTTGCAACACGAGCATAATGAGGAATGTATGCGTGGGGGGGGGCGGTGGGTGTAGCGGTTAGCGCGCTGCGCTACGAACCCAGCGACCCGAGTTCGATTTCCGCTTACGATCAACACCAGTAACGATTATCTGAACCGGTCCTGGGCCTCCCCTAGTCGACTCAGCCTCAAATGAGTACCTGGTGCAGTGTGCAAACATCGCCACTGGGGAGACAAAGGCGGCCGAGTGTGGTGTTGGCCACCCACCCCCTCTCGTGTACCGTTCCGGCTTTCATAGGTGCTCGCTAACAGCGCTTGCCCCAACAGTCTATTGATGCTATAACGGGGGCTCTTTGTGTGAGACGAAGTTGCGGACGAGCGATGGATAACGCGGTGGGAGCGGCGGGAGGAGAGGGGAAGACGAGGAGCAGTAGGAGAGGGAAGAGGAGGTGGAGAGGGAAGAGGTGGCGAAGAGGAAAAACGAAGAGGTAGTTCATCTCTGGAGGAGTAGGAGGAGGAGGAGATGGGATAGAAAGGAGGCCGCGCTACCTCGTGCCACCCCCCACCCCCCAACCCTCACCTCGTGTTCGTGCAGTCCGTGTAGAGCGTCTCGAAGTCGTGCCGCGAGATGAGCTTGCAGCGGTTCACGCCCGGCTGAATGGCTCCCATGCCGCGCAGCACTCGCACCTGCTCCACGTTGCACACCACAGGCACGATGTGCAGCCGCTTGAGCTTCGTGTAGACCGTGTGGGAGGCCCGCCGACGAGGGGCTTGAGGAAGAGGTCGAACGCCTGCGGCAGGCAGATGAGCTCTTGCCGTGCACGGTGAACGACGCCACTTTGGCGCCGTGGAGTTCGACGAGCCGGCACTCGTTGTGAGCCGGCGTGTTCTCCACCGGCGGCGGAGTGCAGTACACAACCTTCTTGTCGCCACCCGCGCCGCTCACGCAAGCGACTCCACACCAACCACCGCCACCGGCAGCTGCTGCAGCAGCAGCGGCTGCTGCTGCTGCTGCTGCGAACTGAGCTTCGAGCGAGCACTGCTTAATGTCGCCCGCGGTGACGCGGGGAACATGGATTTAGTCCCCGGCTCGACCCGGTACACGCCCCGGGACGAGAGTGGCGAGGGACCGCTCCCGATGCCAACACCACCGCCGCCAACGCCGCCGCCGTGGTGGTGGTGGTGATGGTGCGGCGGCATGGCGTTGAGCCATCGGGAGGTGAGGAGGAGGAGGCGCTGATTGCGGTTGCGGTGGTTGCTGCTGCTGTTGCGGTTGAGACTGCGGTTGCTGCTGCTGTTGCTGCTGCGCTGCAGGCTCTGCTGTTGCGGTAGAGACGCGGGGCGGGCTGCTGGGCGCGTAGGCGGACTTGTGCTGCTCTTGTGCCAGATAAAGGCCGCTGAGCAGCGATGCGGGGGAGCCGTCCGAGGAACCGGAGCCGTGCGACGAGAAGGGCGACTTTTGCTCCGAGCCGCCCGGGAACCCCCGCGGAGCGGAAGATCGGTGCGCCCCCCACGGTGCCCACACTCATGGATGCGCCTTCGGTCATCAGGTAGACGGGTTTGCTGTCGGGCATGGTAAACGCCACCGCCACCACCACCAACACCACCTTGAGACGGACCACTCCGAGGTGGGTGAGCCGGAGAAGACGGGCGGTTTGGTGTCGGGCAGGAACGCGACTCCTCCGGGCGACGCCGACTCCGAGGGGGACGGCGTAGAGCACGGGGTCTTCGACTCGGACCAGTAGAGATCTCTGAGGGCCAAGTTCTCGGACGGGAGGAGACACCGGGTAGCCCCTTGTTGTGTTCGGGCCTGCGTTGAGAGCCGAGACCTCCACCGCCGCGCCACCGCCCGCCGCTCGCCGGCGGGTGGTCTCCCGGGATGGGGGTCCGAAAGGCTGCTCGCTCTTGCTCTCCTGGCGGTACATGGCCCCGCCGGGCACGGGAGCGCTCGCAGGGTGCATGACGGACGAGGGAGGCACGAGGGGAGCGGGGACAGCCATGGGAGCTTAGGGGGAGGGAAGGAGGAAGGAAGGAAGGAAAGAAGGAGGAGGAGGAGGTGGATGGAGGGGGGGCTATGTAGTCTCGAAATGAACCGCGCGCGCGCAAAAAACTTGGATTGCGCGAACGCTTTCTTCGCGTGCGCGCGCGCGAGATTTAGAAAGAGAGAGAACGAGCGAGAGAGAGAGACGCGGCCTCTTTCTCCTCTCGTGTCTCTCTGCTTCTGCTCGATCCTCGTCGCAATTACTCCGAGGAAGTCCCCCCACCACCACCACCACACCACACACCCGTCTCCCACCTTCTTCTTTGACTAACAGTGGCGTCGCCTCTCCCCTCCCTCTCTCCCTCCGCTCGCTCGCTCGCTCTCCCTCCCCTCTCTCTTCCTCCCTCTCATCTCTCTCTCTTCCTCCCTGTCTAACCCTGCTCCGTCCGTGTTTTGGTGACGCAATCTGTCCGCGATGGAGCGAGCGCAGTAATGACGGTCTGGGTGGGGTGGGTGGTTGGGTGGGGGGGGTCAGTGGCGTTAGAACGTAGCGCAAGCGCCGTGCCGTGCACCGCGCGACAAATGGTGTTGGTGGTGGGTTGGAGGTGGCGGCGCTGGTGGTGGTTGTGGTGGCGACAGAGCGGAGGGGAGGGCGCGATTGTTGTGGGTGAGCTTTATTTGTCTCCATACCCGCTTCTTTCTACCGTGGACATCGCGTTCCCCTGTATGTCCGATTGCCTCCCTCCCCCGCACCCACCCCCACACCCTTCGCCATCCCCTCTAACCCCCCCCTCTCTACCCCTGTCGCCGTCGCTGCTACCATCACCACGCAGACCCCCACCTCGCTCCCTGTCACCAGTCTCCACCCCCTCCCCCCGCCCATCCCCCCCCCCGACCACCACCCCCACCACCCCCCACCACCCCCCACCACCACCACCTCGCCTCTACAAACAGCAGCCGATCGCTTTCGGGTCTGGCCCCCCCCCCTCTCCCTCCCCTCTCAACTTCCATCCTCCTCCTCTTGACACTGAACACCGCGCGAGCGATGCGCGATTTGTGACTCCTCCAGCGCCTCGCTAGAGTGTAGTGTAGTGTGTAGTGTAGTGTGTGGTGTAGTGTGTAGTGTATAGTGGAATGTAGTGTGTAGTGTGTGGTGTAGTGTAGTGTATAGTGTAGTGTGTGTGTAGTGTAGTGTGTAGTGTAGTGTATAGTGTAGTGTATAGTGTAGGGTATTGTGTGGTGTAGTGTAGTGTGTAGTGTAGTGTGTAGTGTAGTGTGTAGTGTGGTGTAGTGTAGTGTGGTGTGTGTGTAGTGTGTGGTGTAGTGTGTGGTGTAGTGTTGGTGTAGTGTGTAGTGTGTGGGTGTAGTGTGTGGTGTAGTGTGTGGGTGTAGTGTAGTGTGTGGTGTAGTGTGTGGTGTAGTGTGTTAGTGTAGTGTGTGGTGTAGTGTGTAGTGTAGTGTGTAGTGTAGTGTGTGGTGTAGTGTAGTGTGTGGTGTAGTGTGTAGTGTAGTGTGTGGTGTAGTGTGTGGTGTAGTGTAGTGTGTGGTGTAGTGTGTAGTGTAGTGTGTAGTGTAGTGTAGTGTGTGGTGTAGTGTGTAGTGTAGTGTGTAGTGTGTGTTGTAGTGTAGTGTGTGGTGTAATGTGTAGTGTAGGTGTAGTGTAGTGTGTAGTGTAGTGTGTGGTGTAGTGTGTAGTGTAGTGTGTAGTGTAGTGAAGTGTGTAGTGTAGTGTGTAGCGTAGTGTGTAGTGTAGTGTAGTGTGTAGTGTAGTGTGTAGTGTAGTGTGTAGTGTAGTGTGTATAGTGTAGTGTGTAGTGTATAGTGTAGTGTGTAGTGTAGTGTGTAGTGTGTAGTGTAGTGTGTAGTGTAGTGTGTAGTGTGTAGTGTAGTGTAGTGTGTGGTGTAGTGTAGTGTGTGGTGTAGTGTGTAGTGTAGTGTGTGGTGTAGTGTGTGGTGTAGTGTAGTGTGTAGTGTAGTGTATAGTGTAGTGTATAGTGTAGTGTGTCGTGTAGTGTGGTAGTGTAAGTGTATTGTGTAGTGTAGTGTGTAGTGTATAGTGTAGTGTGTGGTGTAGTGTAGTGTGTAGTGTAGTGTGTAGTGTAGTGTGTGGTGTAGTGTGTAGTGTGTGGTGTAGTGTAGTGTGTGGTGTAGTGTGTGGTGTAGTGTAGTGTAGTGTGTAGGTGTAGTGTGTAGTGTAGTGTGTAGTGTAGTGTGTGGTGTAGTGTGTGGTGTAGTGTAGTGTAGTGTGTTAGTGTAGTGTGTGGTGTAGTGTGTAGTGTAGTGTGTAGTGCAGTGTAATAGTGTAGTGTGGTGTAGTGTGTAGTGTAGTGTGTGGTGTAGTGTGTAGTGTAGTGTGTGGTGTAGTGTGTAGTGTAGTGTGTGGTGTAGTGTGTAGTGTAGTGTGTGGTGTAGTGTGTAGTGTAGTGTGTAGTGTAGTGTGTAGTGTAGTGTGTAGTGTATAGTGTAGTGTGTAGTGTATAGTGTAGTGTGTGGTGTAGTGTATAGTGTAGTGTAGTGTGTAGTGTCGTATGTAGTGTAGTGTGTGGTGTAGTATGTAGTGTAGTGTGTAGTGTAGTGTGTAGTGTAGTGTAGTGTGTGGTGTAGTGTGTGGTGTAGTGTAGTGTGTGGTGTAGTGTGTAGTGTAGAGTTTAGTGTAGTGTGTAGTGAAGTGTTGGTGTAGGGTGTAGTGTAGTGTGTGGTGTAGTGCGTGATGGAGTGTGTAGTGTAGTGTGTGGTGTAGTGTGTGGGGATGAGTGGTGTATGGGGTGTGTGTGGTGTCGGGTGTATGAGGTGATTGTGTGCGGTGTGTTCAGTGTGTATGGGCGTGTGGTGTGTGTTGCTATATATGTGGGGGAGCGGTGGTGTAGCGGTTAGCGCTGCGCTGCGCTACGAACCTGGCGAGCCGAGTTTGATTCCCGCTCACGGCCAACACCGGTGACGATTATCTAAAACCGGTCCCTGGGCCTCCCCTAGGTCGACTCAGCCTCAAACGATAACCTGGTGCGGTGCTTAAAAATATCGCCCACTGGGCAGACAAAGGCGGCCGGGCGTAGTGCTGGCCACCCACCCCCCTCGTGTACCGTTCTGGCCTTCATAGATGCTCGCTAATAGCACTTGCCCCAACAGTCTGTTAAGGCTATACGGGGGATCTTTGTCTTTGCTATATGGGTGGTTGACGACGACGATGATGATGTCTGTTTGATGACGAAGTTTGGTGTACGTGGAGTGACTTTTTGAAGCAAGTTTGCTCCATAGAAGTGACGGCAACCTCCCTCGCCTTGACAGAAGTGGCTGCGGCTCGCTGATGATTGGCAATCAACAAAGTGTGGAAGGGGGTGGCGGGGAGGGGGGTAGGGGGGGGTTCGAGGGGAGGATGGGATTGGGAGGGGGAGGGGGGATTTATCGACCTTGAATTTATAACCGCAGGAAACTTTATTTCTTCTTGTCTGCTTTTCCCTTCCGTGAAAGAGCTTCCTTGTTTGAGAGAAGGCACGCAGCGCATTCCTGTAATAAATATAGTGATTAAAAAATGTGTCGACCTTGCATTCATCTCCTGCACCCCCCCCCCCACCCGCGAGGCACAGGCCACGTCAACTCCCCCTCCCCACTCACAGCGACCCCCCACCGCAGCCCCCAATCTGCCCCCCCTCCCCTCGGTTTGAGAATCTCTTTGTGTTTGAAGATTCGTAATTGCGAGTAATTATGAGGCCGACAGCTGGAACAATGGTGCAAGTTTCTTAAATCCCACCCATCCCAACTTCCCATTTCCCCCCGTCCCCCTCACCCCGTCTCTGTCCACCAGCTCAGTGCGTGGTGGTGGTGGCACCACGTGTGGTGGGGCACCGTGTGGGCAACTCTCCCAACTCTCACGAGGACATCGGGCCCAGCGTGGATGGGGGGTACAGCCACGGTCCTCGCGGGCGCGGGCTCTCTCTCTCAAGCTCCGTCTCGTTGGAGGCGCTGTCTTAGCCAGCAGCCGCGTGTCCAAGAAATTGCAGGGATGCGTCTTTATCCCTTTTTATGTAGGTGACGGGGGGGAGAGCGGTGGCGCTGCGGTTAGCGCGCTGCGCTGTGCACTCACGGCGAACATCAGTGGCGAGTGAAATCTTCAACTGATTGTGGATTCGTCCCTTTAGCAACTCCCCCCCCGCTGCCGCCACCGCTACGAACCCTCCCCAACCCAGACCCGCGAACTCAACCCCGCACCGATGAATCCTGAGACTCGTCCACACACTTCGAGAGTGATTGTCAAGATCGTTCGCGAAGACGGGGGGGGGGGGGCCTGGGGGGGGGGGGCAAGGCAAGGGGTCCAAGAATCGTGCGGGCGAGACCGCACGATGCTTGGAGTTACATCGAGAGCGAGTTCGAGGTGGATGCACGTGGATTAGAGAACACGGCGCGGGTCAAAGGGCATCATTCAGACTGTTAATGCGAAGCGCCCAGCAACAACAAGAACAACACCTAGATTTGAAGCTTTCGTGACTGCAAGGATTCATATTCTTAGTTTTTTCGGTAAAGTCACGTAGACAAAAAATTAAAATTAATAAAAGTAAAATAAAAAATAAAATAAAAATCACGACGTTTCGGAAGCAACACAAGCTTCCGTCTTCAGGTGGAACCGTCACAGCACACTCGCTGTATCAAGTAACACATCAAGTCATTTACTTGATACAGCAAGCGTGTTGATACAGAAAGCGTGCTGTGACGGTTCCACCTGAAGACGGAAGCTTGTGTTGCCTCCGAAACGTCGTGATTTTTTTTATTTTACTTTTATTAATTTTAATTTTTTACCTACGTGACTTTACCGAAAAAAACTAAGAATAAGAACAACACCACCAAGCAACAACACGCAACCGGGGGCTTTAGTCGACGGGCACCTGTTGCTTGCAACTACCGCGCCGGGAGATCGAATCGGTGACCCCTGGATGGCCGGTGCAGCGTCCTGCACCCCCCCCCCCCCCCCCCCCCCCCCCCCGTTGCACCGCGGTAGCTCCTCCAGAGCTGCAGATTCCGGAAGGGAAAAAAATCCTTTCATGGAAATATCCCCCCCCCCCCCACCTTATTCTGGCTATCCCCCTCGACCCCCCCTCAACCCCCTTCTATCCCCTTGTACCCCCCTCCCCTCCCCATCAGCTCCCCCTCTACCCCCACCTCACCGCCCTTTGGGGTCAATAACCCGCGACCGTCGGCTGCAGGGGGAGAGGGAGGAAGGGGGTCACCTAGGAAAACCGATGACCCCTCGAGTCCCCTCGGCTCGCCACCCCCCCTCCAACCCCCTCCCCACACCCCCCCCCCCCACCACCCCGCCCCCTAATCTTAACCTCCTAACCCCGGCTCCCACAGCGACGAGACCCCCAGACCAACCCACGTGTTCCCAGTAGGCGGCGTGTGTCCGAGATGTGTACTCGTCGTTTTGTTTATTTTCTCCGTTCACGGCGTTAGCTGAGCGCGGAGCCAAAGCCCCCGAAACGTCAAGGGGCCAGCAACAAACGGCGCTCTTGCTTGGTAGGCGTCAGCGGATACGAGTCTAACGCGTTCCTCGAGTTGAACAAGGTTCGTGAGATTCACGGTTCGTTCCGTTCGGGTGGCAGAACGCGATGCAGGTGTGCCGTGTAATATACACCAGGCGATTTAATTAACATCACGCCACGGTGGCGAGATGTTAATTACATCGCCTGGTATGAAGGAGGTCGTGGGGTTCGATCCCGCCCGTTGTATATTTTGAGTTTGCGTGTCTTTCTCCCCGTGGTCGTGTGAACTTTTGTTCGTGTTTTTCTCTCTACATTTAGAATCAAACGTCACGCGTTTAGAGGATATGGCTGCTGTATATTTCCACGTGAGTAGCCACTTCGTTGAGCTATCGTTTGTGGTAGCCAGGTCGTTTCCGAGAAAGAGCAATACATGGCTCAGTGGGCCTTATCAAGTACAATAACAACACATTCCTGCGGAGGGAGCTGGTAGGAACGTCGGGTTTGCTCGGTCAATGGCCAGAGTCAACAGCGACGTGGTGTATTCCGCAAATATGGCCGACTGTGAGCGCGGGCACAAGCCGGGCGTATTTTAAACGTTGAGTTTTATAAGGGCACCACGGGGTGACCAGCCCCTCCCCACCCAGCCCCACCCCTCCCACCCCCCACCCAGCCCCACCCTCCCCACTCAGCCCCTCCCCACTCTCCCCTCCCCACCCAGCCCCTCCCCACCCTCCCCACCCAGCCCCTCCCACCCTCTCCACCCAGCCCCACCCCTCCCATTTTTGGATGCACGACGGACGCACGGACACAATAATCCCCTGTGGGCTGGTGTAACCAGGAGGTTCCTACCAGTAACATAGTCTAGTTTTAGTTGAATGCTGTTGGCTATAACCCTCCGCCACCCGACAGATCAAATTTAATTACTTTGTCACGTGGTGGGCAAATGTGCCGATAGTTTCAGTAGTTCTGTTGAGCGAAACCGGTTACGTTGAAAAGCGAGGAACATTTTGATGATTGTATTAAATCACACGCGACGACTCCGTCTGATGTTGGAGGGTGATCGTTAAAAAAAATCTGGCGCGATACCAACCTCGTCGATTTCACTCTCAGCAAACTAATTATGAATTATATCGGCCATGAAAGCAACGAAACATCGCTCTTGAAGGTGTTAATATATAGGCGTGAACACTCTCTTGAATTGAGAAAAAGTTGTAACTTACAACCGAGCTCGATTGTTGTTGTTGTTGTTTACGAAATGTATTATAATATTTACATTTAACAAAATTAGCGACCGAGATTGGTATAAAATCCCTCTGCTAATTTTATTGTTCTCATCTCCATCATGCATTGTGGTTTAATCGTTCAGCCTGTCCACCATCGGTCGATCTGGTCGTTGGCAACTGTTCTGCGTCTGCTGCATCCGCGTGTGTGTGTGTGGTGCGCGTGTGTGTGTGTGTTCGTGTAGTGGGGAGCGGTAGCGCTACGCTGCGCTACGAACCTGGCGACCCGAGTTCGATTCCCGTTCACGGCCAACGCCAGTGACGAATATTTGACCCGGTACCTGGATCGCTCCTATGTCGATTCAGCCTCAAATGAGTACCTGGTGCGATGTGTGTACATCGCCAGTGGGGAGACAAAGGCGGCCGGGCGTGGTGCTGGCCACCCACCCCCTCGTGTGCCGTGCCGGCCTTCTTAGGTGCTCGCTAACAGCACTTGCCCCAAAAGTCTGTTCAGGTTATACGGGGGATCTTTGTCTTTATGGTGCGCGCGTGTGTGTGCGTGTGGCCAGCCACAAACAAAAATACGTTGAAGAGCAGTTGCTAACTTTCTCCGAGAAAGTTTCTCGCGGTGTATCGGACAAAGTTTTCGTAGCGAATGTGGTCGGGGTGCTGGGTGGAGGGGTTAGGGGAGAGACGAAGGGGGGGAGGTGGAGGGAATTCCTAACCAGAGCAGCGCGAGGCCACAAGGACAACAACGAATTTCTGCTTGTCGTGGTTTGGCTAAATTGGTAACGGGCCGCATACTTGTGGGTGTCGGGGGACTTTGTCAAATCCACTGCTGGATGAAGGACCTCACCCTCCCCCTCCCCTACGCTGTAAGGTGTTAGATCGTACTTCCACCGTGCTGGTCATCCATTCGTTTATCTATTTGTTTTTATTTATTTTCGCGGCTGCGTTTCGCGCAATGGATTCGCGGAGACGCAACTCGCGTGCTGAATTTCGCTCCGCTGGGTCTATCATCAACTGCCCCGGGGTGAGCGGCGGTGACAGAGGGCAGCGGAAAGGGAAGAGAGGGAGGGGAGAAGGGGGGAGGGGAATGGGGAGAAGGGGGAGGTGGAACTCATTCACTCGCCCCAGCCCCCCTCGATCCCCCCAAAGCTGGACAGGGCGGGTTCGGGTATTCCAGGCGTCGGTAACTTCCGGCTCCCTTCCTTAAAGACCGACGACGCCTGGTGGAGCGGTGCGCGCTACGCTGCGCGACGAACCTGGCGAACCGAGTTCCATTCCCGCTCACGGCCAACATCGGTGACGAATATGTGCACCGGTCCTGGGCCTCCCATAGGTCGACTCAGCCTCAAATGAATACCTGGTGCGGTGCGCAAAAAACATCGCCACTGGGGAGACAAATGCGGCCGGGCGTGGTGCTGGCCACCCACATCCCTCGCGTGTCGTGTTCGCTAACAGCACTTGCCTCCACAGTCTGTTAAAAGGCTACACAGTGGGGGGGGGGGGGGGACTTTGTATATTTGTCCGATCGAATCCAGCCAGGACTTCGTCGTTACTCAATGAAAGTCGCCCCGTTCGCTGGTCGACTCGAGGAGGCGACACTTCGCTGCGATAACCACAGCCCGAGCGAGACGTATACTGGATGTGGTGTGCCGGTTGGACGGACCCGACTGAAGTGCACTTTGCCCCCCACCCTGCCCCCCACCCCCCAGTTTTTCCTAAAATTTCGTCCGCACGCGCCGCTCCTTATCAGTCCCCCCCCCCCCCGCGTCGCCCTTCCGCCGTCGCGTTGCTTAATTAGCACCAATTACGCTTGCGAGTGTACCGGTGTCTGGCGGGCGGGCGGGCGGGCGGGGGGGGGGGAGAGATTATCTCCACCTTATCTCCGCCGCGAACGCGGTGCGCGTGGGTGAGACGAGAGGCGCGGGGGACCAATTTGCGCGGTGATTGAATTCGCGCGCGCGCGCGCGGGAGCGAGCGGGCGAGCGGGCGAGGCGCACGTCCGCGTCGCCTGCGATCGCTGCGATTGTGTCGGGAGTTTATCGCCGAGCGTCGACTTTAGAGCGACGCAGTTGCGTTAACTAGCGGGGGTGGGGGGGGTGGGGGGGGGTGGGGGGCTGTGTCCTTGCTTGCACACAGAGCCCCCCTGCCAACCCCCAACTCCCCCCCCCCCCCCCCCCCCCCCCCACTGGTGGCCAAAGCTACGAGCTGGGGCCCACCTTGACAACCACCGTGAGATTTGTTGTCAACAAGCAGCGTAAAAGAACAACGCACATTTATAACGGAGCGCCCCTACAGCGTTAAATGTTCGAGACCGTGAGCGTAACGATTGTGCTTAGGCAAGCGGAGCCGCGACCGTGTGAGACAAATCAAATATCGAGGGCACCCACTGACCGATTGCTATACCCGATGATGTCGTCACGACGCCACTGGAGCAACACGACATGCAGTGGTGCCCCCCTCCCCCCCGCACCCCCCACAACAAATACAAAGATCCCCCGTATAGCCTTCACAGATTGTTGGAGCAAGTGCTGTTAGCGAGCACATATGAAGGCCGGCACGGCACATGAGAGGGGGTGGGTGGCCAGCACCACGCCCGAACGCCTTTGTCTCCCCAGTGGCGATGTTTACACACCGCACAAGGTATTCATTTGAGGTTGAGTCGACCTAGGGGAGGCCTAGGACCGGTTCAGATAATCGTCACTGGTGTTGGCCGTGAGCGGGAATCGAACCCGGGTCGCCAGGTGTGTGGCGCAGCGTCGCGCTAACCGCTACACAAGCTTATTTTAAAACGTGGTTTACATTTTTTTAATCATTTCATTCACGTTCCACGTGTTATTGTAATTTAATTGGGCTATATATATCGTGGCGACATATATAGCCCAGGTGCGACCGCGCGTTTACAAATCAAATATTGGGGGGCCCCAGCTGACCACAGCTGACGATGTCGTTCCCTCCGCCGCTGTGTGGGAGACATCATCCACGATGTCGAGAGGAGCGAGTCGGGCTCGGACAAGGAAGGGCGCGTCACGGCCAGAAGTGGGACGATTGATGGAGGAGGGTGGAGGATGACAACGGAGTGGAAGCCAAGGACTGGAACGCGTCCCGACTAGGACTGCTCCTCCGCGGAGGAGATGGAGCGGCGAAATCAGCTCGCTGTGTGTGGTTTGTGGACTGGATCGTTACATCGCAAGGATCGTGAGGTGTATGCGGTGGTGGTGGTGATGTTAAGAGGTCTTTCATCTGCAGTTAATTGATCACGGCTGATTTTGTAGTGTATGATGATTGATCACGTGAAGATGCTATTGCTGACGAAGCTGCCGCTGTAATGGACAGACAAAGCGAAACTAAACTAAACTATTTTTAATTTATCCAGGTAAGGCCCACTGAGCTATATTGCTCTTGTTGGCTTATGATGTGCAAATCTATAGGCAGCCGAAGGCGTTAAACGCACATTGATTCTAAATGTAGTGAAAGAAAAACCGGTGGACCCGAACAAAAATCCACGCGACCGCGGGGTGAGAGACACCGCAAACTCCAAATACGCAGCAGGCGTCAGTGTCGGGATCGAACCTACGACCTCCTGAATACCTGGCGAGGGAGTTAACATCACACCCGGTCCTATCTGGCACGCGAGTCGGCGCGCGCGGAGCCAATCCCCGTCGTTACTAAACCCGCCCAAATAATGACGGCAGCGGCAGCATTCCTAACAACGATAATTACCCCGATCTGTGAAAGTCTCTGCTCGAGATGCTCTTCCGCTTATCACAATTCATTAATTGATTAGGCTTTAATCTGCAGACGCATTTGGGGGCTCGTGGTGAGGGTGTCTGGGATGGGAGAGAGAGAGGGGGGGGGGGGCTGATTTCGACCCCCCGCTAAGTAACACTTAGAGACTCGTTTACTCTGGGAGAGACGGGGGGAGGGGGGGGTGCGGCGGGGGGAGGGGGGGCCCGGTCTGAAGGGGGTGGAGGGAGACATCTGGGAAGTGGAGGGGCGGGGTATCTATGCACTATGAAGAAGGGCCTTTGCCTGAAACGTCGCCTATATTGTGTTTTTTTTCTGTATTTTTTGTCGGGGGGGTGGGGGCGGGGTGTGATGTAAGGGGTATTCGGGGTTGCGTTTGGGGGCAGAGGTGGGGGTATTGAGGGGAGGGGGGCGGGGTGCGGCCGGAGGTCGTGGGAGACGCGGGGCTATTGAGGAATTGGGAGGAGGTATCGGGCGGGTGAGGTGGGGGGGTCTGAGGCGGGGGGTGGGCATCGGTGGGGGGGAGGATCTGCCCACCTCCCCCCCCCCAATATTCGCACCGGCACATGGAGCGAAACGCCCGTGCACTTTAATCCTCGCAAAGAGCTCGGCGTGCTCACACACAAACACATTCATCATCAGCCACGATCTGTCCACTGCTGGATGACCCCCCCCACCCATCCCCCCCTTCCCCGCCCAGCCGTCGTCACCATCTCGCCCGAGATCCACCAGCAATCTGCACTTCGTAGTGTGCGTGCACACTATGTAGTGTGCGTGCACTTCGTAGTGTGCGTACACTTCGTAGTGTGCGTGCACTTCGTAGTGTGCGTGCACTACGTAGTGTGTGTGCACACTACGTAGTGTGCGTGCACTTCGTAGTGTGCGTGCACTTCGTAGTGTGCGTGCACTTCGTAGTGTGCGTGCACTACGTAGTGTGCGTGCACTTCGTAGTGTGCGTGCACTTCGTAGTGTGCGTGCACTTCGTAGTGTGCGTGCACTTCGTAGTGTGCGTGCACTTCGTAGTGTGCGTGCACTTCGTAGTGTGCGTGCACTACGTAGTGTGCGTGCACTACGTAGTGTGCGTGCACTACGTAGTGTGCGTGCACTACGTAGTGTGCGTGCACTTCGTAGTGTGCGTGCACTTCGTAGTGTGCGTGCACTTCGTAGTGTGCGTGCACTACGTAGTGTGCGTGCACTTCGTAGTGTGCGTGCACTTCGTAGTGTGCGTGCACTACGTAGTGTGCGTGCACTACGTAGTGTGCGTGCACTTCGTAGTGTGCGTGCACTTCGTAGTGTGCGTGCACTTCGTAGTGTGCGTGCACTTCGTAGTGTGCGTGCACTACGTAGTGTGCGTGCACTTCGTAGTGTGCGTGCACTACGTAGTGTGCGTGCACTTCGTAGTGTGCGTGCACTTCGTAGTGTGCGTGCACTACGTAGTGTGCGTGCACTTCGTAGTGTGCGTGCACTTCGTAGTGTGCGTGCACTACGTAGTGTGCGTGCACTTCGTAGTGTGCGTGCACTTCGTAGTGTGCGTGCACTTCGTAGTGTGCGTGCACTTCGTAGTGTGCGTGCACTACGTAGTGTGCGTGCACTACGTAGTGTGTGTGCACTTGGTAGTGTGCGTGCACTACGTAATGTGTGTGCACTTCGTAGTGTGCGTGCACTACGTAGTGTGCGTGCACTACGTAGTGTGTGTGCACTTGGTAGTGTGCGTGCACTACGTAATGTGTGTGCACTTCGTAGTGTGCATGCACTACGTAGTGTGCATGTGCACTACGTAGTGTGTGTGCACTTGGTAGTGTGCGTGCACTACGTAGTGTGTGTGCACTTCGTAGTGTGTGTGCACTTCGTAGTGTGCGTGCACTTCGTAGTGTGTGTGCACGCGTAGTGTGTGTGCTCTTGGTAGTGTGTGTGCACGCGTAGTGTGTGTGCTCTTGGTAGTGTGCGTGCACTTCGTAGTGTGTGTGCACTTCGTAGTGTGTGTGCTCTTGGTAGTGTGCGTGCACTACGTAGTGTGCGTGCACTTCGTAGTGTGCGTGCACTTCGTAGTGTGCGTGCACTACGTAGTGTGCGTGCACTTCGTAGTGTGCGTGCACTTCGTAGTGTGCGTGCACTTCGTAGTGTGCGTGCACTTCGTAGTGTGCGTGCACTTCGTAGTGTGCGTGCACTTCGTAGTGTGCGTGCACTTCGTAGTGTGCGTGCACTTCGTAGTGTGCGTGCACTACGTAGTGTGCGTGCACTTCGTAGTGTGCGTGCACTACGTAGTGTGCGTGCACTTCGTAGTGTGCGTGCACTTCGTAGTGTGCGTGCACTTCGTAGTGTGCGTGCACTTCGTAGTGTGCGTGCACTTCGTAGTGTGCGTGCACTTCGTAGTGTGCGTGCACTTCGTAGTGTGCGTGCACTTCGTAGTGTGCGTGCACTTCGTAGTGTGCGTGCACTACGTAGTGTGCGTGCACTTCGTAGTGTGCGTGCACTTCGTAGTGTGCGTGCACTTCGTAGTGTGCGTGCACTTCGTAGTGTGCGTGCACTTCGTAGTGTGCGTGCACTACGTAGTGTGCGTGCACTTCGTAGTGTGCGTGCACTACGTAGTGTGCGTGCACTTCGTAGTGTGCGTGCACTTCGTAGTGTGCGTGCACTTCGTAGTGTGCGTGCACTTCGTAGTGTGCGTGCACTTCGTAGTGTGCGTGCACACTTCGTAGTGTGCGTGCACTACGTAGTGTGCGTGCACTACGTAGTGTGCGTGCACTTCGGGCTTGTTTCGCGACTCGCCATACATGGCCAACTGCGCTCATCGGTGGTGGCGGGGCTTAGGGGAGGGGCGTGGGGAAAGACAGCAAACTAAACACACACACACAATTTAAACACACACACACAAATTAAACACACACACACACAAATTAAACACACACACAAATTAAACACACACACACAAATTAAACACACACACACAAATTAAACACACACACACAAATTAAACACACACACACAAATTAAATACACACAAACTAAACACACACACACACAAACTAAACACAAACTAAACACACACAAACTAAACACACACACAAACTAAACACACACACACAAACTAAACACACACAAACTAAACACACACACCACTAAACACACACACAAACTAAACAAACACACAAACTAAACACACACACACACAAACTAAACACACACAAACTTAACACACACACAAACTAAACACACACAAACTAGACACACACACACACAAACTGAACACACACACACAAACTAAACACACACACACAACTAAACACACACAAACTAAACACACACACACACAAACTAAACACACACACAAACTAGACACACACACAAACTAAACACACACACAAACTAAACACACACACAAACTAAACACACACACACAAACTAAACACACACACAAACTAAACACACACACAAACTAAACACACACACAAACTAAACACAAACTAAACACACACACAAACTAGACACACACAGAAACTAAACACACACACACAAACTAGACACACACAAACTAAGCACACAAACTAAACACACACACAAACTAGACACACACAAACTAAACATACACACAAATTAAACACACAAATTAAACACACACACAAACTAAACACACACACAAACTAAACACACACACAAACTAAACACACACACACAAACTAAACACACACAAACTTAACACACACACAAACTAAACACACACAAACTAGACACACACACACAAACTAAACACACACACACAAACTAAACACACACACACAACTAAACACACACAAACTAAACACACACAAATTAAACACACACACAAACTAAACACACACACACACAAACTAAACACACACACAAACTAGACACACACACAAACTAAACACACACACAAACTAAACACACACACAAACTAAACACACACAAACTAAACACACACACAAACTAAACACACACACACACAACTAGACACACACACAAACTAAACACACACACAAACTAGACACACACACAAACTAAACACACACAAACTAAACTAAACACACAAACTAAACACACACACACACACATAAACTAAAGACACACACACTAAACACACGCAAATAAACACACACAAACTAAACACATACACAACTAAACACACACAAACTAAAGACACACTCTAAACACACACACAAACTAAACTAAACACACAAACTAAACACACACACACATAAACCAAAGACACACACACTAAACACACGCAAATAAACACACACAAACTAAACACACACAAACTAAACACACACAAACTAAACACATACACAACTAAACACACATAAACTAAACACACACACACAAACTAAACACATACACAACTAAACACACACAAACTAAACACACACTAAACACACACACACAAACTAAACACATACACAACTAAACACACACAAACTAAACACACACTAAACACACACACACAAACTAAACACACACACAAACTAAATACACACACAAACTAGACACACACACAACTAAACACACACACACAAACTAAACACACACACAACTAAACACACACACACAAACTAAACACACACACAAACTAAACACACACACAAACTAAACACACACACAAACTAAACACACACACACTAAACACACACACACAAACTAAACACACACACAAACTAAACACACACACACACAAACTAAACACACACACAAACTAAATACACACACACAAAGTAAACACACACAAACTAAACACACACAAACTAAACACACACACACAACTAAACACACACAAACTAAACACACACGCAACTAAACACACACACACAAACTAAACACACACTAAACACACACAAACTAAACACACACACAACTAAACACACACAAACTAAACACACACTAAACACACACAAACTAAACACACACAAACTAAACACATACACAACTAAACACACACACAAACTAAACACACACACACAAACTAAAGATACACACAAACTAAACACACACACAACTAAACACACACACAAACCAAAGACACACACAAACTAAACACACACACAACTAAACACACACACAAACTAAAGGACACACTAAACACACACAAACTAAACACACACACAACTAAACACATCACCAACTAAACACATACACAACTAAACACACAAACTAAACACACACACAACTAAACACACACACAAACTAAAGACACACTAAACACACACAAACTAAACACACACAAACTAAACACACACACAACTAAACACACACACACAAACTAAAGACACACTTAATACACACACACTAAACACACACACACAACTAAACACACACACACAAACTAAACACACACTAAACACACACAAACTAAACACACACACAACTAAACACACACACACAAACTAAACACACACTAAACACACACAAACTAAACACACACAACTAAACACACACACACAAACTAAACACACACTAAACACACACAAACTAAACACATACACAACTAAACACACACACAAACTAAACACACACACACACAAACTAAAGACACACACAAACTAAACACACACACAACTAAACACACACACAAACTAAAGACACACACAAACTAAACACACACACAACTAAACACACACACAAACTAAAGACACACAAACTAAACACACACACAACTAAACACACACAAACTAAAGACACACTAAACACACACAAACTAAACACACACACACAACTAAACACACACAAACTAAAGACACACTAAACACACACAAACTAAACACACACACAACTAAACACACACACAAACTAAACACACACCAACTAAACACATACACAACTAAACACACAAACTAAACACACAAACTAAACACACACACAAACTAAAGACACACTAAACACACACAAACTAAACACACACACACACACAAACTAAACACACACACACAAACTAAACACACACACACAAAAGCAGCGGTTCCACATCAAGTGCGTCTTGGATTTAAAAGCGCTCAGCTCCGGGTGACTTCCGTCAGCACAAGGAGCTCTCGCAGCCGCCAGATTATCCCAGTAGCGCACAAGTCGTAGCTACTACTACATCTACTACTATATATGGTAGTAGCTACTACATATACTACTACATATGTAGTAGCTACACAAGTATATGTAGTAGCTACTACATATGTAGTCGCCCCAGTAGCACACAAGTCGTAGCTACTACGACTTATACTACTACATTATGGTAGTAGCTACTACATATACTACTACATATGTAGTAGCTACACAAGTATATGTAGTAGCTACTACATATGTAGTAGCTACACAAGTATATGTAGTAGCTACTACATATGTAGTAGCTACTACATATGTAGTAGCTACACAAGTATATGTAGTAGCTACTACATATGTAGTAGCCTCAGTAGCACACAAGTCGTAGCTACTACTACATATACTACTACATATGGTAGTAGCTACACAAGTATATGTTGTAGCTACTACATGTGTAGTAGCCCCAGTAGCACACAAGTCGTAGCTACTACTACATCTACTACTATATATGGTAGTAGCTACTACATATACTACTACATATGTAGTAGCTACACAAGTATATGTAGTAGCTACTACATATGTAGTAGCCCGCACTTTCAAGGGCGCCCCGCGCTAAATGCTTTCAAGCTATCAATTCCAGTTCGGTGATTCTGCACTTGCTCTATTACTGTAGTACTAGACTGCCTTAAACTTGTATGAACGACTGGGTGTTTAAGGTTAGCGATTTGTCGTATTTATCTGGCTGTATGCTCGTAAAAAATTCGTGTTTTTAATATTTACGTGTTTATTTTATTTTATTTAGGGCCCCTTTATAACATCGCACGCTCCAGGCCCCGCACTTTGCTTTCATCCGGCCCTGAGCTCACTCCCTCCTTTTGCTGGCCATCCGACATTCGCCTCGACCACGGCCCCATTATCACCCCCTTACACATCTATCCGTCCATATCTCTGTCCATCCAACCGTCTGTCTCGACGAGTGTGCAAAGATGCACACTGTGCGTGGGGAAAAAAAAAACGCGCTCCGTCTGTGTATCCGTTTGAAGTGCGCATGTAGCAGTGGATTGACCACGGCTCACGACGACGATGATTATCGTGACATCCGTCCATCTTCTTGGTTATTTCGGTAAAGTCACGTAGAATGGAAATAATAAAGAATAAAAATAAAAACATAATAAAAATCATTCTCACGACGTTTCGGCACAACGCAAGCAGCCGTCTTCAGGTGGAGAACAGGTCTGTCGAGAGAGACAAAGTCTGAATGACAAGCCCCAGGCTTGGAGCGACTATTTAAGCCTGGGGCTTGTCATTCAGACTTTGTCTTCTCGACAGACCTGTTTCTCCTCCTGAAGACGGCTGCTTGCGTTGTGGCCGAAACCGTCGTGAGAATTATTTTATTATGTTTTTTATTTTTATTATTTTATTATTTCCATTCTACGTGACTTTACCGAAAAGAACCAAGAAGATGAATCCCTGCCAGTCACGAAAGCTTTAAATTGAAATCCGTCACATCTGTCTATAGCTCTGTCTCTCTCTCTCTGTATAGATATATACAGTCCGGTATAATCCATCTCTCTATCGATACATTAAGATGTTAGTGCAGAAGGGGCAGGGGTGGGGGAGGAGGGTCAGGGATCGAACCTGATCTTCCGAGGTCGCAAGACCTCTCGGTGCCTTTCAGCGCTATCCAGCACTCCACGCGTCACAATGATTAACGCGAACCAACTCTTGAGAGAGAGAGACCGGGGGCACAGCCCCTCCCCTCTACCCCCCCCCCCCCCCACTACCACCCACACCACCTCCCCCCCACCACCACTAAAACAATGATCCCCCCCCCTCCCTCAAGCGGCCCCCCGGCCATCGTAACAGCGACAATTCCACGCAGGGGGTCCAACGCGCGTGAAACGCAGCGCGCCTCTTCTGACAATTATCCTGAGAGGAGAGAGGAGGAATGGGGGGGTAGGGGGGAGAGGAGGGGGGGGAGAGGAGGGGGGAGGAGAGGAGGGGGGGGAGAGGAGCGGGGGGGTGCCTGAGGGTTGTGGGGGAGTGAGGGAGGGGGGGTCGAGAGCAAGTGCGGGGGTTTGCGGGGGAAGTCAGGGAAGATGGAGGAGGGGGGGGAGCAGTGGGGTAACTCCCCCCCCCCCCGCCTCTCACCACCTCCACCCCTCTCATCAGCGCGTTTACCCCCCCTGAAAACGTGACGTGTGAGCAGTTAATGCCGCTGACACCGCGTGATTGAGCGGTGTCTCTCATTGCGGCCAGTCCGGAGATGATTGGCAGTGATTGCCTCCTTAGCGAGTGAGAGAGCGCGACTCGTGGCGTTCTAACAAAATAACCCTCCACCACTTACACCACCAACACCACCTACAACTCACCTACACCACCACCACCTACACCACCACCTCTACCACCTACACCACCACTCCACCTACACCACCACCTCTACCACCTACACCACCACCACCTACACCACCACCTCTACCACCCTACACCACCACCACCTACAACTCACCTACACCACCAACACCACCTACAACTCACCTACACCACCTACACCTACAACCACCACCTAGACCACCTACACCACCTACAACTCACCTACACCACCACCACCCTCCACCACCTACACCACCCCCTACACCACCTACACCTACACCACCACCTAGACCACCTACAACTAACCTACACCACCACCTACACCACCACCTACACCACCACCACCTACAACTCACCTGCACCACCACCACCTACAACTCACCTACACCACCTACACCACCACCTACACCACCACCACCTACAACTCACCTACACCACCTACACCACCACCTACACCACCACACTACACCACCCACCACCACTTACACCCCCCTCCACCACCTACACCACCACCACCTACACCACCACCAACACCACCTACAACAACACCACCAACCTTCACCACCACCCCTACACCACCTAAATCACCACATGCACCACCTCCGCCACACCTACAATCACCACCTTACACCACCACCGACACCACCAGCACCACCACCACCTCCAACACCACCTACACCATCACCTCCACCACCTCCCAACTCGACATTGTTCTAATTTAACACGGTTCAGAATCACGATTGGATGCAATATTATATCCGCCTTGTTGGTAATTGTTTTACTTGATCTGTCTCGTTTATATTTGTTTCTTAATTATCGTCCGTTATGTCTCTTTTGTATTATTCTGTCTCTTTTGTTTGATCAATCCCTTTGTTCCATCTCGTTTGTATTGTTCCATCTCGTTTGTATTGTTCCATCTCGTTTGTATTGTTCCATCTCGTTTGTATTGTTCCATCTCGTTTGTATTGTTCCATCTCGTTTGTATTGTTCCATCTCGTTTGTATTGTTCCGTCTCGTTTGTTCTCCCGCTTTCATTCCATTGGCTGAAAGATAACATTTGCATATCATTTACATACATCCTGAGTAATCTATTCTTGTACATGCACATCAATGCTTGTATCGAGAGCGTCCGAATCGATATTAATCAATTCATTGATACATTTCTACCAACTTGGCGTTCAACCAGCGTTCATCGTTGGGGCGTAAATCTATTAATGATGTACAACTTACACAAATCGAAGTGTCGATTCGTATAGTACGGGAATCAATTTCTGTATCGTGAGCTGGAAGAATCGATATTCATCGTTTCATCCACCCACACCTCCTGCTCCTGCACCCTCTCCTCCTCCACCCACTCCTCCTAGTGTACCCACACCTCCACCCACACCTCCTCCACTCACACCTCCTCCTCTACCCACACCTCCTCCACCCACACACCCCTCCACCCACTCCTCCTCCACCCACCCACCCACCCACCCACACCTCCTCCTCCTCCACGTCTTCACCCAGGTGGAGTCGAGGTGGTCGAGTGTTCTGGAGCGGCACGACCCAGGCCATGGTCAGTGTGTCCCCGAGGGTCTTTGCGGCTGAGCCGTGTGGTATTTGGCCTTCATCCAGCGGTGGATTGATCATGGCTCATGGTGACGTGTGGTATTTAGATCCCCCGTATAGCCTCAACAGACTTTTGGGGCAAGTGCTGTTAGCGGGCACTAATGAAGCCCGACACGGCACACGAGGGGGTGGGCGGCCAGCACCACGCCCGACCGCCTTTGTATCCCCAGTGGCGATGTTTTTACGCACCGCACCGGAAACTCATTTGAGGCTGAGTCGACCCAGGGGAGACGCTGGACCGGTTCAGATAATCGTCACTGGGTGTTGGTCGTGAGCGGCAATCAAACTCGGGTGGCCGGGTTCGTAGCGCAGCGCAGCGCTAACCACTACACGCACACACCCACATGGATGCCCATTCACGCATCACAGCCTCTTCGCTTATTGCTGTGCACAAACAAACGCACTCGTGTTCACACGTGCGCCTGAACCCTCCGTGAGCTCGAATGGAACTCGGGTCGCCGGGCTCGAAGCGCTCAACGTGCTGCGCAAACGCTCCCCCGTCGAGCAATCTATGAGACTGATTTTCAAAATCTTTCATCGCTCCATCTCCGCAAAGGATGTCCCCCCCCCAAAACCCACACACACACATAATGCGTCTACTGCCAGGGTCCAAGGTGGGTGCTGTTTAACACGTGGTATAGTAGTAGCAGCGTTTCGCGAACAATATTAGCCCTCATATCGAAGTTTCTTCTTAGGGGGTGAGATCGCGTAAATATAAATGTCGTTAAAGCCGCCACAACCTGACAATAACCAGTCGGTAAGGTTTGCCAAAACGTGCCAATTGGTTAGTGCTTCAGCACACCGGATGTGAAAAAGTAGTCACTAATTGACACGCTTTGTTTAACGTGACAAACCCTTACTATGAATTGGCGGTGGCAGGTTTAACAACGCATTTATATTGAACCCAAATAAACATTTATTGCGGATAATATTGGTCGCGCAAGCCTACCACTGCCACAAAAAACCCTGTGTTAGGTGGACATACCTACACCCAGGGCTGACCGATTCGCAGTGCGCTAACCGCTCCGCCACCGCTCCCCACATCTTGCAGCGTGTAGTCCGGGCAAACACTCCTCCACACAGAAGTCGTTCCTCGCAGTCTTCAGTTGCATCACAGAGATGGATAATAAAGCAAGGTCACTAATCTCTGCCTGGAGGGGAGGGGGGGGGGTGAGTACACCCCCTCCTCCCCCCCATCCCATCCCATCTCTTCCCCTTCCTCCCCTCTTGTTCACGTCCTCATCCTCTACTCATCATCTCACCCAACACCCCCCCCCCCCCCCACCACCACCACCACGTCGGCGAGTTCCATTACAGTCTCGCCGCCTCCAGCGGTCGTTAATGGGCGCGGAACGGAGCCGCGCCGAGTGCTCAGCACGGATCGCGCGGCAACCTCAACGCGTCTCGCAAAGTGGTCAGTTCATCACGAGACGAGGCGTCGGCGGGGACGAGTTCCATGTCCGGCGCAATTAGTGGCACTTTTAGCCCGGCGCCCCCCCCCCACCCACCCACCCCGCCAGCCTCAAATGCTGCTGCTGATCAATGTGACGCGCTATAACTAAGACAAATATCCCCCGTGTAGCCTCGGCAGACTGTCCGGGGCAAGTGCTGAGAGCGAGGAGCACATCTGAAGGCCGGCACGGCACGCGAGCGGGTGGGTGGCAGGCAAGCACCACGCCCGACCGCCTTTGTCTCCCCAGTGGCGATGTTTTTACCCACCCACCAGGTACTGGTTTTGTGAGGCTGAGTTGACCTAGGCGAAGCCCAGCATCGTCACTGCTGTTGGCCGCGAGCGGGAATCAAACTCGGGCCACCGGGTTCGGATCGCAGCACAATGTGACGTGAATACACAAAAGAGACAAAGATCCCCCGTATAGCCTTAACAGACTGTTGGGGCAAGTGCTGTTAGCGGGCACTAATGAAGGCCGACAAGGCACACGAGGGGGGTGTGTGGCCAACACCACGCCCGGCCGCCTTTGTCTCTCTAGTGGCGATGCTTACATACCGCACCAGGTATTCATTTGAGTAGGCTGAGTCGACCTAGGGGAGGCGCAGGACCGGTTCAGATAATCGTCACCGGTGTTGGCCGTGAGCGGGAATCGAACTCTGGTCGCCAGGTTCGCAGCGCAGCGCGCTAACCGCTACACCACCGCTCCCCACAGACACACAAGTGTGTGTTAATGCCAGGAGCGCTGTGTAGTGGTTAGGGGCCGTTCATATATGACGTCACGCGGTTTTGGACCATTTTTGACCCCCACCCCTCGTCACACGGCGTCACAAAAAGTCAGACTCAGACCCCCCCCCTCAAATATGACGTCACAAAGCTCTGCCCCCCCCCCCCCCCCAAAACCATATTTCCATTTTTAAAATAAAACGTGCTTCAAATCGCTTAAAACTATTGTCATTGTAGCGCGTATTTAATGTGGCGCTGTACTATGATGTTGTAAGAGTGTTGTTATAACAATTCTATATTTATTTAAAGTCGCGCATATTGATATGACGTCACATTTCTCAACCCCCCCCCCCTCGTCACACATCGTCACAAACGTCTGACCCCCCTAGGTGCGTGACGTCATTTATGGACGGCCCCTTAGCGCACTGTGCTACGAAGCCGGCGACCCGAGTTTGATTCTGTAACAACCCCCTTGCTAAAGATATAATGCTGCTTCTTCACGATGCTTCTGCGTTGGCAGCGATGCCTAAGCACGCATAACAAGACAACGATTAGTCGACGTTTCAGGCTTGTGAAGCGAAGTCACGGGCCACGTGCGGTCTGAAGCGATGGGCCGCGTGCTCTGGGTGTCAGCGCACCGCACTGCAGATCCGTAGTGGAAAGACAAAGGTGGCCGAGCGTGGTGTTGGCCACGCCGCTCTAACTCCAAGCCCTCGTAAGCCGAAGGGATCTTCTGCTCAAACGAGCATTGTGCCAATTAGTGCCCATCTCCAGTGTACTCCCCTTGGGGTGTAAACGATTGTACATGCACAAAGCGGTACCCAATTTTATCGACCTCCCCCCCCCCCCAGGATAGATGATGGTACCCAGTCAAGTTCCAACCCTGGATTTGAATTCGAGAACCTCTTTCCCATCGTGAGCCGCACCTCACCCCTCCACCGCCGTTGCCGGAGCTGCTCGAGATAAGCCTTAATAGGCGCTCGCAAAACAAACAAGCAAGCAGAGCACCACCCCCCCTACGGCAACCCTCATCCGTTCGTTGCGTCCCCGTCGAAGGTCACGTGGAGTGCCATCGCGCAGCTTGGAAAGGAATGCGCAGAGCGGCGGGACACGCAAGCCAACATTTTCACGGGAAATCTAATTATTTTTGACAGTTAATTTTCTCTCTTGGAATTCATTATCGCATCTGCATATCCATCTCGCGGTTTTGGCGAGTTAAGCTAGTATTTGTACAACAAGTCAGCATTGGGGTCTCTCCCTACCCCCCCCCCACCTCAACACACGTACACGCGCGCACACAGACGCGCAGCCAAAGCCTGGCCTGCACACACACACACACGAGTGCGTGCGTGCGTGCGTTCGTGTGAGCGTGTTTGTCTTTTGTTATCTGCCAAATTATAATGAATCACCTTCGGTTTAATATTAAATTAGTTTTTTTTTTCAGAATAGCCTATTAAAATTAAACAATTTTTAAAGTCGGATTTTTTTGTGCGTCGTAAGAGTAAACTTAACCCCATGCCTGCGATGTGTGTGCGTAATTTATTTCGCAAACATTTAATTTTACAGTTGTCGACAAGGGTGGAAAACTTACGGTCCGTTAGCGAAACAAGGCCCGTGACGTCACGTCACACGTGGCCCATGACGTCACTTTCACACGTGACCCGTGACGTTACTTCACACGGCCCCTGACTTCCATTCACACACGGCCCGTGACGTCACTTCACACGGCCTGTGACTTCACTTCACACGCGACCCGTGACGTCACTTCACACGTGACCCGTAACGTCACTTCACACGTGACTCGTGACGTCACTTCACACGCGGCCCGTGACGTCACTTCACACGCGGACCGTGACCTCACTTCACACGCGGTCTTTGACCTCATTTCACCCAACCCCTACGGCCACAATATGCGGCCTGCGACTTGGAAACGATCACCAAAGCGGTGTTTATGCTACACTGTGAGCGTCTTGGCCGCACTGATCAGGTACTCGGGGGGTGGGACACTTTGAGCCTGGCTACAATGTGCTCGGTCACTTCCGTCACTGCCAGGGCCCCTTTACCACTCGGTCGACACGCACCTTGGTTTTAATATTTCTGAGGTGTGGGTGGGTGTGTGTGAATCCGTGGACGTGTGGACCCTTCCATACCTCCGATTAGCAACCGTTGGCTACGTACGGTGCGAGCGACGTTCAACACACACATACTCAACGAGATTTAGAAAGTTCTGTTTGGCCGGCAGTAGGCAAAATGTTCAGTAAGGAAAAAGTTTCCCACCGTTGATAACGATTAAAATCGTCAGCCATCACCAATCCACTGCGGGATAAATGTGTGGTGGTGGCTACGCACGCCTTTAACCGAGCACTGCGGAGGCAGTAAGGGCTGGTGGATCGCAGAGCACAATTGTGAACCTCCCTTCCCGTAGGCATCGAGAAGGAGCCGTGCCCTGGCTCGCTGGGAAAATACCGCGTGGCAAATGTGGGCTCCATTGTAATCCGTCTGTATGGGATCGAGTGTTGTCCCTCGCACGTGTGCGGAGGGGTTTTTTGTTTGTTTCCGTGTGCTCCGGTGTCTTTCCCAATGTAAACGCACACTCATTAATTAGCTGACAGCACCTTGGTATGTAGCAGGGACGTGCGGTCAGGGGAGCTGTTAAGAAAAGTAAAAAAAAAGAATAATAAAATAAAATAAATATTAAGATTTTTACACTGATCTGTGTTATAAAGGCAATTTCTGTACGATTCCAATCATTTTAGAGTCAAAATCGCCAACTTTGCGGAGCTCCGCTGCAAATACAGGAAGAGACGAGAGGTGAGGCAGCGACGAGCTCAGCCTCCCCTCTGATTGCGCAATCCCTCAGTAACTGGATGGAGCGCGGGCAATAAGCGCGTGCCTGCTACTATCTCAGTATGTCACCAATGTAATGTTTCTAGACCCCTTAATTTCATGTCCTCGCCTTCCATACTCCAAGTAACTTATTTCACGTATGTGTATAAAGATATTTAGGCTCGCTGGTCTCGTCATGAATCTGCAATGAAAAAGCACCAGGGGGAGGCACCTATCACATCTGCCTCACTGAGGGGGACGTGTCTAACACGCCCCCTCAGTCAGGACACGCCCCCCTCAGCGAGACCACGCCCCCTCCACGAGGCCACGCCTCCCTCAGTGTGTGAATCTGGCTCTGACACGAGCCAGTGCCTCCCCAGCCATTGACCTCACCGCACGTCACTGGCATGTAGAGGACCGCAGAGCTTGGGCAATTGTTGGCGCCGGCTCGTCGCGTGGCTGCTGTCGGTGCCTCTCCACTCGTGCGTGGGTTGCCCCTCGCGCCTCTGAACCGTTCCCTGTCTCTGTCTCCCTCTCTCTCTCTTCGAGGTAATAAAGTTGGAATCGTTATTTTGTTATCATCACAGATGAAGGCCCCTCTCAAACCAAACACAGCTCCCACGCACGAGCTGATTTCATCGCTCCCTTCACTCTGTGGACGTCCTCCCCTTAGGAGTTGCCGAGAAGATCGGATGAAGTTGTCGAGTGAGCTGGGGAGAGGGTGAGTGAGGTGGTCGGGATGGTGTTGGGGAGAGAGGGAGGGGAGAGGCAGGGAAGAGATGGCTGGGCGTGAGATGTTTTTAATTAGCCACCCTTCGGTGAGCAGGCGCATGTCAACGTCAGTTTGACGGGGATACAAAGGCGGTCCGGAACCCCCCCCCCCCCCCCGCCGCCCGCCCCGCTGCTGTTGTTGAAGGCTGCTAGGTTTGAGAACGGAGATCGACGGGGAGACTCGTGGCTTACATTGCAGTGCGCTAACCACTACACCACCACTCCCTATTGCACATAGACAAAGATGTCCCGTATAGCCTGCTGGGGCAAGGGCTGTTAGCGAGCAGCTATGAAGGGCGGCACGACGCACGAGGCGGTGGGTGGACAGCACCACTCCCGGCCGCCTTTGTCTCCCGAGTGGTGACGTTCACGCATCGCACCAGGTACTCATTTGAGGCCGAGTCGACCTAGTGTGGGTGCGGGAGGTGGGGGTGGAGGCAAGGCGGGAGGGAGGGACTGGCTCACATAACCGCCTCTTGGTGTTGGCCATGTGGTGCGCTAACCACTACACTATCGCTCCCCACTGCACACACGCACAAAGACACACGCACACACGCACAAAGACACACGCACACACGCACAAAGACACACACACACGCGCCTTTGTGTCTCCGTGTACGCGCTTGAGCGAGTTACCTCCAGCACTCCGATCCACCCAAATTCAATCGCTCTGCGTTAACAGGTAGAATTACCCCCCTTCATGAACCCCACCCCCTTCATGACCCCCCCCCCTTCAGAACCCCCCCCCCCCTTTCATGACCCCCCCCCCCCTTCATAACCCCCCCCCCCCCCTTCATAACCCCACCCCCCGCTTAATCCCCCCCCCCATACCCCCTCTTCATACCCCCCCCCTCCAGCCCTTACCCCCACCGCAACTCCAACTCCCTCCTCCTCCAGAAGAAGTGGAACAATTGCCCTCTCTATGAGACATGGAGAGTGTACCCGCATGGAATGCAATACATTATCAAGCAGCGCTGCCGTGTGTGCGTGTGTCTCTCCGTGTGTCTCTCCGTGCGTGTGTGTCTCTCCGTGTGTCTCCATGTGTCTCCGTGCGTGTATGTCTTCGTGTGTCTTCGTGCGTGTATGTCTCTCCGTGTGTGTCCGTGCGTGTGTGTCTCCGTGTGTCTCTCCGTGTGTATCTCCGTGCGTGTGTGTCTCTCCGTGTCTCTCCGTGAGTGTGTCTCTCCGTGTGTCTCTCCGTGTGTGTGTGTCTCTCCGTGTGTCTCCGTGCGTGTGTCTCTCCGTGTGTGTCTCTCCGTGTGTCTCCGTGCGTGTGTGTCTCTCCGTGTGTCTCTCCGTGTGTGTGTCTCTCCGTGTCTCTCCGTGTGTCTCCGTGCGTGTGTGTCTCTCCGTGTGTCTCTCCGTGTGTGTGTCTCCGTGTGTCTCCGTGTGTTTGTGTCTCTCCGTGTGTCTCCGTGTGTGGGGAGCGGCAGTGTAGCGATTAGCGCTACGCTGGGTAGCTACGGACCCGGCGACCCGGGTTCGATTCCCGCTCACGGCCAACGCCGGTGACGATTATCTAAACCGATCGTGGGCCCTGCCCCTAGGTCGACTCAGCCTCAAATGAGTACCTGGTGCGGTGTGTAAACATCGCCACTAGGGAGACAAAGGCGGCCGGGCATGGTGTTTGCCACCCACCCCGTCGTACGTCGTTCCGGCCTTCATAAGTGCTCGCTAGCAGCACTTGCCCCACCAGTCTGTTACAGGCTTTATGGGGGATCTTTGTGTGTGTGGTGGTGCAGCGGTGAGCGCGCTGCGCTACGTGCCCACACCGGCGACCCGAGTTCGATTCCCGCTCACGTCCAACAGCAGCCGGCAATTATCTGAACCCGTCATGTGCCTCTTCCCTAGGTCGACTCAGCCTCAAATAAGGACCCGGTGCGCTGATAAAAACATGATTACCATGGGGGGAGACAAAGGTGGCCGGGCACCCCACCCCCTTCAATGACGGCCTTCATCCATCCGTGAGTTGCTCGCTAACGGCACTTGGCCCCCACCAGCCAAAGGCTACCCGGGGTGGGTTGGTGGGTGGGTGGGACAGAGCGCGGGGGGGGAGGGGGGGGAGGACATCGAAACGCCGCGCGCCGCGCACCTGGCTCGCCAATTTAACGAGGTGAGTGAGTCCCGAGGTGAGTGAAGCCACCACGACGTGGGGAGATAAAGGCGGCGGCATAGCCCCCACCCCCCACCGTCCTCCTACCCCTCGCCTCCTGCTGTCCCCAACTCTAGACCCTCTGAGCCCCCTCCCCTGCCCCTGACTCGCTCGCAGAAAACAAAATATCCCATGCAGTGGCCATAATCGCCAACGATTGCCTCCTCGTTTTGGCTCAGTGAACTGTGGGGCAGGGAGGGGGGGGGGTTTGGTGGGGGGCAGATGGGGGGGAGGGAGGGAGGGGTATATCTGTTCTTTAATTAACTTGTGTTTGAAGGGCTGTATTATTTGGTTGTGTGGTAATTTGAGATGGGGCCGGGAGGTGAGTGGGCGGTGGGGAGGCGGTGGGAGTTGGAGGAGGGGAGTTGGGGGGGCATGGCTGGACCGTGGCTGTCTGCCTGTCTAGCTGTATGTGTGTGTGTCTGGATGACTGTCTCGCTGTGTGTGTGTCTGGGTGGCTATCTCGCTGTGTGTGTGTATCTGGGTGAATATCTAGCTGTGCGTCTAGCTGTCTAGCTGTATGTGTGTGTCTTTGTCTAGCTGTACGTGTGCGTGTCTGCGTGGCTGACTCACTAGCAGGCAGTATGTCTAGATCTGTGTCTGTCTGGCTTTGCTCCATGTGACTGTATTGCCTGTCTGGTTGGCTGGCTGTTTTTTGTCAAATGTATTGCCCCATCCGTGTTTGTGTCTGTTAAATCAGATTTTATTTGATGCGTTTGTCTGCTCCGTCGGTCTCCGTGTGCCATCTGTCTCAGGGCACGTGTCCACCCACCACACTCCCTGACTCATTCTCCACGGTGGCCGTGGTGCGTGATTGGTGGTGGTGACGGTCGTGATGGAAGTTAGTGGTGGTGGTGATGCTGACAGTGGTGGTGGTGGTTGTGGCGGTTGTTTTGATAGTAGTAGGTGGTGGTGTTGGTGGTGGTGGTGGTCACGATGCAAGTGGTGGTGGTGGCGGTGGTGGCGTTTGTTTTGATAGTAGTAGGTGGTGGTGTTGGTGGTGGTGGTCACGATGCAAGTGGTGGTGGTGGCGGTGGTGGCGGTTGTTTTGATAGTAGTAGGTGGTGGTGGTGGCGGTTGTTTTGATAGTAGTAGGTGATGTTGGTGGTGGTGGTCACGATGCAAGCGGTGGTGGTGGCGGTGGTGGCGGTTGTTTTGATAGTAGTAGGTGGTGTTGGTGGTGGTGGTCACGATGCAAGCGGTGGTGGTGGCTGTGGTGAGGGGGTCGGGGCTGAGAAATCGGGAACACTGAGACCGCCTGTGTTCCCCTCCGCTGATCACAGGTGAACGCGTGTGGGTGGCGGTGGGGTCCTGGCGTAGCTTGGTGGGTGGGGGGGGGTGCGGGTGGGGAGCAGGGGGGGAGGGGCGAGAGGTCACACGGGGGAGTTGGCGAGGGTTGATGTCTGGCGGCGGTGGTGGTGGTGTGGGAAGAAGTTTCGCTTCATACAACACGGACCGACGAGTCACCAGACAGCCCCTCGACATTCTCACCCCCCCACCACCACCACCTCCACCTCCCCCCGTGAATCACAACCGCTGGTGGCTCCAGGGATTTCATAGCGGGGTCGGTTCGGGGATGTGGTGGTCACACTAGAACGCGTTGTCGCCATCACGCGGCTCTTCCATTTGGGGACACATTTCGCACAACGCGGAAACCCGCGCCGTTATAACGCGGTGCACCGTTATTACGCGGAACGCGCACCGTTATAACGCGATTTCTGAGTAGTCGACAACGAACTACTTTCTTGAGCTGCTTGGCTCAAGCACGCGGAATGATACAGTAACGCGGCAGCGTACCCTCACTTATGTGTCCCGCCGCCTTACTGTGTGTGCATGGCTACTGTGTATCGTATCTCGCCAAACGTCGTCGTTACACGATTTAGAGGAAATCGTTTTCGCTTAACGCGTTTTTCACTTCAGGAACGTATCTACCGCGTTAAACGGGGAATGCCTGTGTATATCCTTGCATGCACCGGTTCATGGGACCGTAGGGACACAGTCAAGGCGAGTTCCTGCTTCTCAAATGAGCATCGAGGCATTGGTGCTCATCTTCTGTTTGCATCCCTGCAGAACCAGTGGTGTAAATTCCACATTACCATGGCAGGGACGAGTTCTTTAATTCCAACCACTGTCAACTTTGCGTCCCCAAAGTGTGGTATCGATCAAAACATAGGGTTCAATATTGAGGATTGTTATGTATAGGTGTGACTTGCAAGTCTAGTGGTATTTTACCTTACGCCGCTGATAAAACCTGCGGCAAGCCAGCGAGTCTAAGCAGCACTCTGGAAATTTGGAGATAGAAACAAACTTTCAACTATATTTTTTATTTTACCAGGTAAGACAAAATTGAACTTTGTAGCTTTTTTTCATAAGCGATCTGGCCACAAATGATAGCTCAACGAAGTGGCTTATCGTGTATAAATGTTTCGCAGCCGCATACTCTAAACACATGTTTCTAAATGTGGAGGGAAAACCCGGAGGACCTGGAGAAAAATCCACGCCATCATTGGGAGAGAGACACCACAAACTCCAAATATACAGCAGCAGGCGTCGTCAAGGTAGGGATCAAACCCACGACCTCCTGTATACCAGGCGAGGTAGTTAGGGGACGTCCATAAATGACGCCACGCGATTTTGGACGATTTTTGACCCCCCCCCCCTCGTCACAAGGCGTCACAAAAAGTCAGACCCCCCCTCAAATATGACGTCACAAAGCTTTGCCCCCCCTCCCAAAACCATATTTCCATTTTGAAAATAAAACATGCTTCAACTCGCTTTAAACTATTGTCATTATAGTGCGTATTTAATGTGGCGCTGCACTCTGATGTTGTAGGAGAAAACATTTATTAAAACGTCTATTTAACTAAATATAACGTGTTATCTATATTTAAAGTTGCGCATTTTTATGTGACGTCACATTTCTCACCCCCCCCCCCCCTCGTCACGCATCGTCACAAATGTCTGACCCCCCCCCCTTTAGGTGCGTGACGTCATTTATGGACGGCCCCTTAACATCTCGCCACACGCCGGCCTAATGAATCCGCAGTGAGAGAGTCTGACTCACAGACCTACCGGTGACGTTTCCTATGAATGTTAATTTGCCCGTGCACTGCCCAGAGATTTTCTACTTTCTTCTGAAGCTGTTCTATAATGATTACTTTTCAAATTGACGTTTGCAGACATAATGCTTCCGTAAGTGTAAGTTTTAGGTCGACACATTTCACAATTACGCCAGCGTTAGTGACGGCTTAACCTCAGCACGTGTTCGACAATACTACTCCCCAGAGGTGGGACAAAGTCATTGTTATGCAAGTCCAAGTCGAGTCGCAAGTCATCAAATTCATGACTCGAGTCTGACTCGAGTCCAAGTCACATGACTCGAGTCCACATCTACTCCCACTACAGTACGACGAGTAATCACACAAGAGTGTTATCTCGTATTTAAAGCTTTCGTGACTGCAGGGATTCATCTTCTTGGTTCTTTCGGTAAAGTCACGTAGAATGGAAATAATAAAATAATAAAAATAAAACATAATAAAATACAATTCTCACGACGTTTCGGCCACAACGCAAGCAGCCGTCCTCAGGTGAAGACCAGGTCTGTCGGGGAGACAGCATCAACGCAAGCAGCCGTCCCTTCTACGTGACTTTACCGAAAGAACCAAGAAGATGTAATCTCGTATTCAAGTCGTTGCCGAATGTTGCTGTTTAGCACGACGTCCGACGTTTCGCGCCACGTGCTGGGAGCTTCTTCGGGAACAGTGGAGATTCCTTTTTAAAACGTCGGCCGCATCGACGGCGGAGGTGGCGAAAACCCATTGCTGTGACAATGTTCACGCTGGTATGCGCAGCTGAGTCTCAAGACTCGCTTTCAGGAGGGTCCTGCCACATTGGGACGTTTGACCGATTCGTTGTTTTGTTTGTTAGGGGGCGTCCATAAATGACGTCACGCACCTGGGGGGAGGGTCAGACATTTGTGACGATGTGTGACGAGTGGGGGGGGGGTTGAGAAATGTGACGTCACATCAAAATGCGCAACTTTAAATAAATATAGACAACACGTTCTAATTAATTAAATATACTTTTTAATAAATGTACAGCGCCACATTAAATACGCACTACAATGACAATAGTTTAAAGCGATTTGAAGCATGTTTTATTTTCAAAATGACAATATGGTTTGGGGGGGGGGGGGCAGAGCTTTGTGACGTCATATTTGAGGGGGGGTCTGACTTTTTGTGACGCCGTGTGACGAGGGGGGGGGGGGTCAAAAATCGTCGAAAAGCGCGTGACGTCATATATGGACGGCCCCTTATTGATGGGCGCCGGAGTGGCGAGCGGTTAACAACCTCGCCTTGTATACCGGAGGTTTCATGGGTTCGATCCCGAGCCTGACGCCTGCTCTGCATTTGGAGTTTGCGCGATCTCCCCGTGGCCGTGTGGATTCTTCTCCGTGTCCTCCGAGTTTTTTTTCTCCCCTCCACGTTTCGAAAGGTGCGTTAAGAGTATTTGGCTTCAATAAATGTCCAAGTGATAAGCCATTGAGTTATCATTTGTGGCCAGATCGTTTCTGAAAAATAAACTTAACAGCCCAGTGGGCCTTACCTGCTGAGACATTTCTAGTTTAGCATTTTGGCTCCACGTGGCAGAAGAACTGGAGTACACGCAGCAAAGTCGCCATGCGTACGGAGAGAGGACATGACTTTTGAAATGTGGGCTACACAGATGGTTTAGCAGCTTGTTCTCTCCTTACTGTTATATGGCATCTCTACGTGATCCACCAACCCTTGCCTCTGACGCGTTAGATCACAGGTGTGCATCACCACACATCCGCTTGACCGAGAGGTTAAAATAATAATTCACAGACGAAGTCCTCCCCACGCTGTGTCGGTAATGTGGATTTGTTTGACCGTACTTCACCACGCTGGTCAGTGAGGGTTGATGAAAATAGGAGAGGCCCAGGACCGGTTCGGATGTCACTCGCCGCTGATGTTAGCCATGGCCTAGGACTAAAACTCGAGCTCGTGGTGCAATGCGCAAACCACCAACAACAACAACCGCCATTTGCCACTAAGTGGCGGTGACGCCACCACGAAGTTTGTGCCAGGCCATGTGCCCGTTAAGGCCACGCGAAGTGTCGAACGCCCACTGGCAGGTCACGGGACAGACCCAGGTGGTGCCATGGGTCGACTGAGATGACTGGCCGATGCACCACAGATGCGGGTACCTGCTGCACCATTTCAGCGAGGCTCAACTCAGGACATGTGAGTCTAACACGTGGGCATTCGCGACCAATATCCATAATAGGTGTTTTGGGTTAGATCGCGTAAACGTAAGTGTGTCGTTAAACCCGCCACCACCCGACAGCCAATTAGTAAGGTTTGTCACGTAAACCCACGACATTTACAATTCGAGTACCGTGACGTTTCGCCTGTAATGACAACCAGCATCATCAGGCGACAGCCAGAGTTGTGGACAAATCCTGTTTCAGTCGTAAATAGACGACACGTGGGTTGAGCCGGCAGCCCCTCCCCTCGCTCCCTGAACCCCGCCCACTTAATAATAACCACGCCCACTCCGCCACCAGCCCCGCCCCCTGCGAGCACCGGACTCCTCCCTCTTTATGAGGGTGGCTCATTCAGGGCTCTCCGATGTTGCCCTCCGATACATTTAGACACGTGCGTTGAAGAGTATCGTGGCTGTTATGAATGTCCACTTGATGAAAGCCACTTCGTTGCGCGATCATTTGTGGCTGGGTCGCTTCTGGAAAGAAAGAAAACAAAACTTCTATAGAGCTCAGTGGGCTTTACCTGGGAAAGTAAAACAAAAACTGTTTAGTTTAAATCTACTAATAGTTTTCACTTTACGATAAGAATTCAGAAGGGGGGGGAGGGGGGGGCAAGCCTTCAAAAAACAAGGGGGGGGGGAGTCATCTTCATTCATCCCCCTGACGCTACAGGGGTGCACCCCCCCCCCCACCGTCACCACCGCGACCCCCACCCCTACTGACATCACGGCTCTTGGCTGTCAAAGTGGCCGATAAGAGGCGAAGCAATGAGATGCGAGACCACCCCGACTCGCATCCATCTCGTCCCCTCCCTCTAGCGCCTCCTCCTCATCAGCAGCCCACATCCCCCCCCCATTATTAAAGAGCCCTTCCATACCCCCCCTCCTCCTCAACCCCTCCCGGTATTTTGAACAAAATGTTGGGGGGGGGGGAGGGGTGAGGGCGGTGCGTCTTATAATCCGATAAGTGTGCGCGTGGTCACATTTGTAGAGCTGCATTGACACCGGGCGCACGTTTGCTGCGCGTCCTTTGTAATCTGGCGAACACGGCACATTCACCCACACGTCTCCTCCTCCATGCGCATCCTTTACGCCACCATCGTAGCCATCGTCAGACGTGATCTATCCACTGCTGAATGAAGGCCTCCGCCAAGACGTTGCCAACTGTCTCCCGGTCCGACGGTGCGACTAACGGCCCATCCGGCACCTTTGTACGAGATAATGAATGATTTAAATTTCTAATGCGCAATTCCATCCTCAGATCCCACTGCGTCTCTGCGATGGACGTCCTCTCTGGGCACGTCCACATCCTTTGTTGGCTGTCACTCCGTCATTCCTCTCGTCCCTGCTCAAGCCCACTGCACAGCAGTGTGACCACCTCCATGCTTTGGCTGCCACTCCTTTGTTAGTCTCAACCGCGGGCCGTGATCACTTCTAACGCCAATGTGCTCCCCACTTGAAATGCTCCCCTGCTGCTGATGATGATTGTCGTGATGATGATGCTACTGTTGATGATTGTTATGGCCAATCATTCAATCTTTATTTTATTATGCCAATATCGCCTTCAACAAAGTAGGCATCCGTACACATGGTGATTATGATGATTATGATGATGACGCCAATGCTGCGGCTGATGACGCTGGACATCTGTGAAAAAGAGCATCATAGCTCATCGGATTCCTCCAGGATGAATACAGATTCTGATTCTGACTTAGGGGCCGTCCATAAATGACGTCACGCACCTGGGGGGGGGGGGGTCAGACATTTGTGACGATGTGTGACGAGGGGGTTTGAGAAATGTGACGTTACATAAAAATGCGCAACTTTAAATACATATAGACAACACGTTCTACTTAATTAAATAGACTTTTTAATAAATGTTTTCTCCTACAACATCAGAGTTCAGCGCCACATTAAATACGCACTACAATGACAATAGTTTAAAGCGATTTGAAGCATGTTTTATTTGGGGGGGGGGGCAGAGCTTTGTGACGTCATATTTGAGGGGGGTCTGACTTTTTGTGACGCCGTGTGACGAGGGGGGGGGGGTCAAAAATCGTCCAAAATCGCGTGACGTCATTTATGGACGGCCCCTTACTTGTGATTATGTAATCCACACGTCCCCTTTTTATGCCGCTAAAACAGAAACATACACCGGTGTCTCAATGGGCTCTCACACACCAATGAGCCGTTGATGGAAATTCCACATTCCTATGACGAGTGTCATTTACAGGACAGTCGGCTGTCCTGTTTCTCTAGGTTCCTGTACCGTTCCCGTTCTGCTGTAATGTGCACTGGTGCTGACTTTATTTAGGGCGGTATTGGCACATCAAATAAAGATTGAGTCGACTTATTAAAAAAATGGCATTCGTTGTAGTGACCATTATACGTGACCACATCGCCCCTCCATGCAAAAGCGGAAGAAAAAAAATTGAGGCTCAGCGAGGCTTGAGACTTGGCAAACTTTCCAGCCAAGTCATTGATTCATCTCTGCCCCCAAACCGAGTGCCGTTGAATTTCGATTTAAAGCTTTCGTGACTGCAGGGATGCATCTTCTTGGTTCTTTCGGTAAAGTCACGTAGAAGGGAAATGATACAATAAAAATAAAACATAATTCTCACGTTTCGGCCACAACGCAAGCAGCCGTCCTCAGGTGAAGACCAGGTCTGTCGGGTAGACGTTTCGGCCACAACGCAAGCAGCCGTCCTCAGGTAAAGACCAAGTCTGTCGGGGAGACAGCGTCATTCAGACGCTCTCCCTGACAGACCTGGTCTTCACCTGAGGACGGCTGCTTGCGTTGTGGCCGAAACGTCGTGAGAATTATTATGTTAAATTTTTTTTATTTTATTATTTCCCTTCTACGTGACTTTACCGAAAGAACCAAGAAGACGGGTGCCGTTGCCTGGCCATTGAAACTAAATCCCTCGCTGCAGTTCTCCGAGGCCGCTCCGAGACTAGTGGAGTCCGCCCCCTAGTGGCACATGGTGGTCACTGCAGGTCAGAGAATAATTGTCTCACTCTCCATGTGCCGGGTCATGTGGGGTTGTTTGACCTTATTTCACCACGCCAGTGTGGGTTAAAGGTGGGGGGGGGGACGTGGGAGGGGGGCATATACGTTAAATGGAGTTGTATGCTGTCCTCTCTGCTGCCTACAACGTAGCACAGGAGCCGAACCACCTGCAATGCATGGCAGTCGCCCATCCAAGCACTATGTAGGCCCGGCCATGCTTAGCTTGTGAAATCTGATGACCATTGGGTACCTTTACAATATGACTATAAGGGTAAATCCAAATGTTTCAACAACAGACACTTATTACAAACTCCTGCGAGGATTCAATTCATTGTTGTGATTCAGGGTCGATTAAATAAGCGATGTAAAAAAAATACATGAATATAGCGGTCGCGAGCAGCTGGGTGGGTGGGGTCATCTGAAACCATATCTAACATCCAAATAAAAAAATCAATTGTTGCCCACAATCATCGTGAGTAAAAACATCGATTACCCGTTGAATCGACGTGCCGTTACACCTCCACTCATCATCAGCCATGATCGATCCACTGCTGCATGGTGTCCCCCAACCCATCACCATCTCTCGGTCAGATCTGCTCGTGGTGCCGATGCTCGATGGACTGTTACGTCGCAAGAACTGCCAGAGACGGCGGACGGCATGGGGGTGAGGCCATCATGCAGCAGTGGAGTGATCATGGCTGATGACGATTCCTGGTGCGGACCGAGAGGACAATTTCAGTGAAGTCAGAGACAGTTCGCTCTGAGGCATCCATCTTCCAAGGCTGTGCACACCGGGGGGAGGGGAGGGGGGGTGCATTGCTCGCTGGGAAGAGTTCCGAACGAAGATTGTCACCTAGGCACGTGACCACGGCGGTGCAATTAAAATATAATTGCGGCGAAAAATTATACATAAAAAACATTTGCAAATGACCGCGTAAGTAGAAACGGGCTTTTATTTACAAACACGCGACATCAAAACCCATCGCGGAACGTACTCGCGGGTGACATTGTTAGGGAGTAAATTGCCAGCGAGAGCAGCACGACAAAAGGTGGGCGACTCCCTCCCAGGCTGTCACGGGCATGGAACAGCTGCTGCTGCTGCTGCTGATGCCGCCGCCGTGTGTGCAAGGGAGTGAACGTGCAGGATTTATGCAAGCTGTGCTCAAAGTGTACTATGGAAATCACAGAGTCCAGCGTCCCCCCCCCCCCCCTCACACCCCCGAAACTACCAGTTCCCGCGACCCACCACGGCACTTCTTTGCAAGTGTACCGGTGTCGCACCGTTGCAACAAAATTCCGAGCGGTTAAGAGCTGCACAAAGGAGCCCGATGACTGAGAAAATGCATTGTGTGACGCGCAAGAGAGCCCGTTCAAATTAAGATCTGTGCGTCACACGACAAGTCGGGAACGGCGTGGGGAGCTGAGGTGCTAGGCATCTCAGTCGGATAACCCATAACACCTGGGTCTGTCCCGTGTTACTTCCTGCCAGCGAGCCGTCGCTTCGTGGCAAGTGACGACTGTTGTCGTTCTTGTTGTCACACGTCACGTAGAGACTGACAATCCAAAATCAGAGGTGTGTACGTGTCCGTCACATTCTGTTTAGAACTTATTGAAAATAAGAGTGAGATCTCAAGTGTGTGTGTATACATGTGTTCCACATTATATCTCAAAAGATCCTGGGCCTCCTTTAGTTTGACTCAGCCTTAAATTAGTACCTAGTGCAGTATGATATCAGCCCAGGGGAGGCAAAAGTGGTCGGGCTTGGTACTGGCCACCCATCTCCTCGCGTGCCGTGCCAGTCTTCACAAGTGCTCACGAATAGCAGTTTGTTACAGGCTATGTAGAAGATATTTGGTCGTGCCTATCAAAATGAGGCATGCCGATTAAGAAGCGCTCTCTACGTTACGTGGTGACTACCGTTTAGCAATTATCGGGCTCGTGCAGCATGTAAGGGCCTAGGGTTGCGTTTGAACAGCGAAGACCGCTGAACAAGGAACTATGGTGGGTCACGAGGGGACTGGAGTTTGAAGCAACCCGCAACACAACGTGCACGCAGCGTCTTGTGTGTAGAGGTCATGGATTCATCGCGATCGACGGGTGGGGGTGAAATGGAGCAGGCACCGTCAAGTTCCCCCTGGGGTTTTCTCGCTGCGGTGATTTTCACCCGGGCCTCCCGCCCACGGCGTTCTCCGCGGCCTGTGGGTCACGTCACACCCGCACCAAAGGGGCTTTAAAAACCAAAGCGGCGATAGGGCCCAAGAGCCCGGCGGCTGCCCCGATTAATACTGCGGTGGGCGTTAACCGGAAAATACACGACTCGCAGTGGACGTTAAAACATCCGGCGGCGTTATTTTACAAGGAGCAGGTAACGTGAGCAGGTGTCCGAATTTGAAAGATGTACTCACAAATTGTCTAATTGCCACGTGGCAACATCTCCCCCTCGAGTGAAACTATACTCGTCTGTGAAACATTAGCACCTTCCTTGCGCTAAAGCGAAATTACGCGAATACCAAACGTGCACGTGATACAATTACAAGCGGTAGTCGTGCGACAAGCAGAAGACAGAAGATGAACAATCCCGTAGGAAGGTAAAGAAAATGAGGTGGCCCAGTGGGTTCATAGGTAGGGTGCTGAGCCAGCAACGAGGAGATCCTGCGTTGGAATGTGGGTTTCGGCCGCTTCCGATTAAACTGGATTCTGAAGTGTGGTGAGTTGATGGAATCAGCTGTTTCACCAATGACTACATTAGCTCCGAGAATTTAAAGTCTAGGTTTGACTGTCATGTGAAAAACATCGGTAGCTGGGGGGGGGGTGAGAAAGTGTTGCCCTCTACTGCGAGCCCCAGAGGTCACGTGAAGTAATCTCGGAGGGAGCTCTTCAATATCCACTTGCGTGGGCCATTCTCTAATACGAAGGGTCACACTGCTTTGCGAGAGAACCCAATGAATTCTGCGTCTCATGACAACGGCGAGGTGATAGCACAATCTGGATTACATCGGGGGGGGACACAGAATTTATAAAATGAAGGGAAGGAAGGCTACTCAAAGCCTAAAGCTCCACCCGACATCCCCAGGGGCAATGGCCAATGCCAAGCTGCACCAAGTGAATGCTAATGTCCTTGTTTTTTTTCCCCTCTCCCCGCAGTTTTTATTTTTTCCCCGTAATCAGCAATTGATGCAATTTAGTGCTGCGTGGACTGCATGTACAGTAGAAATCAATGCGCGGATAAACCAATTACAAGCGTCATAATTTATAATGAAGTGGTCATTCTCGCTGTAGTGGAAGCGACCCCTGGAGGTTAACGCAGACAGAGGGTGAGTGGGGGTTATTTTATTTTTATCGTTATTATTCGTAGAAGCGGTGGAGTGGGCTCCAATCTAAATTGATGCATGTTCGCACACCGAGGATTATCGGGCAGCGTTGATCTGAGAAGACGCCGAGGAGATAGAGCGATGAAATCAAGACGGCTGTGTGCCAGAGCAAGCTGGATTGGTACATCAAAAGATCACGGGAGGTGGCGACAACTTGGGAATACCTTAGTCCAGCAGTGGATTGACCACGGCCGATGATTACAAGAATGATTTATCGTTCATTTACTGTGGTGAGGTGGCATATGGAGTGAGGGCGGCAGAGCGTATAGTAAAGCGGAGTGGTGGGTGTTGTAGTTATCCATGTGCTGCCTAACAATTCAGGAAAACCCAGTTCGATTCCAGGACAGGCACATTGGCAGATGGTGTCTGCAATGATCAATATAAGTGGCCCTTAGGAGTGAAATGAGATTGGAAATACATACATTGACAGAATAAGCGGGGGAAAAATGGAACAACATTTGGACGACGGCCTCCCCAATCCGTCACCATTTCTTGCAAAGTAACAATCAGTCGTCTACCACTTGCATAACAGTGTATTTCATAGCTGCATCTCCACAATGGTCAATACAATGATCCAAACTTACGTGTGCCTCCTAATGCGCGAGTTCCTCCATCTCTCAATGTGATTCCAAATGTGCACCCCCTCCATACTCTATTTTCACACTTTTCAGCTTTTAAATGTTCTTTGTTGGGTGTCCATTCCGGATGATGTGGTCGAAGGCAATAATCAAATATTCACAGCCTAGTCAGAGTTTCAAGACTATTTTTCAGGAGGATCCTGCAAAGTTTTTGTGTAGTCGGGGATGATGTTGCTTTGTGTAATCCCAATTGAGTTAGGATGTTTGTCCAACATCAGTTGCAATAACATTTTTTTTTACTTTATTCGGATATGAATCAAGTTGAACATTTTATTTTAAGCAAGGCTGCGGAAACCTGAAATCTATATATGTACTCGTTACATTGTATGTCTTTTTTTAGCTACGGGAGGAAACCGGAAAACCCGGAGGAAACTCAATGCAGACCACTGGAGGAACATACAAACTCAACGCAGAAAGGCACCTGAGTCGGAATCAAACACAGGCCCTAATTGCTTTGGAGTCACCAGTGTTACCTCTGCACCACCCTACTGCCCCCCCCCTAAGCATCCGCTTTAAGGTGAAAAGTTCAGTTCACATGCCCTGCCCCGTTGCATCTACACCAGCGGCTCAACTTTTTTTTGGCTCCCGTACCCCTTGATGAATTTAGTTTTAACCGAATACCCCCTTTGCATGACCCAACATGGTTCTGATAAATAAATGTATGAATAATGATCGTCAATATTTTAACAAATTGTCCATTTTGTGAGGTATCCTAACTAGCTCGTAACTGCAAGCGAATAATTTTTTTTTTTTTAAATCAACGGATGCTCTGCATGCGCGACGTAATTTGTTCGCGCTCGCTGGTTACTCCTGGAAACCACATTCTTTACGATCGATGAGTTTAGAAAGGTCTTTATTGCGTTCTCGGTTACAATATGGATTTTAATGTTACCGTAGTTATTTGAAATTGGCAGATTCATACGTGATTATTTACCAATGACTCGTATGATATCCTTTCACACATTTATAAATCACCTCACGTACCCCCTCTGGGACATTGCCACGTAACCCCCAGGGACTCCTCGTACCCCCGATTGAGAACCACTGCTCTACACCATCGCCCCCCCCACCATCCCCATGCGGTGGAGCTGCTCACGGACCCGCAGTGCCTCAGCTTCGCGCCGCAATTCCCGGATGACGCTGGCGAGCGCCTCGGGGTTCACTCCCTGCTCGCACAGCCTCACGCACACCGCCAGGCTCTCCGCGTCCAGCCCCGTGTTGAGCAGCCGCGACATCTCCATGAGCGCTGCAGGGGGGCGAGAGAACATTGACGCATGTGCGTACACGCACGCACTTACACGCACGCACGTACACACACGCACGCATAGGCAGATGTATGTATGTTGAACTTCTTTCGCACCGTAAGTAGACAACCGTGCTAATTGGAGGTGTGGGAAACACAAAGATGCACAAAAAAAAGACAAAGATCTCCTGTATAGCATTAACAGATTGTTGGGATAAGTACTGTTAGCAAGCCTATGATGTTGGTCGTGAGTGGGAATCTAACACGGGTCCCCAGGTTCGTAGCGCAGCGTGCTAACCGCTACACCACCGCTCCCCACATGCAGATACACACAGACGTGCACGCACACACACGCTTACATGTAGACTTGTACACACACAGATACACGCATACCCATAGACATGAATGGACATATGCAGACGCAGACATTACGCATGCACATAGGCATGCATGCACACATGCAGGACACATGCACACATGGGAGACATGAATACACAGATTCAGATATGCACAGCCATGCGCACACATACGTTTAGACACACGCAGACACGAATAAATACGCAGACATGCACGTACACACAAGAGACACGCACGCAGACAATGCACGCAGGGACAACAGCTGCATGCCCTATAAACAGCCGACCAAACGTCAACTACACGCTGACCTCAAATCGATCAACCGTACACTGACCACATCGATCATTAAGCGCATATCGATTCACACCCCACCCCTACCTTCCTCCTCCCACTTGCAGTGATTCCGCAAATTGCCACGATTTGGCATGGTGACTCGATTCAAATATTGACTTGTTTGTCACGCTTTTACCGTCTCATTTAAACAGTTACGTTTGTACCATTAGCCTGGTATATAACAAATCTAATCCTACACTTGTCGGTGCTGGTATACAACAGCTCTCCTGTTCAGAAAGACCCGGGGATGTGTCATGATCTGCGCTGTGTTCTCGTGCCCCCCTTCTCGCAAATGATTGACACGCACGACTCAAATGCTGGATCATGAACGCAAGCATCGACTTTAGTTGACAAATCAATGCATCGTTACAAGCCTATCTATAGGCGAAGCTGTGGCGAGAGCATTTCAATCACACGTTCGAAGGTCAACCTGCATAAAAGCCTTTTCACGGTTGATCAAATTTGTACCACTTTATATTAAGTCGAGCGTGGTTGCCAAGGGAATAGACTCGCCCTGGTTTGAGGTCATGAGCCACTGGTTGAAATTCCACGTTTTTATAGCGGTGACGAGTCTATGCCTGCAGATGTCATCGTATGCATTTCACGAAGACCTTACAAGAGTTATGCCAATGGCTTCATAAAAAAAAAGTATTACTGTATTTTCAAAAACGTTCTTCTGATTTTGCCATCGGTATCATGCCACGACACCAAGTATGCAGTTGCATCTCTCACAGGTCACTGTGACTCTTAGTGTCAAAGGACGACCCACAGAAGCAGAGATTGTAGGATTACTTCTGAAGTCCCATTCAAGTGACCTCTCTATTCCACAGTATGGGAGGAGCACTTTCCCACCTAGCCGACTACAGAGAGTAACGTCCGTCCGCTTCAGAAACATGAGCAACAGTTACAGCAAATCCTCAGCAGAAACAGAAGTGCCCATTCGCGATACTTTTTATTCTGCCACAGCAGATAGCTCTCCCATCGTAACCCACTCTCCTCCACGCACTCTCCTACTTCTCTCATTTCACTCTACTCGCTTCCAACGCACTATCCTACCTCTCCCCTCTCATTCCACTCTCAACACACTCGCTCCTACCTCTCATCTCACTCTCCTCCACACACTATCCTACCTCTCCCCTCTCATTCCACTCTCAACACACTCGCTCCTACCTCTCATCTCACTCTCCTCCACACACTATCCTACCTCTCCCCTCTCATCCCACTCTCCTCCACACACTATCCTACCTCTCCCCTCTCACTCCTCCACACTACCCTACCTCTCTCCTCTCATCTCACTCCACTCCCCTCAACGCACTCTCCTCTCCCATCACACTCTACTCTTCACCACCCACTGTCCCACCTCTCCCCCCTGTCCTCTCACTCCGCACCGCCTTTGCTTCGGCAACCGAGGCTTTCCGTCGAACCAGTCCACCGTCGCTCAGTGCGAGGTCGCTCATTCTCCTCTGCTGGCCTCATGCTTTGGTGGAACTCCATTGGACCCCTCCCTGCACTCAGTGCTGTCAACTCCCCAGACCGTGTCAAGCCATACGCTTTACCCGTATTCTTGAACAGGGAAATTGAGTTGTCAGGCCAATGCGGGCAAAAATATATTATTTGTCAGTTTAACACATAGGCTTTCGCGAAACAATATTAATAGTTTTTTGGGTTACATCGCTTAAGGATAAATGTAGATGTTGTCGCTTAAGGATAAATATAGATGTTGTGCGTTTACTCTCCAACACACCCGTGGGCTGAAGCAGTAACTTATTGGGGCGTTGTTTGCGTGACAAACATTCCTGGCTGTGTCGAGTGGTGGAGGGTTACGACACATTTATACTTACGCGATCTAACCCAAAAGCCTTTATTATGAATATCTGTTTGTGTTTCTCCTTTGTGACGGGACTTTGTAGGAGGAACGTTGGAGATTTATAAGGACACGGGGTGACCCAATAAGGTCTGAATTGGGCTGTAATAAGCTAGGGCACTGCTAAGAGGCTGACAGATATGAACTCCCTGGTCCCTGTTTAAGTCCAGACTCAATAACTTATTTTATTTCACTCTGCCTACGACTGCCTCGCCACAAAACAAACATCCCCCACCGTTTCTCAGCATAGCGACGGTACACAGAGACTCATGATACAGCCTTCCACATGGAGAGAACGGTGGTCTCTAAAATAAACACATCCATTACTTCCACGCAGCGTTCTGACCTACGATCAAAACCGCTATACAAATTGCACAATGTACTTGTACAATTACTCTTTGGTTATTTCGGTAAAGTCACGTAGGTATAAAATTCAGCAGTTTCACTGCTGGATTATATTTTTTTAAGCCCGAGGACGACCGCTTGTTTGCTTTCGAAACGTCGTGATTGATTTTATTGTATACCTAACGTGACTTTACCGAAAGAACCAAAGAGTATGGCTTATTGCAGTCACGAAAGCTTCAAATCTAGATTGTACTTGTACAATTATTACAACATCCGCAAGCGAGTCGTGGAGCCGCGAAGCCTCGGCCTCGCGTGCTTCCAGCCCCAGGCCGCCCTAGGCGCCTCGCAACCCGGCCGCGCGTTAGGCGAGCCCATGGTCTGAGGCCTACAACGAGAGATCACGGGGGTGGTGGTCTCAGCGGGATGAGAAGGGGGGTAGGGGGCAAAGGGGGTTCTTTAGGGGTCCCGGGTGACGAGGGGATACGAGGAAGGAAGATGCCCGAGGAGGGGGGTGCGTGGGACCCCTACTGTCCAGCGTCTCCCGTGCCGAGTTGATGCGCTCGGCTGTCTGCTCCGCCATTGCCTCCTCCGGTGGTCAAGGGGAGGGGGGAGAGGGGGAAGGGGGGTGACGCGGAATCGACGATCGATGGCTCCTGCCTGCAACGTTGGAGGGTTGGGAGGTGGGGGGTGTCAGCGTTAATCGATTAATCGATTAAATCGATGAAATAATCGGCTGCATCGATTAATTGCATCAAATAGATCGGTTAGAGGAGAGTACCAACGGCGCCTGTTTGCTGGGTTACCTGCTGTGACATGGCACAGTAATCTCGACAGGAACGGAGGTGAAACGAAAAGTGGAAATATGAAAAAAAAATTGAATAGTTTTTACCCTTTCTGGCAATGAAATAGGTGTTAATATGTTCAAACGCCAGATAGAAAACTTTTTTTGGTATCTGAACATCTTAACACCTGTTTTATTGCCAGAAAGGGTAAATAGCAATTATTATTTTCATACTTTGATACTGGCAAAAAGGTCCCATTTTGAAAAGTGGAAAGTTGAATGAATCAAACTTGCATTTGGAGCATTTGGCTGCTGTTATAGATTTCCACGTGATAAGCCATTTCATTGAGCTTCTGAAAATGAGCTACATAGCTCGGTTGGCCTTACCTGGGAAAAAAAACTTTTTGTCGTTTTTAGAACGTGAAGAGGAGGTGGATGCTTGAAATTACGAGAGAAAGCAAAATGAAAACCACGAATTTGAGAAGTTACGTCATGGCGAGAACGCATGGGTGGATGATGGACGGTGGTCGAGACGAAGGATGGGGTGAAAGTCAAAAGAGGAATAAACACACGCAAAAACACCTCCATTGTGGAGACGGAGCAATGGAATTTTACTCAAGATTGTATTGCAGCTGGTAAGGGCTCCACTGAGCTAAGCAGCTCCGTTTACGTGGACGACCACAACCCAAGATTATCTCGACAGTGGCAGCAATTTACTGGACATTGAGCAAAAACAACGAATTATTTACACGAAAGATAATGCCTACATACAAATAAACAAATAGTGTCAACAAATCCAGTCACTGACGCGTGTACCTAGCCCATATACACAACCTCAGAAATAACGGAGCTTCGTTATGGCATTCATAGTAGCTGTGGCAGAGATTGTTGGTTGTGTGACATATATGGATTACAAGACGGTGAGAGATGGCCACGGCATGGACAGGCTTTCATCCAGCAGTGGATAGATAACAGAGGTGTGGACTCGAGTCATGTGACTTGGACTCGAGTCAGACTCGAGTCATGAATTTGATGACTTGCGACTCGACTTGGACTTGCATAACAATGACTTTGTCCCACCTATGAGATGTGGACTCGAGTCATGTGACTTGGACTCGAGTCAGACTCGAGTCATGAATTTGATGACTTGCGACTCGACTTGGACTTGCATAACAATGACTTTGTCCCACCTCTGATAGATAATGATTGACGATAATTGTACGTGAAGTGTATGTTTTTCATACTCTTAGGTTTTTTCGGTAAAGTCACGTAGGTAAAAAAGAATAATAAATGAAAATACATCAATTAAATCACGACGTGATTTAATTGATGTATTTTCACGACGTGATCTAATTGATTTATTTTCATTTATTATTATTTTATTTGTATTTGTATTTTTTTATTTTAACCTACGTGACTTTACCGACAAAAAAACCTAAGAGTATGAATCCTTGCAGTCACGAAAGCTTCAAATCTAGAGTGTATGTTTTTCCACAATTTAATCCCACACTTAACTCAAGCAAGTTCAAGTAGTTAGCTAACCCTGAGTGTCATTTCAGGGTTGATGTTTCACTTAAAGAGTGTGTGTAAAGTGCACATCGCCACCACTTCGTGGCGAGTGGCGACTGTTGTGAAATTGGACAACAAAATTATGTTGTCTCCCTTGCGTGGCATGTGGTTAGAACCGTTGGGCCAATTTTGGCAATTGCCGAACACCGTTGCCTAATCTTTTCATTGAAGGCCACAGTGTTATTGAAGAATGGGGGTATTTTTGTTATTTTTGAATACATTTACATACACCAATGTCATAAGGTTATCTGTCCATTTTCGTTCAACTGCTTAAAAACGAGACAATGCTTGTCAGAACCATTTTAAAACAAATTGACCAGTGTGCAGTTATGAAAAAAACATTTAATGGGTTCAATTACGTCCACACATTTTCTTTGTTAAAAGGAAAATTATGGAAGATGCCAATAGTTCATCTAATCGCCGAGAGGATTTGTTGAACTCTTGAAATGCTCTAGACTAATCAGCAGGTGGCGACACGCACATTTCTAGAAATTGTAAAACAAAGCCGCTCCAGTATATGAACATAACTACGTTCTATCTCAACATACAATTCCAGATTTACCCAGCCAAGCTAAACTGAGTCCGAAGACTCATTTTCATGAGGGTCCTGCTACATTCAGTTATTTGGACCACACCAATGACATTCTGTTTTGTTTACATATGATCGGACACCAGAGAACGCTAAGGAAACCGGTGAAGAACAGGGTCAAAACGTGCAAACTACAAAAATAGGTGTCCAAATCGGGAGTCTAACCCAGGTACTTATTGGTGTGAGGTCCGCACGAGTGTTACCATTGCGTCAACTGAATATTGCACTGGCTTTCCATAGCAATATTGTTCAGCAGGTGTGTTGAAGTTAGTAAACCCTGCAACGGTATCAACATTCTGCGTGTCATCGACAGGGTCAGGCTTGTTAAATAATTACTGCTTGGGTTACCAGATGCTATTGGCAAGAGCACTCCATCTAAATAACGGGAGCCTAATCCTGATTTGAAGCCTTCGTGACTACAGGAATCCATACTCTTTGGTTCTTTCGGTAAAGTCACGGGAGCCTGTTTAACACAAAAAATGTGCGTGCACAGTTTTCGTGTGTTCTTGTGTAAGTCCTGACAATGGCTGCGTGTGTATTGTTTAAATTCAAGTTTCGCTTTGAACGAAGCTATTATACTAATGTGGAATATACTTTCTTTAAAATATCAAATCCAGTTTTATTGTGGGTGCGAGTACATTAGTAGTTTGGGTCTCATATTCACTAATACTCGTTTAAAATGTTCGTATACACGGTAATTTATCGAATAATGAGGACAGGAATTGATTACTCTACAGTATTGTATTTTGATATAGAATACGTACACTTACATCCATTGTGCATGAACTCACGGTTTCCATTACCACGTGCTGCCACTAGAGGATGCTACATTCACCAAATAGGAAAAACAAATAAACATTGATTCTCCTCGAATCCGAAGTTCGACCAAAGCCCGTATTGCAACAATATAGCCCAATTATGTCCATCAGCCATGATCGGTCCACTGCTGGATGAAGGTGAATTATAACGTTGGCGAAGAGTTACAACTCTGCCTAATGCAGTGAAAACTCCCCGTTATCGGCCACTTAGAGTAGTACTTATCTCTTAAAATGAACGATCCTGCGGGTAAATTGCATGATTACATGTTTATGATCGGTGTTACCGGTTTTGCCGGTGAATTGTGTTTAGTTTTCAGAACGCGAGTTTGACAACGCTCAATTGGTATAGATGCGCATCTGCGGCCGTCTGGAACGTTCTTCCTTCCGATATTAGGTTGCCACCGCGACCTTTACCATTTTAAAGCATCTAGACTGAAAACGAATTTGTTTAGGACTGCTTTTTGTGTTGAGTTTGTTGTCCTTCCCTGGAAACTCCGATTGGCACGGTTGGCTACGAACCGTTAGAAAAAAGTTCAGCATCGCATCCATCAAGTTTAATACTGGTAGGAACCACCTGGTTACACCAGCCCACAGGGGATTATTGTGTCCGTCCGTCCATGGCGCATCCAAAAATGAGAGGGGTGGAGAGGGGAGGGTGGGGAGGGTGGGGCTGGGTGGGGGTGGGAGGGGTGGTGCTGGGTGGGGAGGGTGGGGCTGGGTGGGGAGGGAAAGGTGAGGAGAGGCTGGGTGAGGCGGGTGGGGCTGGGTGGGGGGTGGGAGGGGTGGGGCTGGGCCGGGTGGGGAGGGTGGGGAGGGGCTGGGTGGGGGTGGGAGGGGTGGGGCTGGGTGGGGAGGGGCTGGTCACCCCGTGGTGCCCTTATAAAACTCAACGTTTAACCTACTCACGCCGGCTTGTGCCCGCCCTCACAGTCGGGCATACTTGCGGAATACACCACGCCGCCGTTGACCCTGGCCATTGACCGAGCAACCCAACGTTCCTACCAGCTCCCTCCGCAGGAATGTGTTAATTGTCTTGGTATTATCTTGATTTGAAGCTTTCGTGACTGCAGGAATCCATACTCTTTGGTTCTTTCGGTAAAGTCACGTAGGTAGAAAAATGAAATCAAACAAATCACGACGTTTCGATCGCAACACAGGCGCGGTCGTCATCAGGCAAAGGAGTCAGCCTCTACAGGCAAACTGATTATAAGGGTTTGGGGATGTTTTGTATTTGCAATAATAGAGAAGTTTCTTTTTTTGAGGGGGGCAGGGGGGCGGATGTTAGATCGTGATAAACGTGTCGCTAAACCCGTCACGGGCCAATCGGTAAGAAGATGTCACGTAAACGTGGTGGTGAGCTTAACACCACACATTTATATTTACGCGATCTAATACCCCACCAAAGAACAAAAACCCACCCCTATTAAAGAGAACATTTGGCCGCTAAAGCCCCACTGTTGCGTGTTTAAACTCTTTTGCATTTAAACTTGATTTGAAGCTTTCGTGACTGTAGGGATTCATATTCTTGGATCTTCCGGTAAAGTCACGCAGAAGGGAAATAATAAAATATTAATAAAATAGAAAACCTAATATGCTTTATTATTTTAATTTTATTACTTCCCTTATACGTGACTTTACCGAAAGATCCAATAATACTATTTGGTTCTTTCGGTAAAGTAACGTAGAAAGAAAATAAATTAAATAATAAGAGTACGACGTTTCGATTGCAATACAAGCAACCGTCGTCAGGTAGAACTAAATTTGAGAGAGAGACAAAACACAGACACGGAGACACACGGAGACACATACACAAGCAGAGAGAGACACACCATAGACACACACAGAGAGACACAACATAGACACACAGAGAGACACACAACACAGACACACAGACAGACACACAACATAGACACACAGAGAGAGACACACAACAGACACACACAGAGAGACACAACACAGACACACAACACAGACACAGAGAGACACAACATAGACACAAAGAGACACACAACATAGACACACAGGGAGAGACACAATGTAGACACACACAGAGACACACAACACAGAGAGACACACAACACAGAGAGACACACAACACAAACACACAGACAGAGACATACAGACAGAGACACACAACACAGACACACAGAGAGACACACAAAGACACACACAGAGAGACACACAACACAGACACAGAGAGATAGAGAGACACACAACATAGACACACAGAGAGACACAGACAGACACAGAGAGAGACACACAACACAGACACACTGAGAGAGACACAACACAGGCACACAGAGAGACACACAACACAGGCACACAGAGACACAGAATGACACACATACAGACACACAGAGAGAGACACACAACATAGACACACAGAGGATTTTATATTTCCTCGCGCGTACAAGGCGAGGCTTCGGCGGCGGTCACGTGGGTGACCGTGAGCCAATGGCGTTCGAGCTGGACGCGCCTCTCCCGGTGTGGTTGTGCGCGCCGCGGCCATCTTAGGTGGGGGGGGTCACACCCCCCCGGCGTTTGACGTCACAGGAGGGTTTAGAAACTCTTTATAACTCGAGGGCTCAGTCACGAGCACTCGGGCCCTGCCTTGAAAGGAGATATGAACAAAAACGTACGACGTTTCGGGCAATGGACCTTATTCGTGGGACGTAAATAGACCGGCCAAAATAAATAAAGTGGAGAATAAGTCGGAGGCTGGATTTTGTTTACACCGTGGAGTCGGACGAGAGTTAAACATTTTTAAAATTTTCCCGATGACCAATTTTTTTTTAATTAGCATTCTATACGGTAAGGAAATGTCCCTAATCATTGACGAACGTATTAATTTTGTGATTTATTTTTTGCACCATACAATTCATTCGAGTGGCGCGCTCGTTCAGGTCACGCACGCCTCCCCCTACGTAAGATGGCCGCCGTGCGCATCACGCCGCTTGCCAGAGGCGCGTGGAAAGCACGCGGGGCGGAGTGGAGCGGTGGAGACCTGGGAAACACGGAGTGGAGCGGTGGGGACCTGGGTACGTTAACCGGTGGGGGACCTGGAAAACGCGGAGCGGAATTTAGCAGTAGGGACCTGGGAAACACGGAGCGGAGTGAAACAGTGGGAGCCTGGGAACGTGAAGCTGTCGGGGACCTGGGAAACGCGGGGCGGGGTTGAGCAGTAGGGACCTGGGAACACGGAGCGGAGTAGAGCGGTGGGGGTCCTGGGAAACACGGAGCGGAGTGGAGAGGTGGGGGACCTGGATACACGGAGCGGCGTGAAACAGTGGGGAACTGGGAGACACGGAGCGGAGTGAAGACCTGGGAACACGGAGTGGAGTGGAGCGGTGGGGGACCTGGGACCCGGAGTGGAGCAGTGGGAGACCTGGGAAATACGGAGCGGAGTAAAGACCTGAGAGGAGTGCAGCATTGGGGGATCTGTCCTCACGGGGCGGAGTGGAATCGGTGGAATGGAGCAGTGAGGACCTGGGAACACGGAGCGGAGTGGAGCAGTGGGGGGGAGGTCGTCACTCGGGGCTGCAAGGAGGGGACTCAGTCAGAGCCAGAGGAGGTAGCGAGGCGGACAGGCGGGACCGGTCGCGGGCAGCTCCTGACTCCGGCGGGACGCGCTCTGCCCTCCTGCCTGCCCCGTCTAACAGCCCGATGACCTACTGCCCAAACTACCCACCTACCTTGCCCCCCTGTTTACTCACCCGACCGTCCGGTCCCCCCTCTGCCCATCTACTTACCTGCTCCCCTCTTTGCCCTCGTGCTTTGGCCGCTCACCGGCCCGACTCTACTCTGCACGTCTCGCCCGCCTGACTGCACCGCCGCCTGGCTACTTACTACACACCGCACCTCTCTCCCCATACCTCACTGCCATTGCCTGCCTGCAAGTCTCCCTCCTCCTCCTCCTGCCTTGCCTGGCAGAGAGAGAGAGACGTGACACGCTCCGGACCCAGGCATGGCAGCTCTGTGACCGGGGCAGCCACAGCCGCTGTCATCAGCGGGGCCGAGGTGGAAGGGGCAGCACACGTGGAGAGAGAGAGATTCGTGCGGGCAGCACACGTGTGGCAGCGGTGAGGAAGTATGGCCGATGTGGTGGATGGAGAGAGTCACCCATCGACGAGCAGCAAGGCGGTCAGCTGCGTGGCCGAGCGTGCCTTCAGCCTCGCCTACCTGGGCAGCACTGCCCTGGACCAGAGGGCCACGCTCTCCATGCTGCCCTGGATCGTGGCGGAGCTGCTGAGACGCTCGGAGAAGGAGCAGATCGAGCGAGAGGTAACTTTGTGTGGTGTGTAGTGAGAGAGAGATTGTGTTTGATGCGACGGCGGGCACAGCACTTGACGCACAGACAGAGAGAGAGGTCCACGTGGGATCTTGAGCAAGAGGCATGAGTCTTGTAGCAGCAGCAAGGTACAGCACTGAACACGAATCGGTCACCCCACCAGCTAAGCAAATGCAGGCACTTAATCTCCACTCATCAAGCATCATTCGTCTGAACCTGCCTTTCCTCCAGCCACGTCTGCTGTATTTACTCCGGCGCCCATTCATGCCTTGCCTGTCACTTGCTCGCTGTTCGGCGTCTTGAGATGTGGTCGCATTCTCGAGACTATCTTAAACACATTCTACTGCATACGATTATCAAAGTGCAAGTACGGGGGTTTGTCTGTGTGATTCTTAGACGTCTCTGTGCGAGTTGGATTACTTTAAACGTCCTTACGTCTTTAAATGTGTGTGTGTTTTTTAGGTCACTCATTGTGTCTCGATGTAGATACAGTGCATGGATTATATATATAAGTTTGCGTTTCAGTGACAGCCTCAATAAAATAAACATGCCTCCTGTTTTCAGCACAGCGCCTTGAGATGCGGTCTCATTTAAGGGGCAATGTAAATCCAACTTTTGCTCTACTGTATTGTAGGACTGTGATAATTCGTGAATTTGTGGCAATATTCCATAAGGGACCCCCCCCCCCTGTAAGTCGCTCTGCAATATTGATGGGGGAGGTGGGTTTCTTTTGCCTTTGTATTGCTGCTGTGATCACGCAAGCCACGGATCTCCCGTGTAAAATCTCCGACTGAAACGGTGGGGTCTATGGGTCTCGGTGTGAGTCTTTACGTCACTGTTTGAGTCCATATGTGTCCTCTGTGAATCTACGGGTCTCTTAGGGGGTCTTTGGGTCTCTGTGCAGTCTTATCATTGTCCGTGTAAACGAGTGCGCGGGTGGGATACAGCGGCTGGATTTAAAGACTTGGGCAAAGATTTTTTTAGCTGCTGCTCAATTAATGTATCATCATCGTGAAGTTTAAAAAAAAAACTCAAATTCACCCGTCAACCCGATGGAGACCCATCAAACCACCACTCTTCGGCTGTGTTAATATTGAGCGGAAATTTCACCGCAACTCGAACATAATCGACACATTCCAGCCGTGCCCCCCCCCCCACTCCGACCTTATTGCTCCACTGCGACCCTAAACTTAACTCAAGTCCATGGTCACTGGAACCAGTTTGCGCCAACGAAAGCCACGTTTTCGTCTATTGACCTTTTCGAGTTTCAAGCTCACTGCCCTCCTCCTCCTTCTTCCCCTGAACGTCGCATGAGCCGAACTGGCCACAGGCAAGTTGCTCGTCACCTTTTCCACAAATAGCAACAAGAAAAAAACAATCACGCCCCCAAATGTGAATGTGGCACACGGCAAGAAAACGTGGAAAAGCATCGGTGGCCTATATGAGTCTCTTGTGTGTGAATCTGTGAGGTTTCTACGTGAGAATGTGTGTCTCTGAAGTGAGATTTTGTATTTTTCTGTGAGCCATAGAGTTTCAGTGTGAGTCTGGTTCTCTGTTAGCCTATGGGTTTCTATAGGTCTTAGCAAGGCTATGGGTCTCGGTGTGAGTCTTTACGTCACTGTGTGAGTCCATATGTGTCCTCTGTGAGTCTACGGGTCTCTGTGTGGGTCTATGGGTCTCTGTGCAGTCTTATCATTGTCCGTGTAAACGAGTACGCGGGTGGGATACAGCGGCTGGATTTAAAGACTTGGACAAAGATTGTTTTAGCTGCTGCTCAATTCATGTACAAAGTACAGTAAAACATCTAATGAGATTGGCCGGTTGAGCTAGGTTATAGGTGGGGTTATGTGAAAAGGTCCGATGTGTGAACATCTGTATAACATGACAGCTATACAAATCACAGCAAATACATGCCCGTCCAAAGTAAAGCATAAACTTCTTTAAAGAAATGAAAATGCTTTATTTTGTTTCAGAAGTAAGGGAATGTACCTGAGATTAAGAACATTAACTAGTGTGTATAGTGCATAATTGCGAATATCTATATATATTTGAAATGACAGTTACACAACCGCCGTGCACGCTGGGTGTGTGGGTGGATAATTGCTCAGGGCGGATATTGGACGGTCGGATATGCGACGGTCTGCTTTGCAGCAATGGTGAGGAGGAGGCTAAGCCCAAGGGCCAAATGCAACCCGCGACTTTAATTCACACAGCCAGCGGCCTCGCCCACAAACGACATACGTACATACATCACTACCTCTGTGCAGAAGGGACATTGCCCGAATCGTTGCCTGTTATATATTTTTTTCTTTTTACGGCCATGGCGTTATTGACGAATGCCTTAGGGTTGTGTTGTTGTGTATACAGTATATCACTGCTACCATCTTAGTGGAACTATAATCAGGTGCCAGAACGGTGGGGTGGGGGGGGTATTTTGGACATGGAAAAGGACACAGTGTTTCTGGTTTCGTCACTCGGGCACTAACTGTGGTGTCACTCCACGAGTCTCTTGCGGTGACGCAACTGTTAAGGTGTACGTGTGTGTGTTTATGTATTGCGCTGCACAAAGTACTTGGAAGTCCTGTTTGAAAAAAAAAATCACTGAGCACAGGCCCAAAAAACGACAGAGCCGGCGACAAACAGCAGATGTTGAAGATGTAATAGTTGAGAGTCGGTACATAACTTGAATTGAGCTTATTCTTAGGTTTTTTCGGTAAAGTCACGTAGGTAAAACCTCAAAATTAATGAAAATAAAATAAAATGATTTTTGTTTTTATTTTATTTTATTTTCATTAATTTTGATGTTTTACCTACGTGACTTTACCGAAAAAACCTAAGAATATGATGCCTTGCAGTCACGAAAGCTTCAAATCTAGAATTGAATTGAGCTTGGTTATTTTGAGGACTTTAGGAAAAGAGGTGGTGATGGGAGGGAATTCTAAAGTTGAACTGCAAGTGGAGTGAACGGATGGGCGAGTGAACGTGTTGTGACCTGCAGTGTGGTGAGTGAGCGGGTGAGTGTGTGTGTTGTTGCGACCTGCCGTATGATGGTTGAACTCGCGCACGGTGAGTGAGATGAAACCATCAGTCTGGTGGTTCGAGTCCTCTTTAAAGGAAAGGTTCCCCACCCATGATTTTTAGCATCCTCCATTGCCAGGACAGGACTTTTAAAAGTATAAAATTTCACAGCATTTCGGTGCAACCGCATTTGGCCCGGAGAGACAAACTAAGGCATGCGTGGCTTCACGTCAAAGCTCATTGAGCAATGGGACAAGAGGTTGCACTGAACCTCCAGTTCTACGTACTGCATGTGGTCCATCTACAGCCCCCTTGATTGATCCGCTACTGGATGAGGGGCCTCCTATCTAATCCACGTCGTGCGTGCAGCGAGGTTTATTTGACAACTTGTAATTTACCACGTCGGTCATTGCAGGTCTGTGAAGGCGGGGGAGGCGCAGACGGTAGGAGCGTAAAAGTACAGGGCCTTGCAACAATGGATTTTTTCCGCAATGCCCAAAACGTAGACTCGCGGAAAAATAAACATAACACCGTGTTATTGTGCAGGGTGGTCGCCAAGCCAAGCATTATCCAGGCCCCTACCCGGCTTAGCTTGCTCATGAGGTTTGACGGGATCGGGTGTATTTCGCATGATTTGGTCAAAAGTTTTTAATCACGTGTACAGGCTTTTGTTAAAATAAAAATACGACCGCGAACTTTTAACCGCCAGATCAGAGCGTGTCAGAAATCGAACCCAGTTCGCTGGGTTCGAATAGCAAAGGGCACTAACCACGCCACCCACCACCCACGTCCCTGAGTAATGAGATAATGTCCGAAAAAGTATCCCACTGCCAATTCCAACCGCTGTATCAGAGCGTGTGTCTGTGTTACCCTGCTCTGTCAGTGCCAGCCGTTGAAAACACGTGACCCTCAGCTGTTCTGATGGGCGCACATTTCACCCCTGGGGAGCCTGAGCTTTGCCAACCACCACATGACCTATGACCTCGATTGCCACAATATAGATTTTCGCCATTAAATTTTAATGTCCACGATCATCGGGATGTCAGTGTCTTGTAGCTTTATGTTTAGAATTATTATATTACTTTTGGTGCATTACTGTACTTCCATTATCCATACAAATTATTAAGAGATCGTCAACTGCGATTCACTAAACATAAGCCTGAGTCTTATAATAATTGCAAACATATCGCAGCAAGCCTAGCTGGGATGAAAACACCCCTCGCTCGCTCAATATATTCGGATCTCGGAAAGTTAAGCGGGTTTGCGCCTGGACAGCTCTCGCGTGTGAACTCGGGTTGTGTACCGTGTTGTTGTCCGACACGAGGTCCGACGTTTTAGCTCCTGTAGAAGTGCCCAGCACGTGTAGCGAAAAGACAGACGCCGTGCTCGGAGCTTCTTGGGCAAACTAAATTTCGGTTTTTCTCCATACGTGCTGCGAGATTTCGTTTTACGAACCTAATTCAATCGCTGCTCCATGCCGATCGGCACGCAAGGATGCGAGTTCAACCCCAGTGACGCTTGGAGAGCTGGAGTTCAAAGGAACTCGCAAACAAACAGCTTGTGAAAGACCCAACGCAGAACATCCCTGGTTTTGATCTTCCACAAAGCTCATGGTCCACCCTAAACAGCATCCTTACAAACCATGGCAGATTTGGATACCTGATGCACAAGTGGAAAAATAACAAACTCTGCATTGTTGCGACTGTGGTCATCCACAACAGACCGTACAGCATACAGTGGCGCAATGCCCAATCCACAAATACGAAGGAGACATCACAGCGATACACTGCACTGCTCCTGACACGATTATCTGGCTTCACCACCTGAATGTGAAATTGTAGTTGTTGTTCTGCATCTACATCAGTCACACGAAAGAAGAAGTAGCCACTCGCTAACAGCACTTGACCCCAAACGGTCTGCTGAGGCAATAGGGCAGTGCTCTTCTCTAATTGTCAGAGGAGGGGACCACTTTCATTGATGAGACATTATCCGTGTAAGGGCAGCCTCGCACACGGTCAGAAAACACAGCGGAGAGGCGTGAGCACGAGGGCGAAAACATGTGCAGTGAGCGGGGGGGGGGGTAGAACCTCAGCTTACTTGGATTTTCTGTTTGCACTCAGTCACATATTCACTTTAAGATGTTTTTTTGTTCATTTTTTTGTTGTTGCGGTTGCACCCGATTCAAGAGCCGAATGGCTCACAGGGCTATACCTAATAAATGAAACTTGAAAAAAAAACTTGTGCAGCGTTTGAATGGGAAGCTATGCCTGGGACTGTCAGATGTTGTCGGCTTGGATTGCGGTGTGGCAGTTCAGGTCAGCATCAGGCAGCACTATTGACGGTGTAGCTGATGCAAATGAATACGTTTATTGAATTGAGCAAGGTTGTAAAAACGTGCAAAAAGAGACGTTTGGAGGGAATTGCAGTCGAGCGGTGGTCGGGAAGAAGCAGAAAGAGATGTACTGTGAGCCGCAGCGTGGCGGTTGAGTGGGAGGGTGAGTGAGTGAATCAATCAGTGAGTGGGCGAGTGGGAGAGTGGGAGGGTGAGTGGTGGTTGAACACACTTGATGAGCTGATACAATCAATCTGGTAGAGTCCTCAACATGGGTGGAGGAATCAAGGAGTGGAATTCACGGGAAAATATATTAACTCGCATATGGATACATGAGCATTCCCTGTATTTGCCCAAATGTTCCTCCTGTTCACTGTGGGAGGTTGTAGATTCCTTCACAGCTGTCATAATGGACCCATTACTTACTGAGTGTCCAACTCGGTCTGTTCATTAGCATACACACACACACGCTGGGTTGCACAAGGGCGTTGTTATAAAACACATTCCTCTTCTTCTTGGTTGACCAGCCATTCCTGCGGAGGGAGCTGGTAGGAACGTTGGGTTGCTCGGTCAATGGCCAGGGTCAACGGCGGCGTGGTGTATTCCGCAAATATGCCCGACTGTCAGGGCGGGCACAAGCCGGCGTGAGTAGGTTAAACGTTGAGTTTTATAAGGGCACCACGGGGTGACCAGCCCCTCTCCACCCAGCCCCACCCCTCCCACCCCTCCCCACCCAGCCCCTCCCCACCCTCCCCACCCAGCCCCTCCCCACCCACCCCTCCCCACCCAGCCCCTACCTCCCCACCCAGCCCCTCCCTGCACGATGGACGGACGGACACAATAATCCCCTGTGGGCTGGTGTAACCAGGAGGTTCCTACCAGTATTATGTCTCATGAAAGTCATGCCTGCCATACGTAGAATTCCATTGCTACGGTTCATTAGATATCTGGTTTTTAAAAAAAAATTAGTCTCTTTTTTTTCACCCCAAATTATGTTCTAACTCCTATCTGCATCGTGTTGTGAAATGAAAAACGTCCATTTGGAACTCAAGCAGAGTGGTGCATCGCCCTTTGTGCATTCCAGAACAGCCCGTGTTCTGGAATGACATTAAATCCACACGATTGGCCCGGCAACTTTTGCACGCACTGAGCTATGTTTAGATGATCATCACATAGCAGTTAAACTGGAGAGGATTTTCTCAGTGTGATTAAATGTTTCCGTATTTAAAACCCAACTTAATACGGTAGATGTTTTTTCTGCAGTTATTCGTGATCGGACTGAGATAATCAACTCAAGACACTTTGAGAACCTGGTTTTAATCACGAATGGGCCAAAGCCAGAATTCGATCCCAGGATCTCAGCAGTGCTCAGCGATCCAACCTTCTGGGTAACCTGGGCAACTCGAATTAGAATTTTAGACAATGTTTTGGTTTTGGACCATAAATATCTAGATATGGAACAAGGCAAGAGTGATGCCCATCTCAGACAAGCTGAGAGAAGACGACTCAGGCGGGAGGCAGATCGGAAAAACCGCCTTTTGATGAACGAAGGTGGTGAACGTGGCAGCACGAGGCTGTAGACCGCAAGGCAGTTCTAAGTAGAGGTGGATTGAAGAGGCGAATCGGGATGTGAAGGACGGGGGGCCATGGAGGTTGTGGACCAGGACAGGAGTTAGTGGAGAAGGATGAACAGGAAGGCACACTCTGCATTAGTGGGCAAAGTACGAGGAGGAGGAGGAAGAAGAAGGATTTTAGTCGGTGTGTCTTGGCTCTGCAAACCCATAGGGCGTTATCACGCACACCGCCACTGCTGTGCACAGGCATTCTGCAAGCGCGGGCTCATCGCTACACTGCGAATGCCAACACAGACCAGAGCCCACACTACATGGCCACCTGGTAACATGGATTCATGTTCATGTTACAGTACGGGCAAGGGCATCAATATTTGTATGACCCCACCACCCCCGCCTTCTCTTTCCCTGCCACCTCCCTCCCTCATGCCTTTCTCCAGCCTTATACGTACAGAGGGAAAAAGTTCACTCTCAGCAAAGACTCCAGTTTGTGTGCGCGATGGCTGGACGATGGCATTGCACTGGCAAAGGGCGTGCAAAACCTTGGAGGCACAGAGAGCGACAGTAGAGTTTGGGAGTGTAGAGGACAGAATGGGACATCGTAAGATATGAAAGAAGCAAGATAAGATGGGGTAAGACCATGGAGGTATTTATAGACGAGCGTGAGAAATTTTAACACGCAGCGAAAGTAGACAGGGAGCCATTGTCGTTGGGAGTGTAGAGCGGAAGTGTGGTGATCTGTGGTGGAGGTTACAAATGGTCCTGAGCTCATCGCACGTGTCTCACGTCTGTAGGATCCCACGCCTCCATCTCCACCAACCTGCCGACCTCTCCCCTCTCAATTCACTCTACTCCCCTCCACGCACTCTCCTACCTCTCCCCTCTCAATTCATTCTACTCCCCTTCACACACTCTCCTACCTCTCCACTCTCAATGCATTCTACGCCCCTCCATGCCCTCTCCTACCTCTCCAATCTCATCTCACTCTACTCCCCTTCACTCACTCTCCTACCTCTCCGCTCTCATCTCACTCTACTCCCCTTCACACACTCTCCTACCTCTCCCCTCTCAATTCATTCTACTCCCCTCCATACACTCTCCTACCTCTCCACTCTCATCTCACTCTACTCCCCTCCATGCACTCTCCTACCTCTCCCCTCTCATCTCACTCTACTCCCCTCCACGCACTCTCCTACCTCTCCCCTCTCATCTCACTCTACTCCCCTCCACGCACTCTCCTGTCCTCTCCACTCTCATCTCACTCTACTCCCCTTCACACACTCTCCTACCTCTCCACTCTCATCTCACTCTACTCCCCTTCACACACTCTCCTACCTCTCCCCTCTCAATTCATTCTACTCCCCTCCACGCACTCTCCTACCTCTCCACTCTCATCTCACTTTACTCCCCTCCATGCACTCTCCTACCTCTCCCCTCTCATCTCACTCTACTCCCCTCCACGCACTCTCCTACCTCTCCCCTCTCATCTCACTCTACTCCCCTCCATGCACTCTCCTACCTCTCCCCTCTCATCTCACTTTACTCCCCTCCACGCACTCTCCTACCTCTCCCCTCTCATCTCACTTTACTCCCCTCCACGCACTCTCCTACCTCTCCCCTCTCATCTCACTTTACTCCCCTCCACGCACTCTCCTACCTCTCCCCTCTCATCTCACTCTACTCCCCTCCACACACTCTCCTACCTCTCCCCTCTCATCTCACTCTACTCCCCTCCACGCACTCTCCTACCTCTCCCCTCTCAATTCATTCTACTCCCCTCCACGCACTCTCCTACCTCTCCACTCTCATCTCACTTTACTCCCCTCCATGCACTCTCCTACCTCTCCCCTCTCATCTCACTCTACTCCCCTTCACACACTCTCCTACCTCTCCCCTCTCATCTCACTCTACTCCCCTCCACGCACTCTCCTGTCCTCTCCACTCTCATCTCACTCTACTCCCCTTCACACACTCTCCTACCTCTCCACTCTCATCTCACTCTACTCCCCTTCACACACTCTCCTACCTCTCCCCTCTCAATTCATTCTACTCCCTTCCACGCACTCTCCTACCTCTCCCCTCTCATCTCACTCTACTCCCCTCCACGCACTTTCCTACCTCTCAACTCGCTAAACTCCCCTCCACACTCTCTCCTACCTCTCCACTCTCATCTCACTCTACTCCCCTCCAAGCATTCTCTTACCCTCTCCCCTCTCGCCCCCATAGGCTCACTCTTTTAGAGACCCACAGACTCACACCGAGACCCACGACAACCTCTACATAATAAATCGCCCACAGCTACCGTTCGTTTCTCTGTTTGGCGAGATGTTAACTCCCTCGCCTGGTATACAGGAGGTTGTGGGTTTTATCCCGACCCTGACACCTGTATATTAGGAGTTTGTATGTTCTTGTCGTGGCATGGATTTTTCTCCCAGGTCCTCCGGTTTTCCCCTCCCCATTTAGAATCAACATCACGCGTTCAGAGTATTTGGCTGCTATACATTTCCACACGATAATCCACTTCGATGAGAAATCATTTGTGGCCAGGTCGTTTATGAAAAATATCTACATAGCTCAGTGGTCCTTCCCTGGTAAAATAAAAAAAATAGTTTACAAAAAACAGTCATCCTAGTTGTGCACCGGCGTACCGTTTACGCACTATGGGGGTAGGGGGGGGGGGATGCGTTGAAAACTGACAGCTCACCAACGTCATTTCCTTCCCGCAGGTAATGCTGTACGTGTGCCCGCCGCTGGTGCGGTGCGTGCCGGCCGGCAGCCAGAGCAACAGCTCCATCTTCATCTTCGAGCAGCGTGCGGCGCACATCTCCCGCTTCGTGCACTGCAGCCGGCAGCCGGGCAGCTTCGCGTACCTGGTGCGCACGCAGCCCGACAACCCCGACTCGCACACCTCCTGCCACGTGTTCCGCGCGCCCGCCGGCCAGCCCGTGAGTTTACACCTGCACGCCCGCTCGCCACGGTTTTCCTTCACTTATGTATATGTGTACGTACATTGATATTCTTACGTGACTTTACCGAAAAAACCTAAGAATATGAATCCTTGCAGTCACGAAAGCTTCAAATCTAGAATACGTACATTGAACTTGTTTCGCAACGTAACGTAGCCAACCGTATCACGAACCAGTCCTTAAAGAGCCACATGCGGCTCCGGAACTGGAGGTTGCCAACCGCTGTTCTACGGAAGGCTTGGGGCCGGTTCAGATAATTGTCACTGGTGTTTTCCATTAGTGGGAATTGAACTTGGGTTGCCGGGTTCGTAGCGCAGTGTTCTAACTACCGCGTCACCGCTCCTGGCTACACACACGTGCAAAAGACAAAGATCCCCCGTATAGCCTTAACAGACTTTTGTGGCAAGTGCTGTTTGCGAGCGCCTTATGGAGGCCGATAACGGCACACGAGGAGGGTGGGTGGCCAGCACCACTCCCAGCCGCCTTTCTCTCCCTAGCGGTGATGTGTACGTACTGCACCAGCTGCTCATTTGAGGCCGAGTCGACCCACACATACACGCGCGAGCACATGTGCACTTTATTACTCGCAACAAGACAACATACACACAAAAACATGGCATTTTCCAGTTCACAATGTGCCGTTAAAGTTAATACACTTAAAGCCAACATCGCAAATAACAAGCCCACCCACTGCCCCGGAGGAGGAGGCGGTGGTGATCAATGGTCATCTATTTTTAGGGCCCCAAGACAAACAACGCAATTAAAAAAAAACTAGAAACGCCTTACAGACAGACACACATATGTATGTTGAACTTCTTTCGTACCGTACGTAGCCAACCGTGCTAATCGGATGTGCGGGGGAAGGACAAAAACTTAACACACAAAGCAGTTCCAAAACAACACAGCTACATACAGCCTGCGCTCACACTCGCACGTACACATGCACACACAAACACTGCCACGTACAACCTGCCCTTGAAATGCATAACACACACACATGCACACAAATGCGCATACACCACTGTCACACAAGGTCAGTCTGCGAGTGTAACAGTACTGCAACGCACAAAGACAAAGATCACCCATGAAGCTCATGTAGACTGTTGGGGCAAGCAATCTTTGCGAGCATCTATTGAGGCAGGCACAGCACACCATGCGTTGGTGCGGTCAGAACCATACCTGGCCAGTGCTGATGTTTACACAAGGCATCATCTACTCATTTAAGACTGAGTTGACCTAGGGGAGAACCAGAACATTCAGATAAGCACCATTCTGGTTTAGCCACGGCCCGGGAATCGAGTACAGGTCGCCGGGTTCACAGTGTAGTGCACTAACCACTACACTACTGTTCCCATCTCCACAAGGCTATACAAACACAAATAAAATTCAAAGACCACACCCCATATAGCCTTTAACAGACTCTTGGGACAAATGCTGTTGGCAAGCACCAATGAAGACTGGCACTGGCATGCGAGGGGGTGGGTGGCCAACACCATTCCCGGCCGTCTTTGTCTCTTCCCATGGTGGTGTGTTATACACTGCACCAGGTACTCCTTGAAGGCAAAGTAGACCTAGGGGAGCCCAGGACCGGTTCAAATATTCACCAATGTTTATTGGTCATGAGCGGGAATCAAACTCCAGTCGCAGGGTGTCGTAGCGCGGTGTGCTAACCGCTGAGCCACTGCGCCACTGCTGCCCACACACACATGCAGGCACATCAACACGCTCACACGCAGTCAGCCTGCGGGTTTCACAGGACGCTACACACACACACGTGGCATACTCCCCGCGCGCTGGTGCATGGCTGATAGTTTTGTCGCATGAGGCCCTTCCTTTACAAATGTCGCATGTCCGACTCGCTGGTTGACTGTGTACGCCGCCGTGCATGCGCAGGTGACTGGGCAAGGAGAGCTCAAGCCCCTTGTGACACGGAGGGGGGAAATGCTTGCGCTGTGCTGCAGAAGTGAGCGAAAGCTCGCGAGGTTGAGAACACGGTGCCGTGTGTGCGTGAAGAGGTCGCCCAGGAACGACGCGAATGAACGTCTTCGAGAGAATGATTGTTTACCCCCTATGGTGCACAAACACTGCAGCCCGCTGGGTGAGATGGGCGGCTTATTGGTCAGGGTGGATATGCGACGTCGTACTGCGCTACGTTTGTTGTGGGTGGTACAACCAACAGTGGCTTTCAAAGCAGGTCACAGGCCGTCTTGTGGCTTGATGGGTCACGTGGCTGCAAACTTTGCTTAATAAACGACCGCACTACGAAACCGCGCTCTCGTTTTCCATGAATATCAAGCGCAAACCTGTTTTGAGGGCGGAACATTAGAAGGGCCCGTACGCCCCGTCAGGATTAAGACTGCAAGCATGCGGTGTAAAGTAACGGAACAGAACGCGGGGAGAAATCAAGGTCTTCTCCTGGCCTTCCCGCGGTTTTTCTGGACTTTCCGTCTTGATCGCTCATGGTAGTCCCGTAGCAATGGGCGCCCGTTCGTATGGCGTTGTTTAGGAGAAGTGCCAAACCATCACGTGGAATTTTACCCCTGCCCTTAGCACACAAAACAAATACAAAGATCCCCGTATAGCCTTGGCAGACTGTTGGGGCAAGTGCTGTTAGCGAACACCAATGAAGGCCAAAACGGCACACAAAGGGGATGGGTGGCCAGCACCACGGCCGTCTGCCTTTGTCTCCCTGTGATGATGTTTACGCCACGCACCATGTACTCATTTGAGACTGAGTCGACCTAGGGGAGGCCCAGGGCCAGTTCAGATAATCGTCACTGGTGTCGGTCGTGAGCGGAAATCAAACTCGGGCTGCCGGGTTCGTAGCGCAGCGTAGCGCTAACCACTACACACAACACCCACATGGATGCCCATTCATGCATTCAGCCTCTTCCCAGATTGCTGTGCACAAACAAACGCACTCGTGTTCACACGTGCACCTGAGCTCTCCATGCAAACAGCATCCGCCATTCGCCGCTAAGTGGTGATGACGTCACCGTGGCGCTTGTGCCAGGCTAGGTGTACCTTGAGGTCTCGTTAATTGAGGAAAACTCGCTGGCAGGAGGTCACGGGACAGACCGAGGTGTTGTGGAATGACTGACTTTGATGATTGGCAGCCTAATGTGCCTGTCCCCTTGGGATCTCTGGCACAAGCATATTTTGGATGTTTTCACCGTGGTTTTTCGACAATGTCATGGAAAATGTGGAGGGGTTACCAGCCCTTTGCATATACTAATCTAATTACATACACACACTCACACACGCTCATTCTTACACTCACACACACACACTCTCAAACCCGACACGAAGGATACACGCATACACAACTGTACACACCAATGCAGAATACACAGTGTCGCCGCACACCCATGCAAAGACAAAGATCCCATATATATCCCTTCACAGACTGTTGGGGCAAGTGCTATTAGCGAACACCTATTTAAAGCCGGCATGGTATAGGAGGTGGAGTAAGCACCATGCCAGGCCACCTTTGTCTCTCCACCACTGATGTTTACATGCAACATCAGGTACTTATTTAAGCCGGAGTTGACTTTGGGGAGTTGTGATGTAATTCGCCACCGATGTTGGCTATAGCGGTGAATCCAATTCAGGTCGCAGGGTTCATAGCGCAGTGCGCTAACCACTGCATCACACACACGCACGCACACCATTACATGCACGCTCAGCACACACGCATGCGCGTGTGTGTGTACGTGCCTTCTCGTCATGCCAGCTGCTGTAAGAAGAGAGAGACTTTCCAGACTTTTGGGGCCAGTGCTGTTAGCGAGCACCTATAAAGGCCGGCACTGTGCATGAGGGGGTGGGTGGCGAGAACCACGCCCAGTCGCCTTTGTCTCCCTAGTAGCGATGTTCACACATCGCACCAGGTACTCATTCGAGGCTGAGTCGACCTAGGGGGGAGGCCCAGGGACCGGTTGTTGGCCGTGAGCGGGGAATCGCCAGATTTGTAGTGCAGCACGCTAACCGCTCCCACACGCACGCACACGTGTGTACACGCCTGGCTGCTGTCAAGAGTACAAACGCGACCCTGGTGTTGCGTGTTTGCCATCGAACAATGGCTGTGTTGATGAGAGTGTGTGTTCGCTGCTCAAGGCTTGTGCAATTGCCTCGCGTGGCAGGAAGAGAGCAAGAGGGCAGGGTTTGGGTCTGGCCGGCGGTCGGTCGCCGGCCAGGCGCGTGTGTGTGTGTGTTTGACAGTGGGGAGCGGTAGTGTAAAGGTTAGCGCGCTGCGCTACGAATCTGGCGACCCGATTTTGATTCCCGCTCACGGCCAACACCCAGTGACGATTATCTGAACCGGTCCCTGGGCCCTCCGCTAGGTCGACTCAGCTTACTCAAATGAGTACGTGGTCCAGTGAGTAAATGTCGCCACTAGGGAGACAAAGGTGGCTTGGCATGGTGCTGACCACCCCACCTCCTCGTGTGCCGTTCCGGCCTTCATAGGTGCTCGCTAACAGAACTTGCCCCAACAATCTGTTCAGGCTATACAGGGGATCCTTGTCTCTGTAGGTACGTGTATACCTGAGTGTGTGTGTGTATGCGGAGCGGTGACACAGTGGTTTGCACACTGCACCACCAATACAGCAACCTGAGTTTAATTCCCGGCCACGCCTAACGCGAAGTGGTGAGCATAGTCAGCCCTGGGGTCCTGGGCCTCCCTTAGGTCGGCTCAGCCTGAAACGAGTACCAGGTGCAGTGTGTAAACATCAGCACTGGGAAGACAACGATGGGGTGGTTGGGGCGGTGGGGGGGACGGGTGTAAAATAATTTTAATTCATCGGATTGGATTGTGCTGTTCAATGTTAGCGCGCTGTGGTAATTTCGATGAGTTACGTCCGTCGCTCTAATCAGCGCAGTGAGCTTTCCCCGCCACCACCACGACGGCCACCATCGCCGCGGTGTTTGTTCGCAGTGGTGCATCGGTCCCACGGGGATCGTCGGTGGAGGTCGGCTTGAAATGGCGGAAATTGCGGTTGTGACGATGGGCAAACGCCGGACGAACGCCACTAGCGCGCTCTCCTACCTCTCCACTCTCATCTCACTCTACTCCCTTCCACGCACTCTCCTACCTCTCCCCTCTCATCTCACTCTACTCCCCTCCATGCACTCTCCTACCTCTCCCCTCTCATCTCACTCTACTCCCCTTCACACGCTCTCCTACCTCTCCCCTCTCATCTCACTCTACTCCCTTCCACGCACTCTCCTACCTCTCCCCTCTCATCTCACTCTACTCCCCTCCATGCACTCTCCTACCTCTCCCCTCTCATCTCACTCTACTCCCCTTCACACGCTCTCCTACCTCTCCCCTCTCATCTCACTCTACTCTCCTCCACGCACTCTCATACCTCTCCCCTCTCATATCACTCTACTCCCTTCCACGCACTGCCCTACCTCTCATCTCTTATCTCACTCTATCTCTTCCATTAACTCACTGCTCTAGCAACCGAGGCTTTATGGCAGCCTCAAGTTAACTTTTGCTCAGTGGGAGATGGCTCATTCTCCTCGGCTGCCTCCACAGTTTGGAACTACATTCCCCTGGCCAATTGTGCTGTCAATTCCCTGCCCCAGGTTCAGGTTCAAGACCTTCCTCTGGCCATGACTAACTGCCTCCACCACCACCCAACCACGTGTCATTTTCCCCTCCTAGTGCATACACTGTGGAATGCAAATGCCAACGGGGGCTCAGGGGAGGTGTCGTTGGGTGGATGGGTACAGCTCTCTGACCCAAAACCCATCCCATAACTTTTCTCCCATTCCTCATCGATCACCGCAGACGCAGCCAGTTGTTTTTGCAGGAGCTGCGCTGATTGGCTGGCTGCTTGGCCGAGCCAACCGACCAGCGAGCCAGCCAGTCGGCCAAACAGCAAGCTCGCTCGCCACCCAACTAGAAATCTAGCCAGCCAACGAGTCAGCTGGTCAGCCAGCCAATCAGTCAGTCAGCCAGTCGTCCAGTGAGCCAGCCAGAAATCCAGCCAGCCAGCTTGAGATAGACAAGTTTTGCAACTAAAACTATAAAAAAAAAATATTTTACCAGGTAAGGCTCACTTAGCTATATAGCTCGTTTTCAGAAGTGACCTCGCCTCAAATGAAGCACCAACAAAGTGGCTCATCACGTGGACATTTAAAGCAGCCAAATACTCTTAAAAGCATGTTTCTAAATGTGGAGGCAAAAACCAGATGGCCCGGAGACAAATCCACGCCACCACGGGGAGAGAGAGAGACCTGCAAACTCCAAACATACAGCAGGCATCGGGTTGGGATCGAACCCACGACCTCCCATACCAGGCACAGCAGTTAGCATCTCGCCAACAGCGGCGCCAAGCCATGCAGCCACCCAGCCGCTCAGAAATGCATCAAAAAATGTAGCCAGTCAGCCAGCCGTAAATCCGGCCGGCCAGCGAGAATCGCGAGCGGGCAGCTCTTTATCTCTCGACAGCTGCCTGGGATGGGCTCTCGTGCACACCGAGACTGTTTACACTGCTCCTCCACGCACGCTGATAGCGACGGTTCTGATAGTGGCAGCGTTGGTGTTTGTGCGAGCGAGCGAGTGAGCGAATGAGTGAGCAAGCGCACTTCACTATAATACACCTTCTGCTTTTGTATTTCACTCCGGGGAGCTGGGGAAACCCCCTCCACCCCCACGGTGGGGGAGATTGCCGAGTGTTTTAATTGTTCATCGTTCAAAACCGACCGCGGAACTGCCCTGTTTTGTCCGGTGATTGAATGCGTTGTGAAGAATGCTATACTGAGCTGCTATAAATTTCCGCATAAGCCATTTCGTTGATTTATCATTTGTGGCCAGGCCGCTTCTGAAAAAGTGCTATGTAGCTCAGTGGACCTTTCCTGGTAAAATAACAAAAATAGTTTGTAGTTTATTTTAGCTGTCTGCTACCACTGCCCCTATCGTTGAGCTGTGCCTTTTCCAGGACGTCAATCAGTCAAACACCGCCTACGGAGTAACAATAATGACACATGCGCACAGTGATTTCTCGACGGTAAGAGGTGTGATTGTGACCATAGAATCGGTCCTCCCAGATTGCCTTGCATGTCATGTGACATCACCATGCTGTGTGTATGATGAACACAGCCGTGCTTTAGATTCCCAAGTTTCCGATTCAAAATTGCGGTCCTATTATTCTAGGTGGCAGCAGGACAACAATAATAATGGCTGCTCAAGTGTGGGCATATTAGTAGGTGTGTGTGTGGGCATGATAGTGTGTGTGGGTATGTTAGGATGTGTGGGTATGTTTTCTGGACAGCAGTAGCGTCGCGGTTAGCGCACTGCTACGAACCCGGCGGTCTGAGTTCGATTTCCACTCATGGCCAACACCAGTGACGATTATCTAAACCGGTCCTGGGCCTCCCCCAGGTCGGCTTTGCCTCAATTGAGTATCTTGTGCGGTGTGTAAACATCGCCACTGTGGAGGCAAACGTGGTCTGGTGTAGTGCTGGCCACCACATGCCCTCGTGTGCCGTGCCGGCTTTCATAGGTGCTACTCCCTAACAGCACTTTCCTCAAAGGTCTGTTAAGGCTATACAGGGGATCTTTGTGTGTGTGCGTGTGTTTACGTGCGTTGTTAACCAAGTGTGTTGCCTCTTGACATAAAGCCAAGTCTACACCTGCATGGTTTATACAGTTGCCACTCTCTGAAGCCAAATCGAATTTGAATGTGGGTGATAAGAAGCACTCGTGTCTGGTGAAGCTCCCCATAATGCCGTTTTGACATCGCCACCCCCAGATGTTGGCAGTGATACCTATCGTTGTGGGATCCGTTGTGGAGTAGGAGGCCTTGTGTGGCTGCAGGGCCAGTTGAAGTGACGTAGCGGTTTGTGTGTGGCCCATCGGCTGTGGGTTTCTCAACCCGTGCGTCAATGCAGTGGTCCTCAAAAGTTATTTTTGAATGGCGCCCACCCACCAATCAACGCCAATGGTTCCCACACCACCACTAATTGATTGTGCTGCACAGCCGCTCTCAAAGCGCCGATTAGACGGGCGCGTGTGGTGCCGCTGTTTAACGCCCCAGGCCTCACGGTGCTGTGTGCCTTCTAGAAGAGGGGCGCGTCTCTGGACGTGGAGATGACAAAACCCGAACCAAGACGTCACGGGAACATACCGTCCTGGGTTGAGCTTTGCCGGAATAAAACCTGCCGAAGCACGCGCGGTGTATTTGTTGACATTGGAGGTTACCGCAGCCAAATGCCATTACTGCCGCCCTGCCACAGCTGCACTGCGCCATCGCTCCCTTCCTTCTTCCAGATCCCACAACTGTTGCATGGCCCCCCAACAGCTGACATTCAGGGCCTGTCTGTTGTAGTTGTAGTGGTCGTATTATTACACTTGTTTACTCAGGAAAGCTTCGCTGAGTCTCGAGAATCTATTTTCGTAGGGTCCTGGCTAGTTTTCGCAGGAGGGGGAGCGGCGGGCGGGGGTGATTGCCATGTGTACCGTAATCTAAATTGAGTGGCTTGCGGTGAACCTTTTCGAATTTGACAAATTTGAGCCGTGACGCCGGAACGCGTTGGCCTACTTTTTGCAAATGACGTGACGGCATCTTTAACGTCCACTATAAAGCATAATAGAAGTATTATTATGGGTATTTCACACTGCAGTATTTATCAGGGCGGCCTCTGGATTTGAACCGTGAGCCTCTGCAACAAGCCGCAAACGCGCTACCGATAGGCCCCAACCGTCGGGGGAGAGGTCTTCCCATTACGTCACTCGGCTGGTAACAACGCTTTGAACTGTGCGGATCAAAAGCAATTGATTTTATTTTACTTACGCTCGTGATGTCATGTGGAGCCCTGTTGTCACTCCACTGCTGGATGACGGCCTCCCCACGGCCATGCGGAGCGTTGAGATTATATCAAGCGTAGGTCAGTGCGGGTTTGTGTGAAGGTGGGGAGCTTAAGCGTGGGATCGTAGAGGTGCAGTACAACAATTAGTTTTGCCGCACCACCCGAAAAGTCCTAACCCTTGCAGCGTACAACAACAACACCTGTTATATGCAGCATGTGCGTGGTGATCGCCCATCCAAGCACTGGTCTAGGCTCAAAGCCTGCTAAGCTTCCTAGGCCTGATGAAATGGGTCGCGCTCCGGGTGACTTGATCGTAGGCGTGATACGCGATACGCGCGTTGGGTTATGCGTGCAAGAATATAATGTTATTATTGTAATATAAGATTCGTGCAGATAGCATAACATCACATGTAAACGTTACGTTTAGGTTATCAGAGCGAGCAATACAGACGGTATATAAACAAGACGAGAGGGACTATGCAAACGAGACGGACACTACACACAGGAGAGAAGTGCAAACGAGATGGAAAAAAGGTTCGACTCCTACGTGGGACTCTCCACACAAACTTGTTTGGTGACACTACATGGACCGTGCTGGTGAATGGGTGGGGAGGAGGTGGGGTGTGAGCTTGGGGAGGGTATGAGTGGAGGGGTGGCGTTAGTATAAATTGCACCTTGTCCTTACTTATTGGTTGCCAACCTCTGGGTGCCACTCCAATCCCTGTCAGGGGTAACCTGCCCTCCTCCTCCACCACCCTGCACAGGTGTCCCACACGTCGCACCCGACCCACGTGTAAACAAATGTGTGAGCTGGAATGACGGAGAGTGACGTGACTGTGGGATTGCGTGGACCACAGGGCCGTGAAGTCGCTGGAAAGTTGAGTCTTGTCGTGCTGCAGGCAATGCTGCTGACTTGATATTAACATGGTTTCATGGTGACGTTGACCTTCCGATAAGTTTATGATAATGGTGACTTTGTGATCAATTTTCTTATGATGATCACTCGATTGTGATGATTATCACGATTGCTTTATGATGATGATGATGACGACTTGATGCTCTTACACAGTGTTGTGACTTGGTATTATTAGCCTGAACAACATATCCTGAATTATGTATTTATTTTTATGGTGCTGCGGTTTGCACGGTGGTTAAAGATGGTACTGAGCAAGGCAGGGCATGCACAGGAAGAGGCAGCAAAAGGCAAGCTCAGTCACAGTGAGGCACAACCTCGCCAGCATTCTTCTCGCTCACTCTTTAAAGTTGGGAACGGCTCAAGTTTGGCTCAAATTCACAGGGGCCTCTGGTTCAGAACCCACACCCAAGACCAAACAACCCAAGTGAATACACTCAGTCTCATCAGATCTAGGAAGCTAAGCCGGTTTGGGCCTGGTTAGTTTAATTATATTTGGAGAAGAAACTCCAAATATACAGCAGCAGGTGTCAGTGTCGGGATTGAACCCACGACCTCCTGCATACCAGGCGAGGCAGTTAACATCTCTACCACCGCTGCGCCCCAAGTTATCTTGACGGTCAACGCGATGTCTCTTGACCCCTTTGCGTACTCTCGATCCCGTGTTCAACCACCCTGCTGTCTCTCGGCGTAATTCCAGGCGTGCATCTTCTCCCGGCTTCCTTGGCACCTGCCGGCCCTCGTTTCAGTTTTGTCCATCAGTGTCCACGTTTATGATGAAAGCAAATGATTAGCGAATTTCACGTTCGCGCCATGCATCGTTGCACAAGGCCCATCGCAAAGTAAGGAAGGTTTCGCCTGCAGGAGATTCGTAGTGCTGGGCGATGTTGCTATGCGATTCTGCAAAATTATAACAAAATATGTAATAGGTGACGTTTCGGGCAATGGTCCTTTTTCATAGCACATAAACGACATCTATTATATATTTTTTTTAGTTTAAGGCCACCCGGTGTTATCCACGTATTTGTTGAGTTTGTTTTGTTAATTGTGCTTGTGCACCAATGCCAACTCAGTCAGCAGCAGCATCACCAAACAATTTGCTCAACTGTGTTATTTTGTGCTTAAACTACTTTTTCAAATCGGGATCTGCGGGTCATATGAGGCGACGGGCACCGGTTGAAAACCTTTCCCCTGTTTAGGCACGACGGCGTGCCGCTTTCCACTTATTCTCCGCGCGCACTGCCCCGCGTAATTTCCTTGGCCGTCAAGCGTCGGTGCTCGCCCTCGAGAGAAGTGGAGGCCCCCCTCCCGCCTCCTGCTCCAGAAAACCACTCTCGTCCGGTGTCGCCCGGCGCAGCCAGTGGCCACCCACCGCCTCGGCTCTCGAGCAAACCTCTGTCGCTGGGTTTGAGTCCACGCACGAGTGCAAGTCAAGCCCAGTGTGGACAAATGCACCTCCCTAGTCTCCTCCTCCGCCACCGTCCACCGCCCCCCCCCCCCCCCTTTGTGGCAGCCAAACTTGCCAACTTTACCGACGGGCGACGGTGACGTGGCCGAGCGGTTGCGCGTTTGCCACTTGTTGCAGGGGTTCGTGGTTCGATCCCCCAGGCCACCCTGGTTAATCCTGCGGTGGCGCGTATTTACCATGAATGCTGCGTGCTGTCTGCTTCATGGTGAATGTTACAGATCTCTTGATGTTATTTGAAAGAGAGCAGGGCCATGCGTGCCGGCGTCTTGTTACAAATCGCCAAACATGAACATTAATTGCAAATGGCCTGATTGGATAAACGGCAGCAACAACATTGCCCCTCCACCCCACCCCCTCCCCTGCTGTGAAACCACTGCCGACTCTACCCGCATGTGAAATGCAGCGCCCCGCTTCCTTGTAGCCTCTCGCTTTACGAATGGCACGGGTACAAAGTTCGCTCGTTATTTCGTACAATTAAGTGGGAAGGTCCACCGATTATATATATTTTTTAAACCACCTTGGACCACGTGCCGAGCTTTCGAGGCTTGTCACGTGTGTCACGCATAATCTCCGCTTTCCGCGGGGCCGCTCCCTGACACGATGGGTCGCACTTCTCTGCGAGAGTTCCGAATGGTTGAATTCGTTCGTCTCGTGATGCGACGCCGACAGCACGATCGGGATGAAACGCAGGAAATTGAAAAAATATATTAACATCATCAACATGCCGCTTCAAATCGGTAGGGTCGGAGGCAGGCGTGTGAGAGGGCTGCTGCCTCAATCGTCCTCGTTTATCGCTGCTGCTGCCGTGTGGTTTTTCGGGGCTGGTGGGGGTTGCTGGGCTGGGGGTGGCGGCTTGGAGATTTGGATGATGGTGGTGGATGGTGGTGGTTGTGGTGTAGCAGACAAGGTCAGGGTTGGATGGAGAGGCCGATGTATTTTTGGATTTACAATCTGCTGCAGAAGCTGTGGTCTGTTGGCTTGTTTTGCTTGCCCACTTGGCTCCCCGTCTCCTTGGCCTCTCTCAAACAGACATGACATATATAGGTACTGTATTATATATATGCAGTATCGTGTCTATGCACTTGATCCAGTGTGCGGTGTGTGTGTGTATACACTTAATCAGGTGCTCGCTAACAGCACTTGCCCCAACAGTCTGGTACAGGCTTTACGGGGGATCTTTGTCTTTTTCTATATACTTGAACACGAAATATATTGAGTTGTTAACGCACTCCACCCGACCACGGCCAACATCGGTGACGAATACCTGAACCACGCTTGGCCTCCTCTTGATCAATGCAGCCTTAAATGACTACCTGGTGCAATTTCTATACATCAGCACTTGGAAGACAAAGGCGGCCAGGTGTGGGATTGGCCACACATCCCCCTCGTGTGCCGGCCTTAATAGGTGCTTGCTAATAGCCCTTACCCCAACAGTCTGTTGAAGGATGTCCAGTGGATGTTTGTCTTCATCGTAATAAATGAAATCGTGTAAAAAGCCTGTAATCAAGCCGCTGCTGGATGAAGACTTCTTTGCACGATGTCAGCCGTAGGAGTTGTTTGACCATACTTCACCACGCTGGCCAAGTACGGTTTGGAGAAGGCGGTGCACAGGACTGCTTCAGTTATCACTCGCCGCTGATGTTGGTTGTGACCGGGAATCAAACACTCAGGCCTTGAGATTTGTACCAAAATGTTCTGTCCACTGCAGCACACCTACCTCTATGTAAGACAAAGATCCCCCGTATAGCTTTAACAGACTGTTGGGCCAAGTGCTGTTAGCGAGCAGCACCTTTGAAGGCTGGCACGGCACAGGAGGGGGTAAGTGGTCAACACCTTTTACGGGCACGCCTTTCTCTCCCCAGTCTTTGAGTCAACGCACCAGGTACCCATATTTTGAGTGGGAATCAAACTCTGGTCGCCGGCTTCATAGCACAGTGCACTAACCACTGCGCCACCGCTCTCCGCTATAGGCGCGCACACAATCTGAATGTATTGCATTTTAATCTGTTTACACTTTCCGTGGTGGGACTGTGTCGCGTTTGTGAGGTCGGGTAGGCTGCGTGGTGGCGGTTGGGTTGCTGGTTGCACCTTGAGCGAAAACTTCAGCTGCAGCGTGGGCGTGTTTGCATGTGCGTTTGTGCGTGTGCGCTTGTTTACTGGTCTGTGCGAGTGTGTTTGCACGTTTGGGGAGCAGTGGCGCAGTTGTTTGCGCACTCATGAACCCGGAGACCCCAGAGTTCGATTCCCGCTTGCAACCAAATCGGTGGCGAATATTTGAACCGGTCCCGGACCTCCCCTAGATGTATTACCTAGGGGAGGAAGCCTATTATGAGGAAGCCACTTGAACTATGCACTTTAAAATCGAAATTGAAAACTAATTTATTTAGAACTGCTTCTTGTGTTTAGTTTGTCCTTCCCCCGCACCTCCGATTAGCACGGTTGGCTACGTATAGTATGAAAGAAGTTCACCGTACATACATAGGTTGACTCAGCCTTAAATGAGCACCTGACGTGGTGCGTTAACATCTGCACTGGGGAAAGGCAAGCGGCCAGGCGTGGTCATGACCACACCACTGCCTGAATGATGACGAGGATGATACAGCGATGCATTTGGCCACAACTCAATATGTCACGTGGTCCCTGCGATCAATCATGCTCGTGTGCCAAATGCTAAACTGCAGCTCCACGTAGGTTGGTTGGTGGCTTGGTTAGTTGGTTTGGAGTAAAACTGCGATATTGTTTTTATAGCTGCATCAGCATTGCCCACACCATCGACACCAAAATCAAAGGTGCCCTTTCAAAAAAATGTATTATCCTGATTCTTAAAATCCAGCAAAGCAGCTCAGCTCTAGGAACAGCTAATTCATTTACAATCCACCCCCGCAGCCCCTGTGTGCCATGCGCAAAAAAACACGCGCACCCATGTGTATCAAGACCCAGGTGGGGTGTTAAATAACGTAATCATTTATCCAGGAGAGCTAGACTTTTTCAGGAGGGTCTTGCTGCATTTGTTTTTTTTTATTAAAAAAAAAATGTGGGTGTAAACCAGAGCGCCCGGAAAAAAAATATCTCGCACGCGAGGAGTGGGGGGCAACGCTCTATCCCCGTACAGATTAAAATAGGTTGCGATTAGTCCTCGTGCTGTACCCCACCTTCTCCTGGCCAGCCACGGTACGGCTCCTCCTCAATGCCCGCGGGAAGGGAGTTTTGCAACATCCGTGTGGTGATCCACCAAACCTCGCTACACAGTGCTGGATACGTGCAGCCACGAGCATCGTAGCCACCACCGCCCACCTGTGTTGTTCTCCCAACCTGGGCAAAGGCAATTTGCTTGCTCATGTCACTGTCGGTGGAGGGAGCGGTCGTGTAGCGTTTAGCGCTACGCTGCGCTATGAACCTGGCGACCCGGGTTCGATTCCCGCTCACGGCCAACACCAGTGACGATTATTTGAACCGGTCCTGGGACTCCCCTAGGTCGACTCGACCTGAAATGAGTACCCGGTGCGGTGTGTAACCATCGCCACTGGGGAGACAAAGGCGGTCGTGGCGTGGTGCTGGCCACCCATCCCCTCATGTACCGTTCTGGCCTTCATAGGTGCTCGCTAACAGCACTTGCCCTGACAGTCTGTGAAGGCTATACGGGGATCTTTGTTTTCGGAGGAACCTCCACTAGAGGGAGCTCAACGGAGCCCCCTGTCGAGGGCATTTGGCCAACTCTTCCACGCCACCCGGTCGTCAAGGAAGACCATGCCAATGGAATACAATCTGGATGAATCTGATGGAGTTGAGCAGAGCAGCAGCACCGGTGGTTAGCACACCGCGCTGTAAAAACCACCCCCCCGTGTCACCTGATTTTTATTCCTGGCCACGGCTAACATCGGTGTGGCAAGTGGATATCAGCACCGGTACTCTGGCCTCCCCGGAGTTGACTCCGCCTTAAGTGGGTACTGCTCATGGTGAGTTGCTGGTGCTGTCGTAATGGATCAGCGTTAGATCTGGAGTAGGTGAGAGATCCTGCTGAGTTGGCGCCTTGGTTTTTTTTTCTTCTCACTTTCAAAGTGAGGCCCTTGGGAAAAATTCGTGAATGCGATTACGAGGTGTGTGGGATAAGTAGCAAATTGAGCCTCGTATGAGCATGCGCGTGTGTGTGTGTGAGTTGTGAGGAGCGATAGCGTAGCGGTTAGCGAGCTGCACTACGGACCTGGCCACCCGAGTTGGATTCCCGCTCGCGACTAACACCAGTGACAATTATCTGAACTGGTTATAGGCCTCCCGTAGGTCGACTCGGCCTCAAATGAGTACCTGGTGCAGTTTGTAAACATCGCCACTGGGGAGACAAAGATGGCCGGCCGTGGTGTTGGCCACTCACCCTCTCATGTGCCGTGCCGGCCTTCCTAGGTGCTCGCTAACAGCACTTGCCCCAACAGTATGGTCAGGCTATACGGGGGATCTTCGTCTTTGTTTGAGTGTGAGGAGGGCTGTGTCTGTGTAGTGGTTACCGCACCATCCTACAAACCCGGTAACCCAAGTTCGATTCACTCTCACGGCCAACACTAGTAACGATTATCCAAACCTGTTCTGGGCCTCCCCTAGGTCGACTCGGCCTCACATTAGTACCTGATGCAGTGTGTAAACATCGCCACTGGGGAGACGAAGGCGGCCGGGCGTGGTGCTGGCCACCTTACCCCTCCCGGCCTTGATAGTTGCTCGCTAACAGGCTTTACCCCAACAGCGTTAAGGCTAAGGTGGTTGTCTTTGTGCTGTGCCGGACCTAGAGAGGCACGGCGTGCGATGTAACGACATCGCGGACACCACGATGATATGGGTGTAGTACCGGCCCTAGAGGGGCTCTGTGAGCACTGATGGCACCATGCTTGGCGTGCAGTGCCGGCCCTATACCATAGGGTGTGGGAGTGCCAGCCATGGGAATGGGGTTACTGAAGGCCATGGCACTCTGGTTGACCCGAGAGGACACGTGACTGGTTAAGTCTACAAAGGGGCCCCGAGTGGAGGGGCTAGGGGTGGTCACGTGGTCGGGGTCCAGATCCTGCTCGAGGATTCTGGAAGGTGGGCGTGGCCAAGGCCGGAGCCGGCCACGTCGCAGAGGATCTAAGCCGGGTCCCCCAGAGGGGCCGGCATTGTTGTTCATCCTGAAGAAACCTTCGTCTACATTCTACCGAGTCTCCAACATGTGGACCTGGACCCGAGCTGTGGTCTGGTCCGTAGAAGCTATTTAAATTGTAATTAGTGTAGTTAGCCTGGTGGTCACCACCATAGGTTGGTATTCTGTTAAGGGGCAGTTACCCTGTGTGTTGGTGTTAAATAAATGTGTTGGCTCCAAAGAGTACGTCTGCGACTCAGTTGAACTCAGTACATTTGTACGTGTGTGTCTTTGTATGTGTGTATCTCATCGGAGGACTTGTGAAGCAGTGGTTTGTGCAATTAATTTACAAACACAGCAAGTGTCTATTTGTCTTTCTGTGTGTGGGTACTGCCTCATCGCACTCAATGCTTGACAATTTGTGTGCGTCTGTGTCTAAGTGAGACTGTGTGTGTGGAGAGGGTGTAGTGTGCCAACTGGCACAGTGGGGAGCCACAGATGGTGCATCTTGCCAGTCGTCTGTCAACTCATAACATCTGGGTCTGTCCCATGACCTCCTGCCTGCAGCGAGCCCTTCCACACGGCATTATCTGTAATTCGCCAACACCCAGACAAGTTGAAGCTGATTTTGTTTCACTCTGTGAGAAACTATGAGACACGGGTGAGTCTCTCATATGTGACGTGGGGCACTTGTCAGTAGGTGGGCAATGATTGCTGCTGTATATAATGCCAATCACTTAGAATTGCATCTCTAATCGGTGGTCTTCATTGGCCGTACGAAATCATCAATGACCAATGAGATAAACACTGACGCACGGGCCCGCGCTCAAATTGCACGCTTCTATTTACCACCCGCTCTCCATCTACTCGCTCACTCACAGACAGGACCATAAACTAAGTTGTGGTGCCAGGCTATAATTCTAGATTTGAAACTTTCGTGACTGCAAGGATTCACACTCTTTGGTTTTTTCGATAATGTCGCGTAGGTAAAAAATAAAATAAATGAAAACAACTAAATTAAATCACGACGTTTCGGAGGCAACACAAGCTTCCGTCTTCAGGTGGAACCGTTACAGTCAAAGTCACTGTACAAACGTCGTGATTTAATTTAGTTGTTTTCATTTATTTTAATTTTTTACCTACGTGACTTTACCGAAAAAAACCAAAGAGTATGGTGCCAGGCTAGGTGCACTCTGAGGCAGAAGGTCACTCACGGGCATTAGAATGCTGGGGCAACTGACCGGTGTGACCTGGCAGACACACAAACACATGTCGCCTTTTGTGCTGTTCGCCTTTCGGCGTTCTCTGGTCTGACACTGGTGAGACCAGGCCAGGGGTGGGGAACGTCCGGCCCGCGGGCCGTATGAGGCCCGAAAAATCATTTGGTGTGGCCCTGCCAAGGCAACCGCAGGCGGGACTCGAAATTCAATAAGTCGAGGAGCAAACCTGGAAAAGCAGTTGCGAGTAGCAACATCATCAATACCAGCTCACATCATCACACGCCTCGCCAAAGAGAAGCAGTTCCAGCCATCACATTAGGGTTGAGTTAATTACATGTTTGACCAAATATAACAGGGCTAATTTTTAAGTTGATAATTTTGTATGGCCCGCGAATGATGTTGTAAATGTCAAATTGGCACTTGGCAGAATAAAAGTTTCCCCACCCCTGGACTAGGCCATAAAGAAGGCTGCCTCTGGTGTAGGCCAATCATTAACAACGCATTTATTATCAGAGCATGTTTGTTTGCATGTTCACCACAAGTACGTGTGGTTAATGTAGACTTGATTACTTGCAAAAGGTGTCTATTTGGTGTTTGAACATCTTAACACCTATTCTTATTTTCATACAATAACAGCCTTTTGCGGGCTTTAGGGGCAAGTGATGTTCACAGCACCTATTAAAGTCAGCACATTCCTATCGTAGGAGCCAATATAAAAAAAATTACCACCCTTGACTGTCCACAAAGCAGTACAGAATTTATTGTCCCAGAACAATGATGGGCTAGTCAACCCCCAAACCAGCATTTGGCCAGGAATTGAACTTGCAACTTTCAGATTGCCAGTCAAACGCTCTCACGCGTGGGTGGATAGCTAACACCATGCCCGGCCGCGTTTGCCTTAAAACTTTGTACACGGAGCAGTGTGAAGCAACATGCCTCATAGTCTGGCGTTCGTAGCCGCAGTCAACAACAACCACTAAGTGGCGGGGACGTCACCACTGCTTGTGCCAGGCTATGTGCACTTGAAGGCCACATGAAGTGTCGCAGTCTCACGCACACATACACAGGAGAGTCTTGTATTAAATTTCGATTTAAAGCTTTCGTGACTGCAGGGATTCATCTTCTTGGTTCTTTCTTTTACCGAAAGAACCAAGAAGAGTCTTGTATTCTCCACTTGTGCATCTTCCGTGGTGCATATCTGCCTTGAAAGTGCACATAGCCTGGCGCAAGTGCCGTGGTAAAGTCACCGCCGCTTAGTGGCGAATGACGGTTGTTGTTGTTGTTGTTGATTTGGCTAAGCGCTGCCTATTGTTTCCGTGGAAGAAGGAAGCTGGGCAGTGGTGGTGCTGTTGGCGTTGGACACGCTGATCCATTGACTGGCAGGCTCATTGTGCTGGCTGTGGGCAGGTGACAGGGTTCGTAGACTTTCACCTTTCGTCTGCTGGCCTGTGCTCCCGTGCGTGGGCTCGCTAGGTGGGGGGAGCGTGAGATTCGACAACGTGTCACTTGACCGCCGCCGCCGCCGTGATCAATACCGAGAAACTCGCATGCCCCAAAGCGTCGCGAGTGGCAGCAACTGTACAGCGCACACAGCACAAACGAACCGTCGCGCGTTGATGTCACCAAAGGTAAATGTATTGAATGTATGGACGTTGAACTTCTCTCGTAGCCAGACGTCCTCATTGGAGGTGCGGGGGAAGGACAACAAACTAAACACAAAAAGGAGTTTTAAAGAAATTAGTTTTAAATCTAGATTTAAAAGTGCATAGCTCCAGTAGCTTCCTAATATCCGAAAGAAGAGTGTTCCAGACGGCCACAGAAGCGTGTTTTGAAAGGGTGCGATGCGTTGAGCGTCTTTGTTCGATGGCGAGCCCAAAGCCGTTGCGAGGATGACCGGAATTCGCGTGATTGTTTATGTTTCTTGACGAAATCGGCGAGGTATCGTGGTGCATTCGTGGCAAGCAATTTTTGTGTTATGAGTGTGCGACCTTATGTCGCTTAGTGGCAGAGCTGAAAACCTGGGGTCAAATCGGGATTTTCAGCCTTCGGGAGTTTTGAAACCCTCTGTACTGTAGAGCGCCAGGGATGGATGTTGATGTGGCTGTGCGTGGGATTGATGTTGGTGTTTACAATTGTCCTCAATATCATCATCATCTGACGAGTTCTACTAAAAGAGTAAGCGCAGTGGCCGGGTGGCTCAGAGGTCGGAGCGCTGAGCCGCCTCTGACTGAGAGGCTGGGTTCGGGATCCAGGTTTTACCTGCGCGTGATTTAAACCAGTTTCTCAAGCGTAGCCAGCTGATGGTCTAAGCACCGTCAACAATGCCTGAACACAACAAAACCATCACGTCTAAAATACAAATTTTAGTCGGCACAATATTTTGAATTTCAGTGTTCCAGCTCTGAGAGTAAAAATTATCACTTCCACCGCCATGCGATGGACATCGCGTCTCCGTGGCCGGGGCGGCTGGGAGAGAGTGGCGTCCGCTGTCCCTCTGGTGGCTTCCCATTCCGTGCGTCTCGTCTCTCCTGCGCCCGACGCAATGAAGGTGCTGCACTTGGCGGGTCTCTCAATCCGCTCGTCCGCCCAACCCTGCCTGGCTGCCTCTGTTTCTGTCTAACCTGCCCCCCTTGCTTTCCTGTCACCTGCCCCAAAGCAACCCACCCCCCAACCAACCTACGTGGAGCTGCAATTCAGCATTTGGCACACGGAGCATGTTTAGTCGCAGAAGACCACGCGACATCTTGAGTTGTGGCCAAATTAATCGCTTTATCATCATCATCGTCGTGATCATTTCATCCGCGGTGTGACCGGAACCACACGTTTCCGGAATCGTGCTTGGCCACTCGCCTTTCCCCAGTGCCGATATTTACGCACCACGCCAAGTGCTAATTTAAGGCTGAGTTGACCTATGTATGTTGAATTTTTTTCCCCACCTTACATAGCCAACCAAGCTTATTCCCTCTTTCTTCACACGCACGCACCCCCCTGCCTGCCGCCGTCTCTCAAGTGAGCGAGCGAGCGAGCAAGCCGCAGGCTTCCTGTGACTGTTATTACCCCCGGACAACATTACAATAACGGTTTATCATCATTATTATTACAATCGCGGCGACTGCTTGTGATAACAAGTATGAATACCGTAAGTGACAGAATCAAGAGTGAGGCCGGTACGGTTTGGCTTTGGGCTGTGATTGCTGCTGCCAGCCTGTGCCAGGGGGACTGTGAGCGAGGCCAAAGTAAATGCGTGCGGAGTCGATGGGGAGTCGTAGGGGGCTCAGTGAGAGTGTGATGGGAACTCGGGCCGCCAGTTCTCCCACCGTCCCCATATTTCCAATCGTCAGGCGAATGCACTTCTCTCCAAAGGCTTAAGTCAAAGATCCCCCGAATAGCCTTAACAGACTGTTGGGGCAAGTGCTGTTAGCGAGTGGCACCTATGAAGGCCGGCACGGCACACGAGGGTGTGGGTGGCCGGCACCACGCCCGGCCGCCTTTATCTCCCTTGTGGTACTCATTTGAGGCTGAGTCGACCTCGGGGAGGCCCAGGACCGATTTAGATAATCGTCACTGGTGTCGGCCGTGAGCGGGGCTCAAACTCGGGTCGCCGGGTTCGTAGCGCAGTGCGCTCACCGCTACACCAACGCTCCCCATGCACACTAGCAGGATTGAGTCCCCCATCATGTTCTGCATGCCCTGATAATGTCACTACATTCTACCGCGCACGTTCTTGCGATGGCCGTCAGCAACGGCTTGAGTTCGAGGTTGTGGAGTCTTTAATTTAGTGCTGCACAAAGGCATCGAAGGAAACCACCATATGCCAGTTTCATCCTCATTAGAACTCATCAGTGGGCTATAGCCCGTCGTTGGCGACTATTGCCATATGTGTTTGGTGGTTGCGAGGGGTGGGGGGAGGGGGTCTTGTCATGAGCAGCCTTCAATCTGCAGGGGTGGCTCAGAGGTCAATAGCATTGAGAACCTGGAGTTGCTCAAGGCAGAGGTGGCCGTGATTAAACCAGAATCCTGAGCACAGTAAGATGGTGGTCTCAGCCAGATTCCAACGACTGCACTCAAATAATACCCCATCGCATTAAACGTGCTTCTGCACTTAATTTGGTTGAAATTCCAGCTCTGCTTGAAAATTCAAAATGCAGGCGGTCTCCAGTTGACCACGGTCTTATTTACGACAATTCACATTTATATAACGCCACCATGGATCGATTTACGACGCAGAAACTTGATTTCACGACGCGTCTCCCGACACGACTCCGAACGCATTTGAACAGAGTCGGTCCGGTTTCCGATGCAACTTTGACGTGGAGCTTTTGTTAATCTCGAGTGTTTTTGTGGACGTTTGCATATTAAACCCCTGTTGAACATGGCCGATAAGGGGGAAAAAACACATCGGCAAGCGAAGTTTCTACACTCCCTGCCGTCTATGGAACAAATAGGGTCCGATTTAACGACGACCCGATTCATGGCGGGGTTTCCATGAACACATTGTAATGTCGTAAAAACGGGGACCGCCTAAATATAGGTTTGACCGCCAATATTAAAGGTTTGACCGCCTGTATATAGCTTTGACCGCCTGTATATAGCTTTGACCGCCTGTATATAGCTTTGACCGCCTGTATATAGGTTTGACCGCCAATATTATAGCTTTGACCGCCTGTATATAGCTTTGACCGCCTGTATATAGCTTTGACCGCCTGTATTTAGCTTTGACAGCCTGTATATAGCTTTGACAGCCTGTATATAGCTTTGACCGCCTGTATATAGCTTTGACCGCCTGTATATAGCTTCGACCGCCTGTATATAGCTTTGACAGCCTGTATATAGCTTTGACAGCCTGTATATAGCTTTGACAGCCTGTATATAGCTTTGACAGCCTGTATATAGCTTTGACCGCCTGTATATAGCTTTGACCGCCTGTATATAGCTTTGACCGCCTGTATATAGCTTTGACAGCCTGTATATAGCTTTGACAGCCTGTATATAGCTTTGACAGCCTGTATATAGCTTTGACAGCCTGTATATAGCTTTGACAGCCTGTATATAGCTTTGACAGCCTGTATATAGCTTTGACCGCCTGTATATAGCTTTGACCGCCTGTATATAGCTTTGACCGCCTGTATATAGCTTTGACCGCCTGTATATAGCTTTGACCGCTCTATATAGCTTTGACCGCCTGTATATAGGTTTGACCACCTGTATATAGGTTTGACCGCCTGTATATAGCTTTTACCGCTTGTATATAGGTTTGACCGCCTGTATATAGCTTTGACCGCCTGTATATAGCTTTGACCGCCTGTATATAGCTTTTACCGCCTGTATATAGGTTTGACCGCCTGTATATAGCTTTGACCGTCAGGCGACGGGCGCTACTCTCCACGGCACTACGCGGGAGGGTGGCGCGAAGGCCGCTCTGTTGGTAGCGCAGGCGGCCCAGGACCTCCCCACGCTGCCACCGCTCCCCCGTGTGGCTCGTAACGATGCCGGCGATTGTGCGCTCGGTGTTGTTGTGGTGTGAAGGTGAATGCCGGTGGGTGGAAACCGGCACTTGCCAGCGCTGTCTGGCCTCAAGGTTACCTACCGCTTTTGGGAATAGTGTAGGGTGGGCACAGGGTAGGGGGAGGGGGGGTGTGGAGACTGGGATGTGAACAGCGCGTGAAAAGAGCACACTTGGCACGAGGATCGGAGAAATAGAAGGGTGATCCATTTAGAGATACTGCGCTAAGACAGCACTGATAAAGTAGACTAGATGTTGATTAAAAGCTTTTGCACGTCTCGCGCCAATCTCAATGCACTTAACAAGTCCTTCAACACTTCCCGTTCGTTGCCTTCACAGTATCCAATTTTGTGTGTGAGAAGAAAGTAGGAGAGGATAATTAGAAATGAGTGGGGTATCTCTAAATGGATTGGCCTGTACAGTGAAATGGCATGTAGCACGCTAGCCAATCGGATACAGTACTTTATGCAAGTAGGTAAAAATAAATAATAAAAATAGAAAATATAAATAATAATAGAAATACAATTATATAATTTTATTTCTATTATTTTTATTATTTATTTTTATTTCTACCTACGTGACTTTCCGATAAAACCTAAGAGTATGAATCCTTGCAGTCACGAAAGCTTCAAATCTAGAAACTTTACGCAAGCCCAAACACTAGCCGCACGAGCCAATCGGAGACTCGGGCTACCTAATCATATCCCGAGGAACACTTTCCATACCATAGCCTTGCATAACCCTAGCCAAAGAGACTCCCGTTCTATTTCTAACCCCCTACCCACACCGGCCAATAAGACCCCATCGCCAACCAAACCAGCCACGTCCACAATCAAATGAGCCAATCACAGACTCACACTCTCGCCCTAGCTGTAGCCACGCTAGCCAATCGGACACCAGCCTAGCATTAGAAATATGCCTCCTCCATATATATCTGACCCTCGACTTGAAAAGAGAGAAATATTTTGACGCCTCCATCATCCACAGGAGTGCATAATTTAACAACATTAGCCAATGAGACCCAAGCTCGAACGTCCTTAAGCGGACTAAGGAAACTAAACTCGACATACCTCCATCGATAAGCACACCTAGCACAACGGACCCTATCCCATCTTTGGAAGCTGTGTCCGCCTTCAATACTTGCCCACGGGATGTGCACTCAGATGCAGATTCCGGTTGTGGCCCTCCCAACCACAGACGGTGTCCACGAATCGGACGTATCCAGGTGACCCCCGACTCACGACGGCTCGAATTTGCGACCCCCTCCCGCTTTTACGACCTTCCTTCTGGTAATTAAGACCCCCACAGTAATGACCACATCTCGTATCTACGACCGCCTAACGACTGCTACCGACGCCGAGTGGACTGACGAGTGTGCGCATGTCACGGGAACACTCGTGGCGTATGCAGAGTCTAGCTCGGCCGTCTGCAGCTGCGCTGAGAGTGAACACAGCTGATTTCACCCACCAGTTTCGAAACGCTCTTCACTGCTTTGTCATTTTTCTTGAATTTTTTTTTACATTTTCGCCGTTCGCTACGTCCGGAAGAGGAAATGTGATGCACGTGCAGAATAGAACTTTAGGAATTTGAAATGTGTCTGTTTTTATCTTATATTTACATAGCGCTTCTATCCAAAGCGCTTTCCAAGGTTTTTGAGTGGTACAATTAGGGTTTCTAAAAGTGATACGGTGAATAGGGATGGGGTATGGGGAGGGGCGGTTAGTCGGTATCGGAATTACGGGGGTGCCTAGGGATGGAGGTTCAGGATGGGCCAGGGAGAAGAGGTGGGTCTTGAGAGAGGAGCGGAAACTAGACAGGGAGGGTGCTTAATGTGGAGGGGAAGTTTGTAAAGGTTCTCTTAAATTTCGATTTAAAGCTTTCGTGACTGCAGGGATTCATCTTCTTGGTTCTTTCGGTAAAGTCACGTAGAATGGAAATAATAAAATAATACAAATAAAACATAATAAAATAATTCTCACGACGTTTCGGCCACAACGCAAGCAGCCATCCTCGGGTGAAGACCAGGTCTGTCGGGGAGACAGTGTCCGAAACTTCGTGAGAATTATTTTATAATGTTTTATTTTTATTATTTTATTATTTCCATTCTACGTGACTTTACCGAAAGAACCAAGAAGAGATTCTCTTAAGTTACAGTAAATGTTTGGTAGCGTTATTTGCATTTATTTTCGTGGTCGATTTTGGTATTTTTATGGTAGGTAATGGGTTTCCAGGAACGGAACCCCAATGCATAACATTTCGCCCTATGGGAAATCAGGATTCGACTTACGACCGACGTCTAGGAACCGATTAGGTCATAAGTGCGGAGGTCATCTGTGGCCTCCTCTTGAATGCACGATCCGTTTGCAACAATCACGCGCTCGCGTTTTTTTTTTACTATTTAATCAATAAATCAGTCGTGGATACATCTTTGCGAACGAGTGGGGCGTTCTCAGCCGACCACACGATGAGCGGCCGCGCGCGACCTCGCATTTGTGTGCCACACGGCTCTCCAGCGAGTTTTCCGGCTGCGCCACACGTCGTTCCGACATTTGGCCGCACGCGCCGCGAGATTCTTAGAGAGCTGTCGGAGGGACGCGGCAAAATCCAGCTCCGCGAGAAGCTCCCAGCAACGTACAGCGAAACGTCGGACATCGTGCCTAACTTCTTCTTGTCGTTATTGTTGTCATCGTTGTCTTCGGTGACCAGAGATGCCGCTATTGCTACTGCTGCTGATGGTACGACTGGTCCTGCAGACCAGCACGGATGTTGTTACACCTTGCGGTTTGATGTTTTGAGAGAAGCTGTTCCCCTATTATTGAGCCTCGGGCAAAACAATTAACAGCACAATTCGAAATACAAATCTGACAGCCGAATGATAATCTATCGAGTGGCTGGCTCCCTCTCTCTCTCTCCCTTCCCCGTACGTACGCGCTTCCCCCTGTTTACTTGAAGCGAGATATACCACGCAGCGGGTTGGGTTGCCTTGGTGTGTGCGTGGGGAGCAGGAGTGAGCGGGGAGCGCGCCTCGCTACGAAACCCGGCGACCCGAGTTCAATTCCCGCTCACGGCCAACACCAGCGACGATTACCTGAACCGGTCCTGGGCTCTGCCCTAAGTCGTCTCAAATGAGTACCTGATGCGGTGGGTAAACATCGGCACTTGGGAGACAAAGGCGGCCGGGCGTGGGACTGGCCACTCACCCCCTCGTGTGCCGTTCCGGCCTTCATAGGTGCTCGCTACCAGCACTTGCCCCAACAGTCTGTTCAGGCTATACGGGGATCTTTGTCTTTGTGGGGAGTAGCGGCGGCTGCGGTGGTGGTGGTGTTAGCGATGCTGGAATGCGTTCCGACCACAATGCGTTTGCTCGCTCCGTCCGTGTGTAAACCGGATCTGCGGTCGCGCCCAAGCGTTGCTATTCGTGAGAGAGAGAGATGGAGGCAGCGACAAGTCGCGATTCCTCAAATCGTCAGTTGACTCTCGCGGTACTGAACGGGAACGCTCTTAAGCGTGTTCATGGGAGAAGCGCCCATACTGGAATCTCTCCACCCGCGGCTGCCCTGGCAATGCGTTGCTGTGCGAGATTTCTGAATGGATACTTGCCAATTGAAGAGCTGAAATAAACTGGGGGGGGGCAAGAGGCGGGCGGGAGGGGGGACAAAACTCAAGAGAAATTCTATTTTAAGCAGCGGTTAACTTTTTTTTTCCGCAGCTTCGATGTTGATGAACGGTGGTGGTCGTCTCCTTGTTTTTTCACGTGGCCACGAGGATTACAATCAAGTGCTTGATGCTGTCGGCCACCTCCACGGCAGCATCCAGGGGGGGGGGGGGTAGCCGAGTGGCGAGGTTTGCTCGTTCCCCCAGAATGCAGAGCGTGGTCGTGTTGTGGGCAGTCGTCGGCGACACGCGCGCCTCATCGGTTTGCACCTCGCTGTGCATTTGCGGTTTTTTTGGAGGAGTCCTCTGATAGTTCCATTTATAGGGGGGGGGGAATACCCCCCACACCTGCTTCTTGTTGCTCCACCTGTTGCTGTTGTCGCTGCTGCTGCTGCTGCTGTTGCTGGTGGGACACGGTTGTTGAGAGCGCATCTCCCCAGTGTGTCATCGGGTCAGCAGGGCCGTTCTTTCGCCGGGGTCTTGAACGTGGCAGTGAACTCGCAGCCTTCGGAATTTCCGCATGTGCGTGTCCCCTGGTGAGGGTGCTGCCACGTTATGTAATGCTCCCCACCCCCACCGCCAACTGCGATTGGTTCTTGGAGCGCAGGCCTCCTCTTAGCGTCCCCACGCCAGCGCCCGTGTGAAATAAGACGCGTGTGTGCACGCTGGTGCGAACGTACACACACACATCCGTGTGAGTGGACGCACGTGCGTGCCAGTTCTCGCATACTTAAGACAAAGATCCCCCGTGTAGCCTCTGGCGTGCTGTTGGGGCAAGTGCTGTTCGCGAGGAGGAGCAACGAGCGAAGGCCGACACGGCACACGAAGGGGATGCGTGTCTCCCCCCACTGTGGATGTTTACACACCGTACCAGGTACTCCTGTTAAGGCTTAGTCGACCTAGACGAGGCACAGAACAGGTTCAAATATTCATCACTGGTGTTTGGCCGTGAGTTGAAATCGAACTCCGGATCACACCCGTGCCTCGCACAGCACAAATGCCCCGAGTTAGATTCTTGACTGTGGTGGAGTTTGAATGCTCTCCCCCTGTTCTGCTTCTGTATCCTCTGGGTTCTTCAGTTTCCTACCATAGCCAAAAATAACATGAAAATGTAACCAGTATTGGCCAAACGTCTCAGTGCTGACAAACTTCCTACGGAATTACTGAATTCGGGCAACACCACTGCAACATCACCACCTGCTGTGAAAACTTGGCAGGGCCCTCCGAGAAGAGGGTCTACATCAATAATAATTCATAATAATAGTCTTGGCTTAACAGACTGATGCGTGCACATGCATCAACTTCTTGACATCTCTCTTCCTCTCTGCGCGTGTGCGTTGTGTGTTTGCAAATGTGGCTTGCTTGTAGCTGTTCCGGCCTTAATAGGTGCCCTCTAACAGAACTTGTCCCAGCAGCCTGTTAAAGGCCACACGGGGGTCATGGTAAAATCCCAACACACACTTTCGCGGTACCACCCACACCCTCGCACCATAACGCATACCACAACACAACCATGGCCCCTTTATCAATGACAAAGAACCCCCACATAGCCTCAGCAGACTGTTGGGGCAAGTACTCTCAATGAGCACCTGTGCAGGCCGGCACGGCTCACGAGGGGGTGGTTGGCCAACACCAAGCCCGGCCGCCTTTGTCTCTATAGTGGCCGTGTTTATACATTGCACCAGGTACTCCGTTTGAGTCGACCTAGGGGAGGCCCAGGACTGGTTGAAATAATCGTCACTGGCATTGGCCGTGAGTGGGAATCCAACTCGGACCCCCGGGTTCATAGCGCGGCATGCTCACCGCTACACTCCCGCTCCCCATACCCCTGTATCTCACACACACACACCCCACCTTACTCTACGACAACGGCATTATCAGCACACACCCTTGTGACACACACACACACCTATGGCATGCACACAGCCGCGCACAACACACACTTCACATTATCAGCATGCCCGCCCACCCTTGAACACACTCTCCCCCCCTGCCACAACATAACCCCCCCACTCATTATTAGCAAATACCCACATGTCACATATTACCTTACATTCGCACCCCACACTCCCACTCATTATCAGGACCACCCCCACCTCCCCCCGTGTGCCATACACACACCCACGTAGTCAAAACGAAGACTAAGCTCACACCCACGTACACATGTGCACACACACACCATACCGCCAGTGAGTGTGAGTGTGAGCGGAGTCGGGGCGGTGCGAGTGTGAGCAATGGGGCGGTGTAAGCATGAGTGTTGTGGTGGTGTCGGTGTGAACACTGGGTGAGTCTCGAGTCAAGTTCAGTTTTTCGTGGAAAACTTTCTGTGTGTCTTTGTGTGTTTAGCCCTTTCCTGAACGCAGCCTCAGCTTCCGAGCATTTTGTGTTTGAGTGCTCGTTGAGTTATGAGTGGAGTTGTGGGTGTGTGTGTGTGTTTTGTGTACGTGTGTGAGCTCGTGTGTACGTGTGTGTGTTTGAAGTGTTTTATTTTCTTTTTATGTGTGTAGGTGAGTGATTGTGTGTGTTGGTTAGTTTCTGTGTGTGTGTGACTTTCAGAGATGCTCGCTAACAGAACTTCCCGCAATAGTCTGTTAAGGCTATACGGGGGTGGGTCTTTGTGCATTGTAGATACAAAGGCAGCTGGGCATTGTGTTGCCCCCCCCCCCCCCCCACGTATGCTGTGCCAGCCTTAATAGGTGCTCGCTTACAGCACTTGTTGTACTTGTGCATTTCACAGCAAAAGTGGAAATTGGTTTGTCGGGCAGCCCTAGGCCAAGATCAAGAGTGGAGTGGCAAAGGCTGCCTCGGGGCACACCCAAAGTAATTTAAGTTGTGAGATTGTGGCAAATTAAGTTGTTGAAAATATATTTTCTTTCACGATTAAGTAGCACAATTGCTAAGTGGTTGCCCGGTGGCTTTAACAACAACAATAATGCATCTGTAAGAGTCAACGCTGATTTCCTGCTCAAGTGAGCACTGAATGAGGCATTGATGGTCATCTGCAGTTTACAGCCCTGCAGGGCCAGTGGTGGAAATTCCACATTTCTATGACGGGGGTGAGTCTCCCGTAGGACAACCACTCTTGACGTCCCCCAGAGAGTGGTGCTATATTTTATCAACCCCGGAGGGAAGGATGATGGGCCGAGTCACACTCTAACCCCCCTCTCCCCCAGCCAGGATTTGAACTCTTGACCTTCCGATTGCAAGCGGCTCTCTCTACCACAGATCCACCTGACCGCGGCTGATTGACAAGAGACTCTAATTGAGTTTGACCCTTGCCCCCCCCCCTAACTTCTTCCTCCTGTGTCCCCTTCAAGACGCTGCCATGGCAACATTGCACTCTCCCGGCACTGCAATTGAAACGATGGTGCAAGTTTTTCCAATCCCCCTCCGCCTTTGTCCACCCAGTCGTATGAATGGGTAACACCACAATCAGTCGATTGACAGGCCCGCACATGGTGGGGTGGAGTCTTAGTACTCCCACCTCTACCAGGATGTATAGCCGGCGTGGAAGAGTAGGCCAAATTCCCTCTTGCGGGGCTCTCTGGAGCCGCCCTCTAGCGGAGGCCCTGTTCGCCAACAGTTACATGAGTAAGCAATTGCAGGGGCTGCGCCTTTACTCTTTTTCCCATTTTACCTCCTCCAGGTCCAAGAAGTGATCAGCTGCATCCGTCAAGTGGGCAAGGCGGCCATCAAAGAAGACGGCCGTGGCAAGCCGGGGCAGCCAGCAGGGGCAGCGGCAGCAGCAGCGGCAGCGGCAGCGCCGGGGGGCAGCTCCGAGGCTCCACCGGCGGCACCGGCGACGACGGTAGTGCCATCATCCGGCGTGGGCGGTGTGGGGGGAGCCCAGGACGCCTTCTGCAACGCGCACAAGTTCGAGGTGCTGTACCGCGGCAGGGTGAGCGTCGCACACAAGAAGGCCCCGCCCACACTCGTGGACGACTGCATCGCCAAGTTCAGCCTCCTTGAGTCGACGCGCTCACGCCTGCGCTGCCTCGATGGCGGCGGCGGTGACGGCGAGAGCAACGGCAACCCGGCGCCGGCTTCGGACGGCCCCAGTTTCATTGCCGGCGGCGGCGATTCGCGGCGTTCGTCGCAGGGCGCCGACTGCGCCGACGGCCCCGGGTCGCAGGATCTCATCGGTGACATCGGAGAGCCGGCGCCGAACGTGCCGCCGGCCACTCCGACGGTCTCCGCCGCCGCCGCCACTGCGCCGTCATCAGCGTTGCTGTCCGAGTCTCGCTTGTCCCTCAGCTCGTCCTCCTCCTCCCCGCCCGCTGCCTCCGCCGCCGGCACCGATGGGCGGTGCGCCAAGACGTCTGAGGAGGAGGAGGAGGACGACGACCTCGTCCCGGATGAAGGCATCGTCATCTCGGCCAGGCGGTCGGCATGCAACGACAGCGCCGGTGGTAATGGAGGCAAGGCGGCAAGCGGCTTGTCAGCCGTGGCCACCTGCGACTCGCTGGCGTTCGACTCGGACCCCCTCGGCGTCGGAGTGTTCGCCGCCGTGGCGCCGACGAGCGGGCGGAGCGGGAGCTTCTCCTACATCGGTGGTAACGGCGGCGGTGACACCAACGACGGCGGTGGCAGCAGCGGCGATCTGGAAGGCGTGCCAGATTTCCGAGGGCGGTGCTACAGCGCGGCGGGCAGCCTGCAGCGGAAGCCGGCACAGGCGAGCGGCGGCGCCGGCGCTGGCGCTGCGGCATGCCGCACCGGCGGGCAGAGGAGGCGGCACGCGAGCGCGCCGAGCCTGGTGCAACCGTCGGACGCAGACAAGAACCGCACCATGCTCTTCCAGGCGAGTGCAGAGTGTGCTTGAGTGCGTGGGGAGCGGTTAGTGCATGCTGCGCTATGAACCCGGCGAACCGCGTTCGATTCTCGCTCACGGCCAACGCCGGTGACGATTATCTGAACCGGTCCTGGGCCCCTCCCCAAGATCTTCGTAGCTTCAAATGAGTGTCTTGTGCAGTGTGTAAACATCGCCACTGGGGAGACAAAGGTAGCCGGGCGTGGTGCGGGCCACCCAGCAGTGACATGGTCTTTTATTTGCAAATTTTTCCTCATTTTTATTTCGATTTGTACTGTTGGACGTCGCATCATCACGAAACCGAGAATTCATTCGGATCGCTCGCAGAGAACGGCCCGTGGAAGTGGACATCACAGAGCTACCTCCAAGATCCAGACATGTGACCTGTGGGCCACACAGTGAGAGAGCAGCGCTTTCACCACTCGCCCTGCCACATGAAAGTTAAGGTTTGACACGTGATTGCCAAACCAGTATTTAAAATTTCAGCGCTGGAATTTGGCCAAATTAAATGCGGAACCAAGTTTAATCTGATGGTGGTGGAGGGGCGGGGGGGGTTGTGCAGTCATCGGTAACTGGGCTGAGATCATCAATTCCACTGCTTCTTTCCAAGTTTATAGCTTGGTGGTTGTGATATTTGACTCGCAAACACCCTAGTGCTCTGTGCGGATCAGAAACATCAAAGCCTGCGGACATGAAACAAGAGTGGCGTCGCGGGTGGGTGGGGGAAGGGGGGCAGACAGTGAGCCCCTTCGTTCTATAGCGTCTCTCTCGCAGTAGCCTCTGCAAAACTTGACCTTGACACCTGACCCCAACATCTACCCAACCCCTGCCTCCGGATTCACACGAGGGCAGGTCCTCAGATTAGCTGAGCTCCAAAGTCAAAATGTCAGGCTTTTCCTCGTACCTTAAACAATTATCTGGTGATGCTGTTGTTTGCTGCAATGGCAGTGGTGCAAGAACACAATGAACAACAAAAACCGAAGACATTCGTCAATAAAACTCAGGCAAAGGCCCTTCTTCATAGCGCATGAATAGAGAGGCCTTAGAGATGCTGACGTTCATACATTATCGGCGTAACCGGCTGTGGTCAATCCACTTCTGGATGAATGTCTCCCAAAGCCGCTGCCGTTTCTCGCGATCCAGCGATGTAACAATCATCGCTCTTTCTCCCCACCGGACGTTCTGTCGGATGCGTCCCATTCTGCAAAACACACAGTGGAGGAGAGTGGCATATTGGAAGGGTCTTGATGTAGTTTCAAGATTCAGGTTTGTTTTGCTTAACGAGTGGCGAACCTGGGCAATCCGCGTGTCTGCACAAGAACACAAGTACATCGATGAAGCAAATAGAAACCGCATTGCAGAAGAGGTCGAAAACAGCGCCCTATCACAATATTACATAAAAACAATAATGGTTTGACACACGCACATACGTGATTCTTAATGCACCATCCCCACCACCATCCTGCTGCTGGCTCTCAGTGCCTCCGACACAGCCATGATGGCCCCGTGTCTCTGATCCGCTCGTCCGTCTCCAAGAGTCGGGTGGGTTTTTGTTTTTGTCATCCATATTGGATGGCAGCAAGCGGAAATTAGCGTTGCCTTTTTTGTATTTAATCAGGCGAGTCCAGAATGAGAACCAAGGTTACCCTTTGCAAGGTGTACCTGGTTGATACCAGTTGTGCAAAGACGTCTCGTAGTTACGTAACGATAACGACGGTAACGTTATGCAACACCTTGGCGCGGCGTCAGCAACACGAGGGGTGTTGGTCATGTACGCTTGTTGTGTCCATGGCTCATGGATTTTACTTTGAGCGGTTGCCCGTATCATGGAATTGATGGGCAACTTGGAACTGTGAATGATTATGCTGGGTAATAATCTGATCATCATGATCATAATAATGTTAACCCCTGTTGTTATTATTATTATGACTGTTGCTGCGGTGGTGATGGTTGTGGTCGTGGTGCTTTGGTGGATCGTCGCGCGTAGGTCGGGCGCTTTGAGATCAACCTCATCAGCCCGGACACCAAAACCGTGGCCATTGAGAAGAACTTCAAGGACATCTCATCCTGCTCCCAGGTTTCTGCCGCTACTCCTCCGCTCCTTCTCCGCTCGCCCCCCAATCCGCGCAAGCGCGCCATGCATCTGTTCCACGCGCGCCCGGCGTCCCCCCGACGCTGGCGCAATTTGCGCTCACGGCTATCGCCTGTCTCGCTCGCTGCCCGCTCTGTCCCTCGGGCCTTGGGCATGGCGCTCATCAACTGTGTCTTGAAAGCCTACGAGAAATGTCACGAGTTGTCTTGTGGGGTGTAGAGTGCTGATCGGAATCAGAATCTTTATTTATACCGGAGAAATCCGATGAGCCGCAAAGCACTTTCTCACAGATGTCCAGTATGGGCTTGTTAGAAGGTTACGACAACAAACAATACAAGAACACCATAGGAGTGCAGTGTATAGGAAAGTTAAGCAAATCACTAAAAATAAATACGTAAAATAAGTAAAGTATATGAGTTAAAATTGCATATGTACACCAATTCCCAAGCTTGGGCAAGGCACCAAAGCAACGCCTAAAACAGTCCCAGACCACACCAAGACAACACACAGAACCTGCCTTGGGAATGTGGAATTTCCACCACGGCCTTAGGGTAGTTTAGCTTCAGCGCAGGGGCGGCCCCAGACTAGCCGCCAGCCCAGCTGGCGCCCTAGGCCGAACCACGCAATCGGCGCCCCCAAACCCAAAGGACAGATCTAGGCTGACGTTTTTAGTAAACTTGGAAAACATTTTGCCCACATTTTCCATTTAATGTTTTTTAAGCGTATGATTATTCGGTTTGTCCGTGCGTCTGTCTGGCCAACCGATGTTTCTGAGATTAGATAAAATGGAGACGCGAAATGTAAAGAATAGATTTGTACACTACAACTAAACGATACGTCAATTTGATATCAGATAAAAATGCATAAAAAATGTCAATAAAAATTTGTATTATCACAAATCCAAAATCATCCATGACTCTGCCACGAATTTGGCGCTCCACTTAACTTGGCGCGCCCTCGGGGCGACCGCCTAGTTCGCCTAAATGGACGGGGCCCCCTCCTGCTTCAGCGCCACCGTTGCGCGTTTTTCCCCGTGGAGACATTCCGACTCGGCCCGTGTGACAGCTGCTCACAGGCTACCTCTGCCGCCCCTATGGCGCCGCCAAATCCCAAAAGCGCGAGGGGTGAGATTAGTAATGGGGGCGCGCGCTTTGTCACAAAATCCTGCGGAAAGTTGCGGCGTGAATAATGAATGACTGGAGGGGTTGGTGACGATGCCGTGTGTGTGTGTGCTGTGCGCGCGTGCGCTGTGTGTGGGTTTGCACGTCTGGTGTGGTGTGTGTGTAAACGTGTATCGTTCCGGCCTTCATAGGTGCTCGCTAACTGCACTTGCCCCTACAGTCTGTTAAGGCTTTCCGGGGGATCTTTGTCTTTGTGTAAACGTCAGCACTGGGGAGACAAAGGCGACCAGGCGTGGTGTTATCCACCCACTTTATTTTGTGTTGTACAGTTGCTCGCTAACAGCACTTGCCCCAACAGTCTGTTAAGGTTATATGGGTGATCTTTGTCTTTGCATTTGTACATCCGTGTGAATGCGTGTTGGTGTGTATGCCACATTTGTTAATCTGTCTTTGCACGTGCATTTGTGTTTGTACATCTATCTCTGTGCATGAGCGTGTGCATCTGCTTGTTCGTATGTGTGTGCTTGTGCATGTGTTTGTATTTTTGTTTATACGCGTGTCTCTGATGCGTGTCCTCCTTCCTGTGTTGTCCGCTGTGTGTGATGTGCCCCCCTCCCTGCTGCTCCCCCCCCCCCCCCCCACAGGGCATCAAACATGTCGATCACTTTGGCTTCATCTGTCGCGAGAGTGCTGAGCCTGGCGTCACGCACTACGTGTGCTACGTCTTCCAGTGCGCCAGCGAGGCCCTGGTCAGTGCTGCTCTCTAACCCTTGTGACTCTCGCACCTCGCCTCCAGCCTTTGTGGTCCTAGCCCCTAGCCCTCGTCATCTTGTCGTCCTAGCCCGGAGCCAATAGCCCTAGGCAATTGAAGTCCCAGCCCATAACCCTAACTCCCAGCCCTGGTAGGCCTAGCCCAGAGCCCATAGATCCTATCCCGAGTAACCCTAGCCCCAGCCCTTATCGTCCTAGCCTCTAACAGCAACCCTAGTAGCCATAGCTTTCACCAGCCCCAATCGTCCCAGCCCCTAACCCTTGCCCTAGTAGCCCAAACCCCTATTTCTATTTCGAGTCACAAAACTTTTGGGCCACCTTGTGTTATCGCCTTGGCCTGCTGCCCTTACACTCTGCTGCCCTCTACAGCCCATGATTGTGTTCCACACTCTCTCCCTCCTCCCGAAAGCTGCCCGACAGTCACACGGTTCTGCCTGTGGCTTATGACGTACGTACTCGATACAGCCCGTTCCTCAATCCACTGCTGAATGACGGCCTCCCACCACACCGCTCGGGCTGTGAGAGTTATGTGACCATACACACGCTGGCCAGTGCGGGTCGGTGAAGTCGGGGAGGAGTGTAGACCTGGTTTGCAGATGTATGCCACCGTGTCCAACAAGACGACAACGTTAATGATGGTGATGACGACGATGGTGGTGGTGAACGTAGATGGAGATCGGGTGGAGTTAGGTGGGTTTGGGAGAGTACTAAATGATAATTTATCCGGGTGGCGGTTGTCGCTATCTCCGCAGCCTGTAATCCAACACTGTCGAGGCGATGGTTGGTGGATCGCACAAACGTTGTGAAACTCTCTTCCCGCGGGCGTCAAGGAGTTGGGCCTTATCCTGGCGAGAAGGCGGTACTGAGAAACGTCTGTTTGTCCGAGATAGTGTTGCCACATGGCACACGTGTGTTTTCGGCAGGTGCTCTAGTTTCCACATGTATACACACAAAAAATTGGCCGTTAACATCTTAATATGTGTTGAGGACTGCAGAGCTTGAGGGTGGGGGGGTGGAATATGGCGCCGGTTCACGTTGGCTTGATGTTAGCTACCTTGCATGATATACAGGAGGTCGTGGGTTTGATCCCGAACCTGACGCCTGCATATTTGGAGATTGCATGTCTCTTTCCCCGTGGTCACATGGATCTTCTCCGGGTCCTCCTGTTTTTCTCCGCATTTAGAAACATGCGTTTATATTATTTGGCTGCTATAAATTTCCACATGATAAGGAGGCCAATTCGTTGAGCTATAATTTGTGGCCAGGTTGCTTCTGAAAAAGAGCCATACAGCTCAGTGGGCCTTACCTGGTAAAATAAAAAATGGTTTACTTTTTATTGTTTAGTCTATACCGCGTGGTAGCAGCGGCGCAGCGTAACAAGTTTTACTTATTATCGAAGCGGCTTTCCCCCCCTCCCCTCACCGCGGTTGTCTGCGTGGGTCTCCAGGTGGACGAGATCATGCTGACGCTGAAGCAGGCCTTCCACACGGCGGCGAGCCTGCAGAACGCCAAGACGCCCGTGCAGCTCTGCGAGGCCTGCCCCATGCACTACCTGCACAAGCTGTGCGAGAGGATCGAGGGTAAGCGTGCACAGAGATCCGCGACACTCATCATTGCCGAGTGTTTTATTTGTTCATTTTCTCCATCAGGGTTTGCCGAGCGCAGAAGCAAAGCCCCCGAAACGCCAAGCGGGGCAGAATAAAACGTCGCTCTTGATCGGCATAAGTGGATACTAGTGTAACGCGTTTCTTGAGTTGAACGAGGTTCGTAAGATTCATGGCTAGTTCCGTTTGGGTTGTAGGTCGCGGTGTAGGTGCTGTATAATGTATACCAAGCGAGGTAGTTAACATCTCGTCGCAGTGGCGAGATGTTAACTACCTCGCCTGGTATACAGGAGGTTGCGTGTTCGATCCCGACCCTGATGCTTGCTGTATATTTAGTTGCATGGATTTTTCTCGGGGTCCTCCAGTTTTTCCCTCCACATTTAGAACCCTGCGTTGAGAGTATTTGGCTGCTATACATTTCCACATGATGATAGGCCACTCCGTTGAGCTATCATTTGTGGCCAGGCCGCTTCTGAAAAGAGTTACATAGCTCAGTGGGGCCTTACCTGGTCAAATAAAAACACAATAGTAAACCAGGCGGGGGACCTCCATTGCAGCGAAGTTGACATGGGCTCTGACCGGTCGACAGCCACTTCACAAAAAACGAATGCGTTGCGATACATTTGAAAACAATATAGAAAACAAGCACTACCCACACGTTCGTGCAGGATACTCCGGGAGGGAGGATCAGGGGGAGGGTGGTGTCGAGACGTGAATGACGCTACTCATCAGTTGGAAACAGTCGACCTCCAACAACAACGGAGGGCAGAGGAGCGACGCTTGCACAAACGAGCGGAGTGCCGGGCAGCTGAAATACAGCAGTTTGGCACAGTAGGGGCCACAGCTTGTGCGTCTGCCAGTCATCTCAGTCGGTCAACCACATGGCACCGGGGTCTGTCCCATGACCTCCTGTCAGCGAACTTTTGACACTTCACATGGCCGCAAAGTGCACCAGGTCTTTGCACAGGCTCGTTGTGACGTCACCGTCACTTCGTGGCAAATGGCGAGATGTTGCTTGATATTGATGTGATGACGACAGCACGACAATCGAACACCGCCGTGCGATCCAGGTTGGTGGCGTCATTGCTCGGTGTCGTGCAATGTCTTCTGCGGTTTATTATTTTGTCGCGATTGCTGAGCACAGGGCCCGAAGGCCCAAATACTCCCAAGCGGCCAGAAATAAAAACAGCGATCTTGAAGATGATAATAGATGAGTGAAAAAACGTTTCTCGAATTGAGCAAGGTTATTTTAAGAACTTGGGGGTACAAGGGGCAATGGGAGGAGGGAATTTCAAAGTGGAGCAGGACAAGGGATGAAGCAGAAAGAGAAGTGAGATGGCCTGCAGTGTGGTGAGTGAGTGAGTGGGTGGGTGGATCCATGGGTTGGATGAGTGTGCGTGGATGGGCGAACGTGATTTCGTGACCAGCAGCACGGGTGAGAATGCCTTCAGTCTGGTCGACCGAGTCTTCAATGTGGGTGGAGGAAACTCGGCTTCTGAAGAAACTTCCCGAGCACGCGGAGCAAGACGTCGGACGTTGTGCCGAACAACCCTCCATCCGGCCCGCTCGCATCGCAACCGCCTCTCTCATCTACCTTCTCACCCCCTCGACCCCCACCCAACACTACCGCTCATCCCATTCCTCAACTCCCCCACCCCTCCCCTCAACCTCCGACCCCTCTGGCGGCCGCTAGGGCTGTACCCGCCCAAGGCGAAGCTCGTCATCCAGAAGCACGTGGCGCTGCTGTCGGACAACGAGCAGGCCGACATCTTTGAGCGAGTGCAGCGCCAGCGTCCCACGGGCGACCAGGACGAGAACGAGGTGGTGATGTGCGTCCTGCGCCAGGTGTGCGAGGGCAAGCAGAAGACGCACACGCACCTGGGCGACATGCCCCAGCAGGTAAGGCGGCACTCTGAGGGATCTGGCGGCGCTGTCGAGGCAGCGGCGAGGGTACGACGGATTGCGAATGTTGCGCAGCCTAACCCATTACCGTTGGGGGGGCCGTCGGGGAAGTTGCCGTACCCCTGGCTCGCCAGGAGAGAAGGCGGTAGAGAAAAAGATGCAGGGCTCCACTTATTCCATCTGTGTGGGATAGAGTGTTTCCCCCTTGCACATGATGGTTTTCTCCGACTCCTCTGGTTTCCTCTCACGTTATTATTTGGTCGATAACACCTTAATATATAGAGGACTGCAGAGCTCGGGGGGGTGGGGAAAGGGGCAATTTGACAATGGCTCACCGCATGGCCGCTGCGTTCCCGCTCGTCAGTGGTTCCTCTTCGCGTTTCTCAGTCGCTGTCTTCGATGTCGAGCGACGATTGTGCAGGGCTTTACAAGTTAAAGATATTGTTGTTTAGTAACGAAGCAACTGCCACGTACAAGGCTCGAGTAACGTGTGACGCCTCTAATCCACGTCTTCCTCTTCTCGCCTCTCAGTGGACATCCCCAGAATGCACCTCCATGCTTCTTTGCGCATGGAGGTGCGTGCTTCTTTGTCCGTGTTTCCAATTCGCACACCACAAGCGGGTCGTGTGCACCAATTAAAAATCTTACACAGACTGTACTACACGTATCAAAAACGATTCGATCGCGATCACATACACAGCCCTCGTGTCAATCCGCTGCTGGATGGGGGCCTCCCCATGGCTGCGAGGTCATGGGGGGGTTATTTGATGACCACGCTTTGTCTGCGCGGTTTGGCGATGGACGGAGAGCGTAGAATCGCCATACAACCGTGGATTTTGCTGCGCCCCCTCCCCCCTCTGCCACCAACAAGGAGTCATTCCTCGCGCCCTGATGGTCGTCTTTTTCCCCCTGTCCGCTCTCGCTCGACCTCCGACCCCCATCTCTTCGCTCAGGGTCAGCCGACGCACGGGATGGGAGATCTGCGCTCCTCTCCCAGCCAGTCCAAGCTGGACATCCTCAAGAACAAGGCCAAGAAGTCATTCACCAACTCCCTGGAGAACATCTTCTCGAGGGTGAGTGCGGGGGCGGGGGCGGGGCGGTGGTGGACGTCGCTTGTCCATGGGAGGCGCGACCAAACGGGATTTTGCGGCAGGGTAGCTGGCGTGGTGGCAAAGCTCACACCTCGCAGCAAGGAGCACCTGGGTTCGATTCCCGATTCTGACACCTTTCTGAGCGGAGGTTTTCCCCCTGTTCTGCCTCCACGGGGTTTTTTTTTTCCCCTGAGTTCTCCAGTTTCCTCCCAGGAGGGGGTGGGGGATTAGAGTGAGACGAGAGGGAGGAGAGCGCTAGTCAAGGGAGAGTGCCTTGGAAGACGTTAACGAGGGTGACTTTGAAATTGATTTGGGATTGGATCATCATCGCAAATTGTCATTATAATTCTCATTTTTATCGTTGTCAATATTATTATTGCAACCGCACGTTTGCACGACTACACAGAGGGATCCATTTCGATCTACGTCGAGATAACTCCCGCGTCGTTACTGTGTTCTGTTTGCGTAGCATATGACTGATAAGCCCCATGAATAGGAGGCGCGTAAAAAAATACAACAACAATATCTCTGGAATATACATCACAGAACGGGGCCGAGATACGCCCCACGTTGTAACGCAACTGCTGGCATTCTCGCGCGTGCGCGCGCTTGCTAATGCGCACTTGAACTTGACCCCACCCCCGCCACCCCCCAGCCCCCACCCCCCAGCCCCCAGCCCCCACCGCCCCAGTCTTATCTGGCTCCCCAGCGTGCACCACCCTCGCATATCTCCTGCGCCGCTGCGCCTGCCAGTTTCCCTGCACATTTGATTGGGAAAACGAATGGTCCCATCACTGTGCAAAAAACCGACGTATTGACTATAAAGCAATAACTATAAAGCAGCAGTGAAATGGGGGGGGCGGGGTGGGGGGGCTGTGGCACGGCCCCAGTGGAAGGAGAGCTTCGCGGTTCAGCTCTAGTAGGCCACCCCGGTTAGTACAGCGGTGGTGTCGTATTAATTGTAAAATACTACGCGTTGTCTGCTTCACAGTGGACGTTAAATATCTCATGCAGTCCCCCACCACTACCCCTCCCGCCCCCACTTGCCCTACCCCTCTTGTGTTTATTAATAGAAAGAATCGGCCAACCTTGCGAAATTTGAACTATAAGCGCTGTAACAAAGGACGCATACGACCCATACCTCGGGGCGGTTTGCTTATTTTTGGAAGTGTACCATGCGCCGATAAACATGAATAAAGAAAATAAATATGATCAATATAGGCTGAATCCGGTGGCTTCTTTCAATCGAGTTGGCCATCGTGTGTCGGCGTCACCATCAAAATATACAAACATAAAATAATTACATCGCAACGTGCATCGACGTTATTGATGATTAAAAATGATGATGACGATGATGGCAATGACGATGATCATAAGAATGTTGACCATGACGATGAATCTGATAACGATGATGACAATAGTAACTGCAGTCGTGATAACTGATGACATCAATGTTGATGACAGGCAATGTTGATGACGATAATGACGAAGGTGATGATGACGATGACGATGACAACATTGACCACAGCGATGATGAATTTGATGACAGCAATGATGACAACAAAAATTATAACGATGATGTGTGTGCGTGTGCGCGTGTGCGTGTGTGCGTGCGTGTGCGCGCGTGTGCGCTTGTGTGCGCGTGTGTGTGCGTGTGTGCGTGCGTGTGTGCGTGCGCGTGTGTGTGTGCGTGCGTGCGTGCGTGTGTGTGTGTGTGTGCGTGTGCATGCGCGTGTGTGTGGGTGCGTGCGTATGCGTGTGTGTGCGCGCGTACGCAGGGAGGTGGGAGAATGCGCAGCCGCCTGGGCAGTGTTGACAACTACGACTCGCTGCGTGAGCGCAGCCTGAACGCGTGCGAGTCGACGAGGGTAAGGCAGGGGCAGAGGGCAGGGACAGGCGAGAGGGGCAGGACGAGGGAAAAGGGCAGGAGCGCTGCAAAGGAAAGTGGCCAAGCAGTGTTAGACAGGACCTTCTTGAAGAAAGAGCCGTGAGACTCGGCGTGGCATTCCTGGACAAATGACAATGGTTTGCTTCTCGTACGATACTTCAATATGTTCATATTCCTCGGAGAAGACGAATCTGTGTAGGACTTATTCGAGGGCTGCCCAAGCTTTAAATGACATCGACCGAGTCGATCCACACGACTACAAACTCTACCTCCAGGTCGACACCATGGGGAAGTTCAGCACTGAGGCCAAGGGGAAGTGATTGTGTTTTATATTCGCTGCGGGTGGTGGTAGTGGTGGTAGTGGTGGTAGTGGTGGTAGTGGTGGTAGTGGTGGCAGTGGTGGCAGTGGTGGCAGTGTGGAACTGGCTGGCCACACAGCCACGCGTGGTGGTGGTGGTGGTGGAAGCTGATTCACCAGAACTCCTCGATGATGCGATTATATAAGCGATCTGTCACTCACAACCCAACGAGCCGGATGGACCGGCCGGTCGCCTTCCTCTCGTTTATAATCTTTCTTCTGTCCTTGTGGCCACCATGGGGGGGAAATGACAACAACATAAAAAAAATAGCAAAAATAAAAACACTCATTTTCCCGAAACATTCCGTCATTAATTTAGTAAAACAAAATAATCATTGTCCCCTGCTGCCCCCTTCAGGACGGATCGCCTGGCGCGTCGCCTCCCCCCTCGCCGACGCTCAGCCCCCATTCGCCTCCCACGCCGGAATCTCCGCTGCAGATGCGGCGCCGCGCTCACACCTTCAGCCACTCGCTGCCGCAGGGCAGCGGGACGCAGCGGCGCATCACCTTCGCCGACGAGCGGGCCGAGTCGACGGGCCAGGCCGGGGCGACGCCAACGCCGCCGCCGCCGCCTTCCTCCTCCGTGTCCGCCTCCGCCTCGTCCTCCTCCTTCTCTGCCGCCGCCTCCTTTTCCGCCTCCTCGTCGCTGTCTTCCTCCACGGCCGCCGCGGCCGCCGCGGCCGCCGCCGTGGGAAAGAGCAAGCTGCAGCGCTTCTACTCGTTCCACAGCGAGACGCACCATCGCAAAGGGTGGGTGCCACCCCTCGCTCACCACCTCCAACGACCCGAACGAGCCAGGTCGCAAACATTGCTCTCTAGCGCCCGATTAGTGTGGCCACGGAGCTTGTTTATGGGCTAAGTGTCGTTGGCGGGGCCCGTTCCAAGTAGTCGGCCGTGTGTGCGGTCGCGGGCCAGGTGAAACGAAGTCGCGGGTCTTCTCCGGCACGCTGGAGCCGTAGATTCCCCCGCCCGTTGCCTGAATTACTCGTGCTGCCCCCTGCCCCCCTTTGCTTGCCCTCTTCTCCCTGCCTCGCATGCGCCGGTCTGTGTTGTACAGAAAAGTAAGGGGTTGAGTGTTTTGGTTTTGTTTCTCCCATCTCCCGAGCCCATGAACGCCCGAGTTCTCGAACGCCCCCACGGACCTTTCCTGCCCCTCCCTCTTGGGCCCCACGTAGATCGCCGTGTCTCCTTTTGCGTGCTCTGCTCTGCTGCTCCTGCCTTTGCGGTGTCCTTGTTAGAGGAATGATCGACCGAAATAACAAACGGCCCTTAAAATATAAAGCGTACACTTTCGCGACCGATATTATTCTTTGTAATAGAATGTTTTATTCTTGGTCTGATTGCGCGAGTGAGAAAACGCGTGGGCCGGAGCTTGGGAGCCGTGTCAGGAACCCCCAGCGAGACGCACGGCCCCGGCGTGTAGCGACAAAATACGAGCCGTTCGTATTATTCGGTTGGGATCTCTCCTTATCAACGTCACCGCCTGTCGACATACGCCTCTCGCTTTCGGTGTCCTTCCTGTGTGTGCATTTGTCTGTCCCTTCTCCGCGCTTTCTTCCTCCGTCCCTGCTTCTCTCCTCTCTCTCCTCCTCCCGTCGTCCTCCTCCTCCTCCTCGCAGTCCCGGGGAAGGGGAGGGAGAGGGGAGTCTCTCCGGCTCCCCGGCCTCCCCAGGCCCTGCTACTCTTCACCCTTCCCCTTCTGCTCCCGGCCTGCTAAAATACCTCCTCAACAGCCAGCACCAGCAGCAGCAGCACCAGCAGCAGCAGCCTGCCTCTGCTACGAGAAGGTAAGTGGGGGGGGGGGCGCTACGCGTGATTTGCGCTTTGAGTGGCAGATTTGTGCCAGAAAGGCGCCACTTGTTTAAGAAAACATTTTAATTTACCGTACTTGACTTGACTTAACCGCGTGGTGTGATATAAATATATAGCGCGTTTGTTGCGGAGATTTGCGTTTCGAGCCCAGTGGCTGTCCTGGTTAATACGGGGTCATAATTGGTTTGTTTAGGCCACGTAACGGTCTGGCAACGGGGTTTTCTTTTTTTTTCGCCGTGACACCTCCACCACCTGATCCAGCCAGACAAATCAGATCGTCCTGCGTGCAGGCGTTTAGCCAGATTTGCAATGACCCACGAATATTCGACAAAAAAGCCAGCCTTCTGGACAGTGGGTTACGAGGGTTTTTCCGCAAAACACACACACATAACATGGTGCACATAACATGGCGGGGTTAGAGGCCTGCTGCGTTCGACCCGTGTGTTGTGACGATTTGTTGGCTGTGACGGTAAACGCTGTTCGGGTCGTGGCGCGCGCGAGTCGATTGCGGTGTCGTTTTCCCCGATTATCTTGCACGTCGTTGGCTCCCGCATGAACCCCTGATATTAATCAGGGCGGTCACCGGGTTTTATCCATGAACCTCCGCAACGAGCACGAGGCTCACGTCGCTGCCTCCCCCCCCCCCCGCCCTGACGTGTCGAGGGACAAGCGGTAATGTGGAAGCACCGTTTCCGACGCGGATGAAAAACTGAACTGCACGTGTGCGCGTGTGTGACGCGCGCGCCCCATGTGTACGTGTGTGTGTGCCGCTAGCAATGTGGCGGCTCACCCTGCCGACCCGCGCCACCGCCTCACAGCCTCGGCCTCCTCGCCGAGCCTCCTGCGGATGCTAAACCCTGTGGCCGAGCATGGGGGGTCTGGGTATGAACGCTGGTGTGGAGGGGGGAAGGGGTGAGGCGGGCACGCAAGGGGCTTTCTGGGGGGGCACGGCGTATGTGATTATAGCGTCACTGGTGGTGGGCGGTCAGGTTGATTATGGGCAAATTAATTAACAAATTAATCAACCCCCAGGTTTTCTCACCCCGCGTCCAGCGCGAAAGCCAAATCCGGGCATCTGCTGTAAATGATCCAGCAGTGATTTCACCCTCCCTAACGAGGATAAAGGAAGACGCGTCTGAGCTGGCGGGAAACACCCCTTACAAGCTCCAAGCCTCGTTGGGCAACGTAGCCGGGGCAGAGGGAGCAGGAGGGGAGGGTAGGATCTTGAGCTTGGATGTGAAACCGTGGCAGAAAGTACACGGCACAGATGGCAGGGGGTAATGGATGTTCTATATGATGTTGGCTGACATTTTAGGTATATATCCAGACAGCCGCCTGTTGTTACAGCCCAGAAACACAATGGCTGCGCATCACATCGCTCTGCGTCAAATGTGTCTCTGCACTCAATTTGGCAAAAATTTCCAGGCCTGAGAATAAAAAAAATATTTGTTTGACATGTCGTGCGACGAACATTCCTCTCTGTAGCGGGTTTGAGTGGGGAAGGTGCTGCGCTCTATTGTCCGAACCAGAGGTCACTTTGAACGGATCTCAGAAGGAGTTCTGTGGTATCCGCTTCTGTGGATCGTTCTCTAACAAGTGGATTCTTCGGCTTAACCCATGACGCCGGGGACAGCTCGCCGATCTAGATTCGGCTTGTTCCTCGTGTTGTTCGGCACGACGTCTGACATTTCAACTCCTGAAAAAGCTCTCGGCACGGGAGCGAAACGTCGAACATCGTACCGAACAGAGCGCGACGCAACCCTAAAGGGCATTGTGAGAGGGCAGCATAGCCATGAAAACCTTCGCAGCGATGTAACCGTGATAGAGTTGGGGAGAATTGCAAAACGTGCATTAATGAAGGTTTGCTTTCGAGGCTTGGTGTGCCAGCCTGCTATTGTTTTTGGCTGCGTCTTCCTTTAGCCACCGCCGCGGATTTGCCTTGACCCAACCATATCGGTGGCGCTGATCGGGAAGCTCGTGGCTATCGGGGTTAATCAAGGCAGGCCGTGGATGAATTCTGCCTTATAAATGTAAATTATTTACATGCTTATTAATTCTGATTTCGGCCAAGTTTTGCCGACGACAAGCTGCACAGTTTTAGCCGAGTCTCCCGTTGGTGGATTCCGTTGGCTCATTCATTCGACCTAAGCAGTCACGCATTCATTCAAACGCTCTTAGTTATTAAATTCCCCCGCCACCACCACCTCCACTCGCCCGCTATTTTCAGATCAGCCAATTATTAAACACGATAAATATTTTCATGAACCCGCTTCCGTTCCTCACTGAAAACGACCCATCTCTGCTCCCTAGCCCATCCTGCTTGCGACCCAGTTACAACCAGGTCTACCCCGACCCCTCCTTAACCACTCTCACCTTGTCCTCCAAAACTGCACCACCACCATCTCCACCACATTTAATAACTGCACTCTCTATTTTAACCACTATGATCTTTTGTACAATTTCAGAATTATTGTAAAAGCACCTTGAACTAAGGTGCTATATACATCTATATAAGATTGCCAATTGCTTTGTTTGATGTGCCATTTTTGGCACTCCTCAGTGCAACAGCACAGTCTCTGATATCGGTACTAACTCACTTCCGTCTGCCTCTGCATTCAGACTCGTTCGTTCTGCCTCTTCACTGTCGGTCACGCTTTGCTCTTAGGTGGTCATCGGCAGTTGCCTCAGAATCATAATATTTATCCTGGATAAATCCGGTGAGCTATGAAGCTCTTTTTCGCGGATGGCCAGCAGCGCAGTGATCGTCAGACTCGTTGATGTCCATCCACTCGTAGCCATCGTTGGCTTAAAATTTTAATCGCTGGGTTTGCCATGAACTTCCTGAGCAAAGTTAACGCCGATGGCCATGTGATTGTTACCTCTAAACCTTGGGTGCCGTGTGTCGGTGTTTGGCGGGGCAGTTCCACGATTTCAAAACGTGTACGTTTAAGGTGACATTTTTGATGTATTTGTGAGTTGTAAAATACTGGGCCGGCTGGGAAGGGGGGAGGTAGGGAGATTGGAAGGTGTTTTTGACAGGATAAAGGGATGGGAGCAGTGGACATGGTGATTAGCGCTGCACTGTGAACCCAGCGGTCCGAGTTTGAATGCCAGCCACGACTAACATCAGTGGCAAGCGACAACAAACACAAACCCACGCCGCCCATCCTTTTACCAACCAAACATTGGCCAGTGTAGGTGAAGTATAGTTTGTATTTTTTTCAAAACTAAACCTGCGACCGATACGGCATGGGGAGCTCTTCATCCTCAACTAAAACTAAACGATTTTAATTTTACCAGGTAAGGCCCACTGTGAGCCATGTCGCTCTTTTGGCCACAAATGATAGCTCAAAGAAGTCGCTTATCACGTGGAAATTTATAGCAGCCAAATGCTCTCAAATGCATGTTTATAAATGTGGAGGAGAAAAAGCCACGCGACCGCGGGGAGAACACGCAAACTCCACATATGCAGGCGTCAGGGTCGAGATCGAACCCACGCCCTCCTGCATACCAGGCGAGGTCGTTAACATCTCACCACCGTGGCGTCTACTGGTGGATTGAGAACGGCTGGAATTCATTTAATTTTTTACGGACGGCAAAAAAACCGCGGGCAGAACTTCCTCGGCATGCTGTGCATGGGAAGATGATGGCCCCCCGTTGCCGTGCGTTTCCCCGTGCACGTCCTGCGCGATGGGACTTCGTTCCGTGACCCGCCAGGGGTTGCTTCACCATTGGGGGCGAACGTTCGAGACGCTTTAAACACTCGGGTAGATCGCGTGGCGTATTAAAGCACTGGGCTCTGTCCGCTTTGGGAGTGATATCTCCACCACCAATTAGGGCCGTGATTCACGTGGACATGATGCGCGTCACGTTGCTTTTGCTGGGGGGGCTGTGGGGGGGGCGGGGACAATGGGGAACGCTTGGAAGAATCCCGTGGTGGTGTCAGACGTAATCTGATGATACATATTTGGATATGTATCATTAGGGTATGCATTGTTAGGGTTTGTATTGTTAGGGTATGCATTGCTAGGGGATGCATTGTTAGGGTTTGTATTGTTAGGGTATGCATTGCTAGGGGATGCATTGTTAGGGTTTGTATTGTTAGGGTTTGTATTGTTAGGGTATGCATTGTTAGGGTTTGCATTGTTAGGGTATGCATTGTTGTGGTATGTATTGTTAGGGTATGCCTTACTAGGATGAGTTCACCAATGTTGACTGGTTGCCTGATGAGTGGAACTGCCCAGGGATGTAACAATGCATTGATTAATCGTTTCACATCATTTCCTGAGCACGTGTGAGATTCAACGTTTTTTTTTACCGATTCGTCTATTACAGTTCAGTACATTTTGTTTTGTGCAGCGGGTTCCCTGCGAGCCCTGCAGCTACTAGAGGCCATCACATTAATTATTATTTTTAATCATTTGATTCGACGGCCCTGAATCGTCACCGGATCGCGCGGGGGCTTAATCGCTCCGCTCCTAGCGGACAGTGGTGGAGGGGCGGTGGGATCCATCTGATTATTGTAGGGTTGCCACCTGCGTTTAGTTTGTTGTCCTTCCCCGCACCTCCTATTAGCAAGATTGGCTATGTATGGTGGTGCGAAAGAAGTTCAACATGCATACTGTGAGGTCGAAAATATTTGGGAAAAATCATTGGAAGAAGAATAAGAATATCTTACAGTAGTGGATTAGGGGAGTACGACATTTGAATGCATCGTCTTGAGTAGCGTATTTTCATTACTACGCAAGTCACAAGAAGCAGAACTGTTAATGTCCTAGGGGGAACACTCAGGACTATGTTCCTCAACAAGAGGGCAATCCTTGGAAATCTAGGACAGGTGGCAACTCTAGCTGATTGAGGCATCCCGTTTACAGTAATTTTGTTCGTGAGCAACAAAGCCAGGGGGCCACATCTGAGCGATCAGTTTGCGCAAACTTTGTGGCATGCATCCGATTCGCTTGCACGTCGACGTCTCTGCAATCGGCTTGCGAGCAATTGCACGCAACCGGTTGCTGCACGCATTGGAGACAACAAAGTCGACTTCCGAGCGTCGATCTGCTTTGCCACTTGCGTTGCGACGTAATTCATCACCACGTGACTGGATTGGTCGATACAATCTCGAGTAAAAGTTCACCATTTGACTTTCCCTGCTGCTTGCGCGACTGTTGGCTCGCATGTGGGCAAAGCAGTGGCGGGCGATTTTCTCTTTTTTAAGTTGCGACAACTTTTGGTTGCTCAAACGATCGCTCGGGTGTGGAGCAGCCAGCACTATAACCCGCCCCTCCCCCTCACGCGTGCGTCACCGCCTGTACGTGTTCTGCACGGGCCTTGTTCACCCAATGAACCCCCAATCCGTGTTAATCGACCGTACTTAACCCCCCCGCCCCTCGAGGTGTCAGAGATTCCGCGTTGATTTTTGTTTCTACTCAGTGGTGGCGAGACGATGGCCACCTGTGTCTACGCGTGATTTCATTCCAAAGATAACCAACGATAACTTCCTTGTTTGTGTTCAGATGCTGCCCCACCTCATTGTGTCATACCAGCGCGTGTGTCGTACCAGCGTGTGTGTCGTGTATGTCGTACCAGCGTGTGTGTCGTACCAGCGTGTGTGTCCTACCAGCGTGTGTGTCGTACCAGCGTGTGTGTCGTGTGTGTCGTACCAGCGTGTGTGTCGTACCAGCGTGTGTGTCCTACCAGCGTGTGTGTCGTACCAGCGTGTGTGTCGTGTGTGTCGTACCAGCGTGTGTGTCGTACCAGCGTGTGTGTCGTACCAGCGTGTGTTTTGCCCGATGTGCATTTGTCGTGCGTTTGTAGTTGTGTGTGTCTGTCTGTGTGTGCATGCCAGTCAGTGTTTGTGTGTGTTTATGCGGTTAATTATGTGTGAATGTGTATGTGTACGCTACGATTCCGGTGACACGGGTTCGATTCCCGCTCACGGCCAACAGCAGTGACGATTATCTGAACCGGTCCTGGGCATCCCCTAGGTCGACTTAGCCTCAAATCAGTACCGGGTGCGGTGTGTAAACATCGCCACTGGGGAGACAAAGGCGGCCGGGCGTGGTGGTGGCTACTCACTTCCTCGTGTGCCATTCCAGCCTTCATAGGTGCTACTTGCTCAACGCTATACGGGGCATCTTTCTTCGTACAAATTTTGTGTGTGTGTATAGAGTTGTTTTTTTGTGCACCTGGCCTGGCACAGGGGCCCCGGTGACGTCTCCGCCACTTAGTGGCGAATGGCGGGTATTGTTGTTGTGTTGTTTTTGTGCGTGCGTGTGTTTGTCATTGTGAGTACATCAGTACCTATGTACACGCACCCACCTCCCCCTGTACTCATTCACTCGCACGGTGCGCGCGTGTGCATTTGTACGTGCGTCCGTTTGTCTCTCCATGCGACCCCCCCCCCCCTCCCGCCTGCCCCCCCCGCACCCAACCATCACGACCCACAGTGACCTCGACTGGGGCGGCTCCGGTTCCGCCGCCTCCCTGCGGGGGGTCTGGTCTGAATTGGGGGGCCACAACCCCCCCGGGCGGCCGAGCTGCCCCCCCGTGCAGCAGCGCCGCATCTCGTGGCGCCAGCACATCTTCCTGCGCGTCGTCGCGCCGGGGAAGAGCTGCGCAGCCTCCCGCGCCGCCGCAGCCACCAGAGGTCAGAGGTCGCCACCGCCAACCGCAGTTGACGATGAGCGACGAGGTGGTGGGGGGGGGGGCACGGGGTGTGCGGGCGAAAGCGCTGCTGCTTCAGAAGAAGAGGAAGAAAAATGTTGCAGCCAATTGGGGTTGATTTTGGGGGCTCACAGGTGGTGTGCGATTTGGGTTTAAAGGGGGCAGAATAGTGGTCGGGTTAGTTAGAGGTCAGGATGAAATCGTGCGTGGCTAGTTTGGCACCCATTTTGGATTCAGAATACGTCTCATGTGCTCCTAATGAGTGTTGCAAAAATTAACGTAAACAAATATCCACGCACCGATTACTTTTATTTAATGAATTGGACATATGCCCATCTGATCCCCAACCCCCGTTCAGACGGCAGCGAGCTCCTCCCTCTCTCGCCGCTGACTCCGCCCCTCGAGGAGAGCCCAATCGGCTCGCTGCTCGACTCCGACTTTCAGCCAATGGGAGACGAGTCGCCCGTGATGCGGCCAACCGCGCCGCGGGCGCCGCCGGCGGACGAGCCAATCGTGATCGAGACGGGTGCCGGCGGTGGGGAGCGCCGCCACGCGCGCTCTCGGGAGGAGCTGCGCCACCTTTGGAGGAAGGCGATTGACCAGCAGCTGCTGCTCATCCGCGTGGAGCGGCAGAATCGCTTCCGCGAAGGTGTGGTTGTGTGGGTTGTGTGGCTGTTGTTGTGTGGTTTCCATGCTGGGGTGCCGTGGTGGCGAGATGTTATCTCCCTCGCCTGGTATGCAGGAAGTCGTGGGTTCGATCTTGACCTGGACACATGCATTTTTGCATGTTCTGCTTGTGGTCGCATGGTTTTTTTCCGGGTCCTCCGGTTTTCCCCTTCACATTTAGAAACATGCATTGAGAGCCTTTGGCTGTTATAAATCTCCACATGATGATAAGCCACTTCTTTGAGCTATCATTTTTGATTCTGAAAAATAACTATATACAGGATGCTTCAAAAAAATGTTAACGCTTCCGAGAATTTGCAACAATACCACAAGAAATGTTCCTCTGGGCTCTGGAGACCACCTGGAGAAAATTCCAGGCATGTGTTGACAATGATGGTGAACAAGTGTTACAGTGTTATTATCCGTTCTTCCATTAAGAACGATAATCCCATATGAGTGTTAAAAAAAATGTAAGCACCCTGTCGTTCAGTGGACCTTAACCAGGTAAAATAAAAATGTGTTTAGTTCACACAACAGAGAAAACAACCAGCGGTGATCCGTTGGGTGGAGCGGTGGTGGTGAGGGGGGGCACCGGGCCAATCACCCCTGTCCCACCTCCCAGATGCTCTCGGCTTAGACACTGGTCTACAGGCAAAATTCTTCCAAAATAAATATAGTTCAACTTTACTAACTCTGGGCCACTGAGAATCAAGATGATGCTTAACATTGTTAATTGGCTCTAGTTTTCATGATATTCAGTTTCATGTATTAGATATAACCCTGTGAGCCATGCGGCTCTTGACTCGGGTGCAACCGCAACAAACAAAAAACAAATACATGAACAAGAAACATCTTAAAGTGACTACGCGCAACAGAAAAAATCCTGGAAAAAACAGCAAAGTTATGCTACTGGGTCAGTCTATACGACCCTTGACTTGGGGATGGCAGAGGATAAGTGAGTTATAAAGGGAGGGGATCTCAATTTAAACCACAACTTATTAAAATATATTCTTAGGTTTTTTTCGGTCAAGTCACGTAGGTGAAAAATTAAAATTAATAAAAGTAAAATAAAAATCAAACAAAAATCACGACGTTTCGGAGGCAACACAAGCTTCTGTCTTCAGGTGGAACCGTCACAGCACGATAGCTGTATCCGAAACGTCGTGATTTTTATTTTATTTTACTTTTATTAATTTTTATATTTTTACCTACGTGACTTTACCGAAAAAACCTAAGAATATGAATCCTTGCAGTCACGAAAGCTTCAAATCTAGAATTATTAAAATATATCTTTGACTGCATCTGTGAATAAATCTTTGACTGGGTTTGGACAGTACTTGCTTTTTGAGCAAAACAATGAATGATGCAATCTGAAGCTGGTGTTGCGTCATACGTGATATGAATTGCATCATGTTATTCCTATAAGTCATGGATGATGCAACCATAACTAGGCTTACATCCCTTTGTTGAACAAATTGCCCTGAAATCTTATTGTCGTGCTCTTTTATTTGCCAGTGTTTGCTTTTGCAAAGGGACACATTTCTGTTTAGCCAAAGTGAGCAGAGATGCCTCGTACTTGTGTGAACAAAGCAGATAACTTCTGCTATGTTTGTGGTGAAGTGACTTTTGCATCACAAAAGCGCAGTATAGCCACTATGGTTAAGAGGCCTATCACCTTTATTTTGTCTGCAAAATTGGAGATCAGGACAAGATGTGGGCCCCACACATATGCAGCAACACGTGTGCAACAAATCTTTGCCAGTGGTTGAAAAGGAAATCAATGCCTTTTGCAGTGCCAATGATTTGGAGAGAGCCAACGGATCATATCAGCAATTGCATGGAGCCTCCAGTTGGGAAAGGTGTGTCCAAGAAGAAAAAGTGGACTGTGCATTATCCAAACATTCCATCAGCTACACGCCCAGTACCCCACGGAGAAGGACTGTCGGTTTCTGATGCACCAGAATCATTCTCACTTGAGTCAGACGAGGAAGAGGATGAAACTTCTGGTCCTGAACCATCAAGGTCACATGACTCAGATTTTATCCCATCATCCTCCTCCTCTGAACCACACTTCATAACACAAGGTGAACTGAAAGACCTTGTCAGGGATCTGGAACTACCCAAGAGTAAGGCAGAGCTGTTGGGCTCTAGACTATAGCAGTGGAATCTCCTGGCAGGTGATGTGAGGGTTTCCATGTTCCGTGACCGTCAAAAGGATCTTGTCCCATTCTTATTCATGGAAGGTGATCTTGTAGCCTGCAACAACATCGATGGTGTGATGGCAGCCCTCAACATCGCTCATGATGAATGGAGACTGTTCATTCATTCATCGAAGATGAGTCTCAAAGTTGTTTTTCTGCATCATGGCAATGTTTTGCCATCAATTCCAGTTGGTCATACAGTCCATAATAAGGAAACCTATGAACACATGAAACAACTTTTAAGGTGCATAAACTATGACCAACATCAGTGGCAGCTTTGTGGCGATTTGAAGCTTGTTGCGCTCTTGCTTGGTCTGCAGACTGGATACACAAAGTGCTGCTGTTTTCTCTGCGAATGGGATAGTCGTGCGAGAGATTCCCACTACATCAAGATAGATTGGCCACTCCGACAGTCATTGGAGCCTGGGAGGAAAAGTGTTCAGCATCCACCACTTGTTTAATTAAGGAAGATTTTGTTACCACCCTTGCACATCAAGCTGGGTCTGATGAAGAACTTTATCAAAGCCATGGACAAAACACAAGCAGCTTTCAAGTACCTCCGTGGAAAATGTCCAAGGTTAAGTGAAGCTAAGATAAAGGAAGGTGTCTTTGTTGGTCCTCAGATTCGTGAACTTCTCCGAGATGATGCATTTGACAGTGCACCGCGTGGCAAGGAAAATACGGCATGGAAAGCCTTCCAGTTAGTGGCAACACATTTTCTCGGAAACAACAAGGCAGACAACTACAGGGAGTTGGTGGAAAACCTCCTCAAGGCATACAAACGACTTACTTGCAACATGTCACTAAAGATACATTTTTTGCACTCTCAGCTCGATTTTTTCCCACCGAACTGCAGAGCAGTGAGCGACGAGCATGGCGAGCGACGTCACCAGGACATTGCGACGATGGAGAAACACTCTCAGGGCAAATGGAGCCCATCAACGCTTGCAGATTGTTGCTGGACAGTGACAAGAGATGCTCCATTTAATGAATACAAGAGACAAGCCATGACGTGCTTAGTAGACACTGAATCAGGACTAAACTATGTACTTATACATAATCGTTTTTTGCCTTTTGTTTCATCACACATTTTATTTATATAACCCTTTGGCTGATTTTTTTAAGTGTTACATGAACAGGACAGGTGACATGTTATCATGTGAAGCGACCATAAACACATGAAAAAAACCTAGGTTTATGAGTAAAACGTAAAATGTAATAACTTAAATATCTTGGGAACAGTAGCCAATCACTTATTTTAATTGTCATATTTGAATTCAGCGCGTCAAAACCCATAACAAACAGCACATTTCATCTCTGTAGCAGACGACCTTTTAAAACATAGTAGACCAGTGTTATCGGCCAGCAGCAGTAGCCGCCCCCGTGCCCACGCCGTGTGACCTACTTTCACGATATGGAAGTGGTGGAGACCTGAGCGCCGGACTTGAATGCGCGCGTGGCTTAACGTGCGCGTGGAGGGGAGCGGAGAGCACGCGTTGCGATGATGCGACGAACTCGATGTGCTGGCGGGAGATACGATCCAGACGATGTGACGCGGTCGAGTGGGAATGCTCGCAGGGGCTTGGCGATCCTTGACGTCACCAGACAGATTGTTCCCAATGTAATGTGCCCTGGGGCGGGGGGGGGGGGCCTGGCGTGACGGGCGGGGGGGGGGTCGAGGTAGCAGAAGGGTCTGTGCTGGGACAGTTGGGGGGGAGGTGGGGGTGGGTGGGGTGATATTTGTGTGGTGCTGCTACGTGGTTGTGCTCTTAGGTTGTGCCCTGTGCGGTTAGTGCCATGTTGACGGTGCTGCGTGTGGAGTGATAATTTTTCTCATTAATCGGCTGCCAAGTGTTTTGCCGGGTAAATACCATTTAGCCGGTGGTGGTGATGGTGGCACTGTCACTTTTAGAGTGATCGCCAGGGTCAGAGCAATGCTGGCGGTACTGTTCCACACCGATCGGCAATGCCCAGTCACAATCCCGCCCCCTACACCCCACTGCCGTCCTCCTGTATCATTAATCTATTAACCTCACACATGTTTCAGTTTAAATTATTTTCTTTTATTTGGCGGTGTTAGATGGAGCGCCGGCAATTCGGTGCCCCCGCCTGCCCCCCTCCCCACCATTTCTGCCCCCCCCCCCCGCCTCGCCCCCCCCCAGCACGAAACTCAAACACAGGCGACTGCGCGTGCATTTCAATAACCATTCTAGCATCGCATCGACAGCCGTGGGCTCACACTTTCTCCCGGGTGAATCACCGTCTCGAGTAATTGGATGTTTCTCCCCCACCCACCCACCCAGAGGCAGCCCAGCTCGGCCCACGACTGCTTGCGTGGGCGTTCGTGCGTAATGTACCGTTGTGCGTGCGCCGAAAGCATGCTTGCGCGCGTGCGTGCCTGCGTGCGTGTGTGTGGGGGGATGAGTCACCGAGTGCCAGCGATAGGCAGCGGCAACAACGGCGTCGTGCCCTCATTCGCTGCACTGCACGACCTGCAACGGCATCCTCCTCCCTTTGTTGTTGTTGTTGTTGCGATCTGGCATTGTGCTCTGGTCTCGCCTACCAGCGTCTAGTTATTCTGTTCGCTCCTTGTCCGAAACAATTCGGAGCAGTTGGGTAGTCGCGGCTGCCTTCTTTTGAAGCTCTCCGTCTCTCCTCTGAAGATGCTGCTTTTTTCCAAAGGTCAGATATCTGCATCATCTCTCGTCTGTGCGTGTGGCTGTCTCACTCTCGTTTTGTCTCGTCTTCGTCCGTCCCCGGACAAATGAATACCTCTTGTCTCCCTCCATCTCTCCAAGCATCCATCTGACCGTCTGTCCGTTCATTATTCATTTGCGCGGCTGACCTTGCTTACTCGCACTTCGATTTGAAAACAAAATCTGGGGGGGCCGGGGTACGGGGAAGAGGGGGGGGCGGTCCCGTGCTGTCATCTCTCCACTCCGCTGGTTATCACCCCAACCCCCCCCGCCCCCCCCCCCCCCCCGATTCCTGTGGGATTTGCCGGCCGGGAGTCGCGCCGAGAGACACGCCCCACCGCGCGCCCGCTCTCCCAGCGGAGCAACGACGACGTCGTGGCTTCGTCGCCGCCGCAGCCCCCGAGCGATCGTCAACCTCGGTTGGAAGGAGACATTTGTTGTTATCGAGCATTGAATTTAAGCGATTTCATCCAGACATGGCCGAGGATTTGCACGCACGGGAGGTGGCGACGGGATTCGCTGCGATGAGTCGCGCGAGCAGTGGAGCTGCTCGTGTTTCCTCGCTGCTCATAGCATCGGGGATTACCTTTCTCCAGCCAGTTCTGTCATCCGGGAAATACATCTCCGCACCACGGAACACCACATCCAGTGCGTCTTTCTCATCTGCCTATCTAGCTATGACTGTGGTTACTATGTATTCTGTACGTATGTTGAACTTCTTATCGGAGGTACTACCTGAATCGGGTGACATCTACACCAGTCTGCCGGCGATCCAGGCAAACGTTTTGCGATGAGAAATTTTTTCTGAGCGAGCGAGTGCGGCTTTCGTTGCACGCGCAGAGATATCACATTGGCGGTGCCTTCCAACGTTCGTGCCGTCTCCCTCTCTCTGTCGGCTTTCAACAAGCCCATCCATCATCGTCATCATCAGACAGGTTCTATCCACTCATGGATGATGGCCTTCACCAAGCTGCCCCCATCGTCTCTCACCATCTCGCGACGCGTCAAACCATCTGTAAGAGGCGCTGGATTTCATCGCTCCATCTCCCCGGTGGAAGTCGTCTCGGGAGCGTTTCCTCTCCTTCAGCTGCCGCTCCATCCTTAGTCTCGACCGCCGTCCGTCATCTTTGATGTCCACGACGTGCCCTGCCCGAGCCCATTTACTTTTCGTAGCAGTCGATGTGAATTATAAATGTAACAATGAATGCATATGATGGTTCATATTCGTTATTCGTTTGCGCTACATGGTAGTAGTTTTGTGCAAAAATTCCTGTAATGTAACCCTCCACCACCCGACGAGATTGACGCGTTTATAAACTTGGGCATTTATTTAGTTGTCACGTGACAGTCTTCCCGAACCCACTTGCGCTCCAGGGAATGTATTATTTAATATCGATGTACGTTCGTGCGGTACTTTAGATTTCTCTTGCGATGACGCGTTTGGTTTTTTCGCCGATTTCTATTTCGCTTCATTGCTGTGCCTCGTTTTCTATTTATTTTTGCCTTTTGTCGTTCCGGTGACCCGGGTCGGTCACTTCTTGCAAATGAGGATTTTTCTCGTGCTCTCCGGCTCTTCTTCCCACCTTGTTGAGCAAACTGAACTTGCTAAGACGTAAGCTTCTGCGATTAACTGGCACAGCTGTTTCTCGGCGCCACGGTGGCGAGATGTTAACTCCCTTGCCTGGTATGCAGGAAGCTGTGGGTTCGATCCAGACCCTGGAGTTTGCGTATCTCTCTCCCCGTGGCCACGTGGATTTTTGTCCGGGTCCTCCGGTTTTTCCCTCCACATTTAGAATCGACATGCGTGCAAGAGTATGTGGCTGCTGTAAATTTCCACGTGATAAGCCACTTTGTTGAACTATCATTCGTGGCCAAGTCACTTCTGAAGAAGAGCCACATAGCTGTCTGCCGGCCGAGTCGGCCTCTTAGCTCAACGGGCTTGACCCGGGAAGTAAACTTCTGGGCCATCTCGAACCTCGAACTGACGGTCGCGTTTGTTCCGCCGCCACCGCGGTTCCCCTGTCGCACCCCCCGCCCCCTCCCCGCCCCGCCCCCTCGCTGCCGCCGTCTCCGTGGGGCCTGCTGCAGCTCGCAGGCAGCTGGAGCAGGAGAAGGCGCAGGCGCGTCTGGACTACGCGGAGGTGACGCCGTGCCTGCGCGACGTCACCGTCGTGTGGGAGCGCCTGCTGGGCGCGCCCAACCGCGCGCGCGTGCGCTGCGACATGGAGAAGGTGCACGCCGCCATCAGCCAGGGTGAGAGGGAGGGGGGGTGACGGCGTCGCCGTGGCTCGGAGATGTCGACTAGCTCGCCTGCGGTACAGGAGCTCGTGGGTTCGATCCCGATCCTGATCCCTGTTGTATATTAGCGGTGGCAAGATGTTAACTGCCTCGCCTGGTATACAGGAGCTCGTGGGTTCGATCCCGATCCTGACGCCTGCTGCTGTATATTTGTAGTTTGCGTGTCTCTCTCTCTCATCATCATCATCACGTTGGCTCGGAGATGTCGACTAGCTCGCCTGGTATACAGGAGCTCGTGGGTTCGATCCCGATCCTGACGCCTGCTGCTGTATATTTGTAGTTTGCGTATCTCTCTCTCTCATCATCATCATCACGTTGGCTCGGAGATGTCGACTAGCTCGCCTGGTATACAGGAGTTCGTGGGTTCGATCCCGACCCTGATCCCTGTTGTATATTAGCGGTGGCAAGCTGTTAACTGCCTCGCCTGGTATACAGGAGGTCGCGCCGCGTCTCCCCCTGACCCATCCCCCCATCCCACTTCCCGCCGGCGCAGGCGTGCCACGGCAGCGCCGGGGAGAGATCTGGCAGTTCCTGGCGGAGCAGTACCGTCTGCGGCACCGCCTGCCGCCGAAGCAGGCGCCCCCAGACACGCCGTACCCCGAGCTGCTGAAGAGGCTCACCTCGCAGCAGCATGCCATCCTCATCGACCTGGGTATGCCGTGCAACGCCGCGTGGCGGAGGGGGTGGGGGGGGGGGGGTGCCGGGCATCGCCGAGCTCCCCCCCCCCCCTTGCCCGTGGCCTGACCTCGTCACCCTGAACCCCCCTGGGTTGCGCCGCGTGAACGTCACCGGCAGAGCTGCAATTTGCGCCTGCGAGCCAGCACCTCGCCACCGCACATCGTCGCGGCCACTGACCTACTCATCCTCCCCATCACTCCTTCTCACCTCCCAACCTCATTTCTCCTCCCTCTCTCCCTACGTGCCCCCCCCCCCTCCCACTGCAGGCCGAACGTTCCCCACCCACCCGTACTTCTCGGCGCAGCTGGGCTCTGGCCAGCTGGCGCTCTACAACCTGCTCAAGGCCTACTCGCTGCTCGACTCCGAGGTGGGCTACTGCCAGGGCCTGAGCTTCGTGGCCGGCGTGCTGCTGCTGCACCTGCCGGAGTGCGACGCCTTCCACGCGCTCATCTACCTGCTCTACCACCTGGGGCTGCGGCGCCAGTACTGCCCCGACATGCTATCCCTGCAGGTGAGTGGGGAGGTGGTGGGGAGAGGGGAAAGTGCGGAGAGGTATGATGCTGTCCCTGCAGATGAGAGGGGGAGGTGGTGGGGAGAGGCATGATGGTTTCATATCACGAGACAGTCAATTTTGATCTCCCCTTCAGAGCAGAGCAACCCTCCACGTTAAAGAATGGCCCACATGGAAGTGGTTGTCACTGTTCCCGTGTTCCAGCCGTGTCCCGGTCTGTGTACGTATGTATGTACGTGGAACATCGTTCACACCGTACGTAGCCAACCGTGCTAATCGGAGGGTGCGGGGTGTGTGTGTGTGTCTCCGCGCAGATCCAGATGTACCAGCTGTCTCGTCTGCTGCACGACTACCACCCCGATCTGTACGCGCACCTGGAGGAGTCGGAGATCGGGCCAAGCCTCTACGCGGCGCCCTGGTTCCTCACGCTCTTCGCATCCCAGTTCCCGCTCGGATTCGTGGCGCGCGTCTTCGGTACGGGCGCCCTCCGCGTGCCGCCCCTCCGGTCGTCTCAGTATCCGCTCGTGGAAGCTCATGGTCCACACTAAACAGCATCCATCCACTGCACAGGCCGTGGCAGATGCGGCGGATACCTTGATGCGCAAATGGAAAATAAAAAAAACTTTCCAGTTGTGCGCGACTGTGGTCATCCGGAACAGAGACCGTCCAACGAATAACGACGCGATGCCCCGATCCACAAATACGAAGGAGTCAACGCAGCGGTTACACCCCTCTACTGCTCTTGACGCGGTTATCTGGCTTGAACACCTGAATACGAAAGAAGAAAAAGTAGCCACTGTAGTAATAGGTTTTTACCCTTTCAACTGGTACAAAAACTGACACCTTTATACAAGGGATCATGTTTGCAATAACCACAACACAAGCAGTCAAAATGCAAACAAAAAGAAACAACTCTGATAATGATAATGATATGCACTGTCCTTGAAGTTGATTGGTCCACACCCGAAGACAGCTTTTCTTAGAGCCTAGTCTCCATTGGTGTTGGACCAGATGACGCCAAAAGGCGTTTGCATTTTAACTGCTTGTGTTGTGGTTATTGCAAACATGATCCCTTGTATAAAGGTGTCAGTTTTTGTACCAGTTGAAAGGATAAAAACCTATTGCTATATTTTGCCACTGGTAAAGGAGGTCTCATAGTGTAAATAACTTCACACTTCACAGGTTCGCACTCTCACCTAGTCGTCTAGCCGAGCCTCAACAAAACCCTGACCGTGTAACACCGATGGCGCTGACGAGACGGCCAACAACTACCCGGCCGCGCAATATCTTGCGACGACGTCAGCAGCGAAGTCGGCTAAGACGTCAGCGGCGACGGGACGAGTTCGCTCCCAGATCCGGCAGCCCTGAGCTCCCGCTCTCTGCTCCTTTTATGCTCCTCGAACCCACCAGCAGCTTCCAGGGGCTTCCAGATGGGGTCTGCCATGGACCTTGCCCCAGTTCCTCCACCCTGCCGACACACCCGTGTATATGCTCGCCGGCGTGTGTGTGTAGTGACGTAAATGCTGTCACTATAGTGTTAGCGCCAGCCACTAGCATAGAAGTGCTGCTGAGCGCCTGGAACCTCGCTCGTGAAGGGTAGCCAAGAGCCGGCGGGCGAGATGATGCCAGGAGGGGTCGTGGCCGGGGACGGATCAGGTGGCAGCTCTGGTTATTCCTTTTGTCTGTGTGTGTGTTTGCATGCGTGCGCAGACATGCTGTTCCTGCAGGGCACGGAGGTGATCTTCAAGGTGGCGCTGTCCCTGCTGGGCTCTCATCAGGCACTCATCATGCAGTGCGACAGCTTCGAGAGCATCATGGACTTCCTCAAGACCACGCTGCCCAACCTGGGCCTTGTGCAAATGGAGAAGACAATCAACCAGGTGCGATGTCGTCGCCGCCACCATCACCGCCATCGTTACGCGTACACCATCACCACCATCACTATTGCTATACGTACAGCACCGCCACTCGCCGTCGCTGTACGTACAGCACCACCACTATCACCGCCACCATCACTACTTACAGTACCACCACCGCCACCATTGCTATACATACAACACCACCATCACCACCGCCATCATCGTGATCGTTAAACATGCACGCGTGTGTTTTCTCTGGATCCTTTGTTTTACTCACACTCACTCATTGGCCGATAACACCTTTATATCGTGGACAGCACCTCCGATTAGCACGGTTTTCTACGTACGGTGCGAAAGGAGTTCAACATACGTACGGACCGCAGAGCGATTGTTGGCTGCCGCTGCCTTTCCGCTCGTCCGCGGCTCCTCCAAGTCGTTTCTCTCTCGCAAATACGTCGTCGCTTAATCCACAGCGCCACCAGATTTGCGTCGCCTCAGCCCACGCTTGCGTCGCCGACAGCATCGTCCGTCCTTTCTCGTGTCCGCCGCCTCTCGGCTTTCGCCTCCACCCTACCCTGTACACCGCTTCGATGTTCGTCGTTTGGATATTCGTCGCCACACACTGCAACAGCGTACGTGCGTGTGTGTGTTGAACTCCTTTCTCACCGTACTGTGCCAACTGTGCTAATCGGAGGTGCGGGGGAACGCACCCCCAACAGAAACCGGGGTGTTACTGGTATTATGTGATCATTTAATTCTAGATTTGAAGCTTTCGTGACTGCACGGATTCATACTCTTAGTTCTTTCGGTAAAGTCACGTAGGTAAAAAATGAAATCAAAATGAATAAAATAAAATAAAAATCACGACGTTTCAGAGGCAACACAAGTCTCCGTCATCAGGTGGGACCGTCACAGCCAGATTTGCTGCATCAAGTGAGGCAGGAATACAAGATGCAAGCTCTTAAATACAAGTTAAGGGGGAAGGGGGGGGAGCTTATCAGAATGTGGTAGCCAATGAATGGAACGTATCGGGAGGGGGGGGGGCGGGGCTAAAAGAAGGTACAAAGTGATCGTGGGCGTCGACGTGTTTGCGCGCAAGTAACTAGTGTTGCATATGCTAACGTATTGGCAACTGCGATCGTGCGTGCGTGGGCCAGGTGTGCGAGATGGACCTGTCGCGCCAGCTTCACGCCTACGAAGTCGAATACCACGTGCTGCAGGACGAGATGGCGCTGCAGGAACCAGGCGGACCGTCCTCCTCCTCCTCCTCCACCGGCACCGGCGCCGCCTCCGCCGACGCGGAGAGGCTGGAGAAAACCTGCCTCTCCCTCAAGCGGCACAACCAGGATCTGGTGGAAGAGCTGCAGGTAGGGAACACGTTGGGGGGGGGGGGGGGTGTGGGCACCTCCGATGGCTACACACGTTGCGAAAAAAGTTCAACATACGTACAGGAATTGAACACTCATTTATTGAGAACTGCTTTTTGGATTCAGTTGGTTGTCCTTCCCCCGCACCTCCAATTAGCACGGTTGGCTGCATACGGTGCAAAAGAAGTCCTACATGCACGCATGCATACAAGGTGGCAGGGATTATATAGGGGTTAGGAGACGTATGTATGTATGTTCAACTTCTTTCGCACCGTACGTAGCCAACCTTGCTCATCAGGTGTGCCGTTGAGCCGGCACTGCTCGGATCCTGCGTTCGATTCTGGGTTGCGGCCGTCCAGCCCCGATGGTTCAAGCGGACTTCCCCAGTGTGCCGAGTTGATCGTCTCCTCCCGGATTACTGACGCAGAGACCCATCGTCTTGCGTAGAGGCCCACTGACTCGCATCATCATCATCGTCATCATCAACACACACACACTTACATGCATTTAACACATTCGCACACACACTTGCACGCGCGCACACACTCACTCCCTCGTACACCCACACGTGCATTCGTGCATGGATGAACTTACAATCACATGCACTCACTCGTACATGCATACGTGCACAAGAACACGCACACACACACTCTCTACGTACACACTCACACGTACCCTCTCTCTCTCACACATACGCACACTCACGCACACTCGCGCACCTACACACACACACGCGTGTTCGCGTACACATGCGTGTTCGCGTGCACATGCAGAGCGCGCGGGAGCGCATCCACTGCCTGGAGGGGGCCATGGAGCGCCTGCGTGTGAGCGAGTCGCGGCTCAGGCAATCGGTGAACAACCGCGAGTCCGAGCGACCCGCCCTCCAAGCTGCCGCCCTCTCCTCCTCCGCCTCCTCCTCGCCCACCTCCTCGTCCACCGCCGCCTCGTCCTCCAACGCCTCCTCCTCCTCCTCGTCGCGTCACGCCAAGCTGCCGGGCGGACGCCCCAACGCAACGGATTTGGGCTCCTGAACCTTGACCCACACCCTTGCTTGACCCCTGTCTCGACCCCTGCTTGACCTCTGAAGAATTTTAACCCCCCCCCCCCATAAACGGCGGCTGCACTAGGGGGGCTGTGTCATCACGGGGTTAGAAACAGGGACGGGGTTTGCATTAATGAATTGATTGTTCTTTTGTTTTGTTGGGTTGGTTTTGTTTTGTTGGTTTCGGTCTGGGCGACGTTGCTGGGAGGTTCGGCGCCGGCCGTGGCGTTCGGATCGCGTGCGTCGACGCAGCCGTTCGACTCACAAACGCAGCCAATCGCCACCGCCTGCACACGCGCCCACGCCCCTAAAAAAACGATTATGCCGGATGACAACAACGCACGACAATATACGGCAGAAGCAGGCGGTCGAGTGCTTGGCGGTGTTGTCCAGGCCCTGGGAGTCGCGTGACCTCGGGAAAGACCTGGGCTGACGAAGTGAGAGACGCCATCGATGGATCCCCCACCCCTCGGCTTCGCAGTCCTTAGTCCACGTCGCAATTTCTAAGCAGGAGGAGGTGAAAGAAGTGGGTTGTGGGTGGATGAGGTGGTGGCACAGCAGAAAGTAAAAGAGGTCGGGCGATAGAGAGAGAGCGTGATGGTTTTTAGAAACACTCCAGACGGATCCTGTTGCGTTATCACTGCTGCGTGCCGGTTTTTTTTTTATCGCAATTGCCGCTCGCCGTTGCCGCCCGCCGCCAAACCGTCCGGCACGGCGGACGCTTTCGCTCGACGTCGGTGCGGAAACGTCGGACGTCGCCCGTACGGTTTGGCCCTGAACCCCCGTCGCGGGAGAGGGGTTTCTCTGGGGCGTCCCCCGGCTCGCGACGACGCGAGCCCGGAGCAGTCCCTCCGGCACTGCGGAAGGGTTGAGATCGCACTTCCTTCGATTATGGAAATCGCTCGGAAAGGCCGCTCACAAAAAGCAGAAACTCATCAATTTAAAACCTAAACGGTCCCTGTGCCGTAGATGCGCACGTCTGGGCCGTGACCAAATTACAGAATTTCCTGGACTGAAGCCGACTGATCGTCAGTGTCGCCGTCCTCAGGACATCCTCGGTATTGTTGTTCACGGTAGCAAACTACCCGATGGAAATGCAGCGAGAGTTTTTTTTTGTGCGTGACACGACGGCTACGAGAGAAGAGCCGTTAATTATGTTCCCTTCTCCCCCCCCCACACCCCCATTCGCGTCAAAATCATCGTTTTGTCCAATGTGGAGGGGGGGGGGGGCGGCGGTGTCGAGCGCTAAGAGTCAAAGAAGCTCCGTCACCCGATTGTGTTAACTCGCGGTTGTCATCCGTGGGACAGAATTATCCATTGCGGCGGCCGGCGAAACCGGCGACTTGAAGAAGCAATAAAAACCCCGGGGTGGGGGGGGGCCCACGAGGCCAGGCCTCACTTGCGTTATCCCCGCTTTTGTTTTTAACCCCGGGCCGCCTTCACCACCCCCCTATATACCCTCGCCGTTAACCCGGATAACCGGGAGTCGGCGGCATGGTACGGCGTCGTCTATACGACCGTCGCGTGTCCGCCGTGATCAGTTAACCGCCCCGTGCCCGGTGCGGTGTTGGTGCACGGTGGCGTCTCTAATTCCCTCAAATCCAACCGTTTTGCATATCCGCCCAGCGAGTCAGATATGCGACGTTGCACGGGGAATAATTTCCGATGAATTCACCGCTAATCGGGACGACACGGGATGATAACCCTCCGAGTCGCGACTCTGGCTCGAGAGAAACCTGGAGGCGTTTGTGTATCCGTTCTTCCCGTAATCCACTAATATGCACGTTTTCTCAACGGTTAAGTAGAGTCAATTTGCGGGTAACAGCATCGCGGATAACAGGAAACACGATATTCGTGTGTCGTCCCCCCCCCCCCTTGCCCACAACACGTGTAGTGAGTCTGGTTTATGCTTTCTACCGCTCATCCTCTCCATTGTTATTGCAGTCATTGTCACTGTTTCGCGGCAGCAAACGCAGGAAGGCCTCTGTGGAGGCCTTTCGGCGATGGAAGCAGCAGCAGCAGTCGCTTTGCGAAGCGCCGTCGCAGAGCGGACGCACATTGGGTAAAGGTGCAGCCATGCAGCCCTGCAGCCCTGCTCACTCTCTCTCGCCACTGCTGGCCCAAAGGAGCGTCCACTGCTATTTACGCCGTTCGGCCGACTAAGTTCGGCGCGCTGGCCAGACGCCTTGGAAGGGGGTGGCACTTAATCCACACTTTACCCCAACGCACGCGACCTGCCAACGGACTTCACTGTCGCGCGAGCCATTTGTGCTGCCGGGTGGGCCAGAGGGTGACCATGTTGGTTCCGCGGCCGTGCTAACGTCGCCCCCTCGTGCTCGTACGTTCCACTGGACCTGGTTTACGTCGGCTCCTGATGTAGGCCCGTCGACTGAAACGACGCCGCTGTGGCCTGAATTGTACTGCCCCGCGTGGGTTATCGAGGCGGTTACCGCCGCGCGGCACCGCCCGGCTTGGTGTTTCTGACGCTTCTTCTAGGAGCTGGAATGCGCGAAAGCTCGCCAGGCACGCGGACCGAAACGTCGGACATCCGTGGCGAACAGCACGCTGCTCGACCCGAAATAACGCAGCGGGAGAACCCATCGACTGAATCGCTTTGAAGGCTGTTTTTATTTTTTGTGTCGATTGTAATGCACTGGCTACGTGTTAGCGTAGCGTAGCGGGGTCACCGTCGTCGTTACTGTCGCCTTCACTGTCGCCTTCACTGTCACGCTTTCACAGACGTTTGCACCATGTGCTCTTAAAGGAGAATTCGCCGCGCGCTTCTCATCGGTCATACGAATGAACGAGTAAAAAGCGAATGGTCGTGCGTGGGTTTTTTTTTTTTAAAGTGTACCCCAAAAAAAACAAAATTAAAATACAGACCGTGAATGTTGGGTGCGTGCACCCCACACACCCCCCCCCCCTTCCCCCTGCGCGCTCTCCTCTCTGGGCTCGAGGAAGCTTCCACACGTGCGCACGCATGCGCCCACACGCACCATTCGTACGCCTTGCCTGCCTGCCTCGCCTGCCTTCCCACACACAGCAGGCGCGTGCGTGTGTTCGTTGTTTTGGTTGTCGCCAAGAAGTGGTGGTCAGGGGTGGGTGGGGTGATGTTTGAACCCGTGCGATGCTGATGTTACCATTCGGTGTTGAGGGGTTGCGTTGTGAGAGATGTGCGAAATCACGTGATGGAATTCGAGGTTACCGCGATCATCCCGCTTCGTTTTTGGCCTTTTCCCACGAATGTTATGCCGGTCGCGCGCTCAGCGGGGTCACCTCATAAGGTAGTACAAACTTTCGCAGTTGGAGAACGGTCCACTGAAGCGGACATCACCAAACTACTTCTGAGATCCCTTCGAGAAGTGTCATCGAGCCCACACAGTAGGGGGCAGCACTTTTCTCCTCGTCCCTGCCACATATCCCGTCGCATGACAACAGTCGCACTGATATTTCTTAATTCTCAATAGCTGGCATTTGGCAGAACTAACTACATTTCCACGTGATGGAGGGGGTTTTTAGTGTTTTTTTTTGCGTGCAAGTCATCGATGGCCGGCGCTGACTCCATCGGCGTCCTTCGCCCGACAATCCGCTCCTGCCTTTTGGGAGTTCTCTGCGCCGTAACGAGACGAAGCAACTCAGCGCACGCGGCACGAAATAACAGGAAAAATGATCACGAGAGCAATCGTGTTAAATAGTGAGCGTGGCGCGCCCCGTGTGACGCAACTGTCCGGGGTGCTGCAGGGGTTGAGGCCGTCAAGGCTGGCTTTGGTCACGTGTGGTGTCTGCAGCTCATTTTGTAAGTAAAGCACTCCGCTCCTGCGAAGGAAAATTCGAGTCCCCGTCGATTGGAGCCACGTGCTGCACGTTGGAGGAGAGGAGAGACACTGGCGTTAGGGGAATTAAAAAAAATGATTTGCTAATCGAGGGTTGGGGACGTTTTGAACGTCGGGACAGGACAGCCCGCGCTGTGATGTTGAAGATTTCGAAGAGGGTTCCTCTATCTTCTTGGTTCATTCGGTAAAGTCACGTGACTTTACCGAAAGAACCAAGAAGATGAATCCCTGCAGTCACGAAAGCTTTAAAGGGTTCCTCTAACTTCCAGCTGTCCGCTGCCGCCGGCTCGCCAGTCTTCCCTGACCAAATACGAATGAGATCCAAAACAACCAAAGAATAAATCCAGAGCAACAACAACCAAATATAATTAACAACAACAAGCAAGCAAGCGGACATCGGGAGCAAAAAAAACCTACAAAGTAGAAATCGGGGCAAAAACAACGGAGTTGCGATCAAACATCTACCAACAACAAAAACTGCACAAACATGATCAACAATAAAAAACAAACTCCATTTCCAGTAAAACTAAATTTGGCTCAGACAAATTACTTTTTAGGCGCCGATAGACGTGGAGGTGGCTTTTTAATAAGCGCGCTCCACGTTTTCTGGGGCACACAAAGACATACACACGCACACACGCACACACAAAGACAAACACGCGCACAAAGATAAACGCGCACACACACAAAGACAAACACGCACACACAAAGCGAAACGCGCACACACGGACAAACACAGACAAACACACGCATACACAAACGCCCACACACAAAGACGCAGACAAACACGCCCACGCACAAAGACAAACACGCACACGAGCTGTCTCTGAACACAAATCGGCCGTCTGCGTCACGTGGAGCGCGTTTCACAATCATCAGGCTTGTGCGGCTTGTAACCACTTAATTCGTATTTGGATGGAGCTCAGTGAAAATTGCTTAACTTGTAAATACGTCTCCGCAGCAGGTCGCAAGCCCTGGAGTGTGTGGGGGGGGGGGGGAACTTGCTCTGAAACGCATGAGCAGTTGAATGTAAAACCCACACACGCTACCACGTGCCGAGCGGGTCAGTAAACGCGTGCGTGCGTGCATTCGTGATGAACTCAGGACCGAAACGCCTCTCTTTTTTTGTTTCCACTCCACAACCGAGCCGTGCCAGGGCCGTGCCGAACCATGTTGGCGCTCTGCTCAGAATCGGAATATTGACTTTTTTTGTACTGGAAGAATCCGATGCGCTATAAAGCTCTTTTTCACAGATGTGTAGTAGTGGCGGGTGATAACGTTACAACTCCAAACAAAAAAAAAATACACGATTGGAGGGGGGGCAAAGTACAGGAAATGCAAACAAATTACCCAAAAACATACAATTAAAACTAAACCATCCCCAACCTTACCATGCAAAGCCAAACTAAGGTGCTGTCGTTTTTTCTCCAACTACGGGAACCCGAGACTCGAGGCCTCGGCGCCACCGCCGACGAACGAACGAGTCCAGACACGCGGTCGGCACACGTGACGATCATGGCGGCGAGATGTTAACTCCTGCGTCTGGTATGGAGGAGATTGTGGGTTCTATCCCGACCCTAACGCCTGCTGCTGTATATTTGGATTTTGCGTGTCTCTCTTTCTCTCCATGGTCACGTGAATTTTTATCCGGGTCCTCTGTTTTTTTCCCCTCCACATTTAGAATCAACATGCGTTTAGAGCATTTTTGGCTGCTATAACTTTCCACGTGATGAGCGACTTCGTTGATTTATGATTTGTGGCCAGGTCGATAAAAAAATAAGATATTTCGCTCAGTGAGCCTTACCTGGTAAAAAAAATTCATCCAACCCACAGTCGGATGATTAGCCCTGCACCTGGCCCTGCTTGGCCCCGACCCACAGTCAGATGATTTCTGAGACCCGCATAGCACGGTTCCGGTTTGACACGGCAAATAGCCGGTGGGAAACGACCCGTCCCGAGAGGGGGTCCGCGCTAGCTCGGCTCAGATGTGGCAGTGGAAAAATTGGGTGAGAGTGGCGTGAGCTCGTGGAGTCTCAGAAAAAAAGTGGACGTCCTCATCGCGAGTTTGACCGCGTCTTGTACACAGCATCTTGTGAAGCTTTTAATGTATTTAGATGCTAATTGAATGTGTTATTATTTTGTTACGTTTGTTATTATTATTTGCTGTTGTCTCACTGTGTGCCATAACGACACCGCCGCGCCTCTCCACCGACCTCGGGAAATCGAGAATCGGATTTTTTTTAAATGAAAGCAGAGGCGGCGAGATGACAATGATGATTACGATGGAGGTTGGGGTTAGGGGTAGAGGTTTAGTGTCAGATGGCCAGTTAGGGCATATACGTTCGTGTCGTTGGGGTTAGGCTCTGGTTGGCTTGTGTAGTTGGGGTTCTGGTCTAGACCATTAGTGCCATTGGGGTTTAGGTTCGGATCTGGTTGGCTAGCGTGGTTTGGTTCAGGGTTAGGGTCTGGTTCACGAGTGTCAATATAATTGTGGCTGAGCTTGGCTAGTCTGGTGATTGTTAGGGCTACGGCTGCGGTCTGATTAGCCAGTGTCAATCGAGTGAGGGCTGTGGTTGGGGTCCAGTTGGTGAGTGTGGTTAGGGCTATGGCTCTGATTGGTCAGTGTGGTTAGGGCTATGGCTGGGGTCTGGTTGGTCAGTGTGGTTAGGACTATGGCTCTGATTGGTCAGTATGGTTAGGGCTATGGCTGGACTCTGGTCAGTTTGGTTAGGACTTTGGCTCTGATTGGTCAGTGTGGTTAAGACTATGGCTCTGATTGGTCAGTGTGGTTAGGACTATGGCTCTGATTGGTCAGTATGGTTTGGACTATGGCTGGGCTCTGATTGGTCAGTGTGATTAGGACTGTGGCTCTGATTGGTCAGTGTGGTTAGGACTATGGCTCTGATTGGTCAGTGTGGTTAGGACTATGGCTGGAGTCTGATTGGTCAGTGTGGTTTGGACTATGACTGGGGACTGATTGGTCAGTGTGGTTAGGACTATGGCTGGGGACTGGTTGGTCAGTGTGATTAGGACTATGGCTGGGGACTGATTGGTCAGTATGGTTAGGACTATGGCTCTGGTTGGTCAGTGTGGTTAGGACTATGGCTGGGCTCTGGTTGATGCCTGGGCTCGTGTTTGGATCTCGAGCACCGCGCGCGGGCCCCCAATCAAATCGTTCCTCTCCGAGCACCAACTTCAGCGCTGTTCTCTTCCAGTGTTGCCGCGTCCGATTGGGCCGGAGACCTCTCGCGACAAAAGTTCGACTCGGGTTTCGGTTTGTTTTGACGAAGTCACCAAAAAAGCGCCGTCGTCTGCCAGCGAGACAGATGTTAAAGACCTCGTGACGTCACGAGGCAGTGTTGTATTCTCAGCCATCGTGTGCCATTTAAAGCGAGCTTCGGTCTGGCGTTGTTGGTGGGACCGCCGGTGGGTTCCCGGTCTGGCTGTGCATCGGTAAGTGGCGCTGTGAGGCCAACATTGAAGAGGGAGTCCGAAAGTGGAACGGGGTGGGGTTCTCTGGGCACGGGCAGGAGGAGGTGGCGGTGGTGCGAAGCGGGCGAGCCAATGAGATCCATCGCCCAAACTGGACCCCCGAGCCTCGTTCGCCATGGGGAGCACAGCCCGAACTTGAGACGAACTTTATAACATCGCGACCATGACCCGAGCCGCACTTGTCAAGCAGACTCGATCCCTATAACCCCAGCAACATTGGTCGATCAGACCTGAACCCTAACCACACTATCCAGCATAACCCCAGCACTAAGTCTAGCAACATTGGTCAATCAGACCTGAACCCTAACCACACTATCCAGCATAACCACAGCACTAAGTCTAGCAACATTGGTCAATCAGACCTAAATCCTACCCACACTATCCAACATAACCCCAGCCCTAAGTCTAGCAACATTGGTCAATCAGACCTAAATCCTAACCACACTATCCAACATAACCCCAGCCCTAAGTCTAGCAACATTGGTCAATCAGACCTAAATCCTAACCACACTATCCAACATAACCTCAGCCCTAGATCGACCCCTTAACCGCAACGAGCTAACCAGACTCTATCCCTACCCAAATCCTAACGCCACAATTTGTCTCTGAACGCGACCGCCACCATCGCCAACTTTATCAACTCCCCGCCTCCCTTTCACTCTTGATTGCTTCTCACTTTGGCAGTCACAGCTCCAGCTCACAAGGTGTTAAAAGGGCAGCGATCTCCGCATAGCACTGCTGATGATGATAATGCTGCAGCTGCTGATGATGATGATACTGCCTTCGCGAATGCTGCTGCGGCAAACCCCACCGAGCAAAAGAACACGAGCGGTGATGTGAGCCGCCATTCCTTGCTTGCCTCTTGAATTAAATGTTTGTAATGTACAGAAAGAGACGATGATTCTTCTACCCGTGTAGCCTCACATCCTTTTCGGGGACGAGTGCTGTTGCCGAGCCCGGAATCGAGCGCCGGAGTGGCACACGCGAGAGGGCGGTGGGTGGTCAGCACCACGCGCGACCAGAGGTCGCAACCAGGTACCCGATACCCGTACCCTACCCGATACCCGGCTACCCGTACCCGGCCAAGTACGGGTACCCGTTTGCGACCCTGGTGCGGCCGGGTGCGGGTAGGCCGTGACTCACTGGTGAGTAACCGTTTGGCACTCATTTCGGGTAGGGTACGGGTAGGGAACGGGTACCCATTTGCGACCTTGGTGCGGCCGGGTACGGGTACGGAATCAAAACCCGTTTGCGACCTCTGCGCGCGACCCATCCGCCGATGGGCGCACGCGGCACCGGGTAGTCGGTTAAAGGCCGAGTAAACCTAGGGGAGGTCCTGGACAGGTGCCGATATCACTCGCCACTGATGCCAGCCGTGGCCTGGAATATAATTAAGTCCGCGGGATTCGTGGCGGATTTGCGAAAACGATAGGCGGCGGCGGCGGCTCGCGAACACCGCTTTGCCCTAACAACCTACGTAGGCTACACGGGGGATATTTGTCTTTGTATGTAATATACACGCACGCACGCACACACGTGCACATTAATAAATAAATAAAGACTCTGGACTGGAGTGGATTAGTCGCTAAGTCGTGATGTCTGTGTTGTATGACTAAGTGATCCTTGATAATTGTTTTTTTACCCTTCTATCTGGCAACAAAACTGACACCTTTTTTTACAAGGAGTCATGTTTGCATGGACCACAATACCTGCAGTCATAATGCAAACAAAAAACACAACTCTGATAATGTGCACTGTCCTTGAAGTTGATTGGTCCACACCCGAGAGAGCTTTCCTTAGAGCCTAGTCTCACATGGGTTGGACCAGATGACGCCAAAAGGCGCAACTTCAAGGACAGTGCACACATTATCAGAGTTGTGTTTTTTGTTTGCATTACGACCGCAGGTATTGTGGTCAATGCAAACATGACTCCTCGTAAAAAAGGTGTCAGTTTTGTTGCCAGATAGGTAGGTAAAAAAAACTATTATCATATTTTGTACTGGCAAATGAGGTTCCAATGGTGTAAGTGATCCTTCTTAATCTACCCGCATTGACCAGGGTGGTGAAGTATGGTCAAATAGCTCCGACAGTGTGGATCGACGCACGGCTGTAAAAGTATTACACGGGGTGGCCCAAAAGTCAGGACACACGGGCTTATTTAATTTGTTTTAACACTCACTAAAACATGTTAATTGTTTATTATTTAATTTAATATGTTTTCGATTATCATTATTAATAACTTCGTTTTATTACTGTGGGGTCACCTCAAATCTGTCGATTACAAAATCAAGAACCTAGAATTAATGGAGACAATTCAACATAATATAGTTGATGAATGTTCAATGATTACACCTTTAATCGTTTTTTAAGACAGACCGTGCTTCTTGGACAGAAACTCCCTTGTTAACACGTCGGCTTTCACGACCAATATTCATAATTAAGGTGTTTAGGGTTAGATCGCGTAAGTATAAATGCGTCGTAACCCTCCACCACCCGACACAGCCAATTCGTAAGGGATTTTTGTTACGTAAACAAAAATAGCGATTTGCTCATCTGGCAAATCGCCCGATGATGCTGGATGTAATTACCAGCGAAACGTCGTCATACTCACATTGGAAATGTTGTGGATTTACTCTCCAACACACCGGTGGGCTGAAGTGGTAACTAACTGGTGCGTTGTTTACGTGACAAATCCCGTACTAATTGGCTGTGTCGGGTGGTGGAGGGTAACGACACATTTATATTTATGCGATCTAACCCAAAAAAACCTTTATTATGAATAACTCCCTTCTTCTTCACTCATCTATCTGGATATGAAATTGCCTTCCTGAACGCAGTCGGCAAAATCACGGGGGTCTGGTCTCCACGCCTTCAAATGCCGAGCACGTGAGCATCTAACCTCACCTCACCTCACCCACGAGTGAGTCTTTGAGCTGCAGTGAACCAATGGTTATGCCGATTCGATGTACTCATGTCTGACGTGGCTGTTTTTTCACAATTGCACCCAGTAAAAAAAAAGTAAAAAATGCATTCAATTCGTGCATTAGTGTCAATGGAAGTCGTTGGACATTTGTTAAAATTAACCCGTAAAAACAACGTTTTTCACTATAAATCCTTTATATGCGTGGCATCGGTTTTATTTTATTATTCATTTCTGTTTTTCTTGAGTAAGAGTTTCATTTTTATCACATTGGTATTTTTAATTAAATATGACATTTTTTTTTCCTAAAAAGTGGAAAATTTTGGAAAAAAATTTTCACGAAAATAAATTGTCACGCACAACGAGTCTGTGTGCAAAATGTCAGCTCGATTGGATCACGGGAAGTGGGTTAAAAAACGACCGAAAGATTTGCACGGTCGTAAGCGCGCAAGCAAGTGAACTTAATATAAAGGATTTAAAAATAAATGAAGTCACTTTATGTGATTTGTTAAAATTCCTAAAATAGCTCGGTGTCCTGGCATTTTGACCACCCCTGCATATGCAGTCTTTCTTAATATACGGAGGGTTTTTTTTACGACCAACATTCAGATTTTCAATCGCTTCGTGTCGAGCCTGGTTGTGTGGGGAATTTCTGTCAATGAGTCGCCCGCCCCTCCACCACCCGCCAACGACGCGCCAATTAGGTTGGGCGACGTACGGTGCGAAAGAAGTTCAGCACGCACGTTCGTTGCGTCTCTCCATCCCCGGTGACGTTGCTGAGAAAGCGGAGCCAGAATTGGACTCAAAATTCCGCTGGCCTTTTTCAACTTTCGCGACCAATATCCATAATATAGGATTTTTTCTTGGTTTAATATATATTTTCGCGATGTAACCACTTAAAAAAACCTATATTATGACCGTAACCGGTGTTGCTAAGAAACAAAGATCAATCGGCACGCCTCGTATCCACGGGACGATGTTGATTCCTCGGGTCGTGGAGGGCACGCGAGTCTAATTGACAGCATCCCCTACACACATTAACACATTATGATGCTCAGATATCACTCACCACACTGATGTTAACCTTGGCCCCGAATCAAACTCGTTTCGGGAGCCGGTTTCGTTTCAGTTTTGTTTCAATTTCATGTATTAGGTATAACCCTGTGAGCCACGCGGCTCTTGACTCGGGTGCAACCGCAACAAAACAAAAACACGAACAAGAAACATCTTCAAGTGACTCCACGCAACAGAAAAATCCAGGGTAAAAAAAAACAGCAAAGTCTTCCAGAAGAAAAACACCGTGTTTCAACGCTGTGTGCAGAAATCCCAGTGGGATGCAAGTCAAACAATAACAACCATAAAACAACTTAGATTCAAGTGATGAGGCTAACTTCGTAGCGCAGTTGAGCATTTGTTGCATCACCCATCCACGTCAACCCCCCACGTACTGTACATGGCCCTTCGACAAAGACAAAGGTCCCCCTGACAGCCCTTCAACAGACTTTTGGGGCAGGTGTTGTGAGCGAGAAGCACCGATGAAGGCCGACACGGCACACGAGGGGGCGAGTAGCCAGCTTCACTCCCGGCTGAGTCGACCTAGGGGAGGTGCGGCCACTGGCGTTGGCCGTGAGCGGGAATCGAACTCGGGTGGCCCCGGGTTCGCACCGCCGCTTCCCGCAATCACTCGCATCAACAAAGACAAGAAGATTCCTCTCCTTATAGCACTCGCAGAGTCTTTGGGCAAGTGCTGTTAGCGAGTAGCACACGTGCCCTCCCCCCCCCCAATCTCTGCGCTGACGAGGGATGATGGGAGAGGGAGAAATCTCGTGGGCTCAAGATGCCCGTGTGTGATGTGGGGAGCGGTGGTGTGGCGGTTAGCGCGCTGCGCTTGCGAACCCGCCGGCCCGAGTTCGATTCCCGCTAAATGGCCAACGCCCATTGACGATTATCTGAACCGGTCTTGGGCCTCCCCTAGGTCGACTCAGCCTCCGAATGAGTACCTGGTGCGGTGTGTAAACATCGTCACTGGGGAGACAAAGGCGGTCGGGCGTGGTGCTGGCCACCCACCCCCTCGTGTGCCGTGCTGGCCTTCATAGGGTGCTCGCTAACAGCACTTGCCCCAACAGTCTGTGAAAGGCTATACGGGGGATCTTTGTCTTTTGTGTGGTTGGTGTGTGGCGGAGGATGCAGTGTGTTTTTTTATGTTGGGGGGGGGGACAGGAGGAGACCCCCCCCCTCCCCCGCTTCTCTCCCACCCTCCCAGTGCTTACACGGAATTCCCAGAAGCTCCCGGCTCAAGTTAATTGCTGAATTAAAGTGGTGGCAGGGAGAGGGGGATGGGGGAGAGGGGGAGGGGAGGGGAGGGAGGCAGATCGAGAGGGGAGGGAGGCAGATAGGGAAGGAAGGGTGGGAGAGTAGGAGGGGGAGAGGGAATGGAGATGGAGGGAGGCAGGGAGGGAGGGAGAGGCGAGAGGGAGTTTAGGGTTCGTTGGCGTTGTCAGACGGGGACGAGGGGAGGACGCGGCTGATGAGGAATGCATGTACCCACGTGTGTATACCACGTGTATGTACCACGTGTGTGTACCCACGTGTGTGTACCCCACGTGTGTGTACCCCACGTGCGTGTACCCACGTGTATGTGCATACAGAGAAAACATGGAACGTTGCGCCAATGGTTCCAATCATCATGCCAACGTTGCTGCAACGTTCCATCTTTGCTAGGTATGTGCATGTACCCACGTGTGTGTGTGTGCCCACGTGTGTGTGTGTGCCCACGTGTGTGTGTGTGCCCACGTGTGTGTGTGTGCCCACGTGTGTGTGTGTGTGCCCACGTGTGTGTGTGTGTGTGCCCACGTGCACCTCAGGGGAGTGGTAGTTTAGCGTTGAACGCGCTGCGCTACACACCCGGCGACCCAAGTTCAATTCCCGCTCACGACCAACAGCAGTGACGATTATTTGAACCGGTCCTGGGCCTCACCTAGGGTGACTCAGCCAAAATATTTTTACCTGGTGCGGTGTGTAAACATCGACACTTTGGATAAAAGGGCGGCCAGGCGTGGTCTTGTACCTTTCCGACCATCATAGGTGCTCGCTAACAGCACTTGCCCCAACAGTCTGTTACGGCTATACGGGGGATCTTTGTCTTTGTAAATATGCGGTCGCTACAAAGTGCTTAGTCACGTTTTCCTCTGACCCTCCTCCCGCCCCCACACGTGACCCCCGACCTCTTGCGAAACCCCCACCCTCTCTATCTCCCGCAGCCCCCCCCTCCACCACAGCCCCCCCCCTTCCCGGCGGGGGGGGGGCTGGGGGGGGCGGTGACTGTTCGCGTGCCAAGGGTCGCGCACGCGGCCGGACCGCGCTCAGAGTCCGCTGCTAATCATTAACCCGCTGGGCGAGGACTCGAACCCGGAGCGCCACACCCTGGGGAAGAACCACGCCTGCTGTGCGTGCTATGCGGGGTGGGGGAGTCAGAAGGGGGGGCTACCACCCCCCCCCCCCATTATTGGAGCCGCCGCGGTGGGGAGATGTCAACTATCTCGCCTGGTATGCAGGAGGTCGTGGGTTCGATCCCGATCCTAACGCCTGCTGCTGTATGTTTGTAGTTGGCGTGTCTCTCTCTCTCTCTCATCAACATCATCATCACGGTGGCTAGGAGATGTTAACTACCTCGCCTGGGGTGCAGGAGGTCGTGGTTCGATCACGATCATGACGCCTGCTGCTGTATATTTGGAGTTTGTGTGTGTGTCTCTCTCTCTCATCATCATCACGGTGGCTAGGAGATGTTAACTACCTCACCTGGTGTACAGGAGGTCGTGGGTTCGATCCCGATCCTGACGCCTGCTGCTGTATATTTGGAGTTTTCGTGTCTCTCTCTCATCATCACGGTGGCTAGGAGATGTTAACTACCTCGCCTGGTGTACAGGAGGTTGTGGGTTCGATCCCGATCCTGACGCCTGCTACTGTGTATTTGGAGTTTGCGTGTCTCTCTCATTATCACGGTGGCTAAGAGATGTTAACTACCTCGCCTGGTATACAGGAGGTCGTGGGTTCGGTTCCGACCCTGACGCCTGCTGCTGTATATTTGGAGTTTGCGTGTCTCTCTCTTTCTCATCATCATCACGGTGGCTAGGAGATGTTAACTACCTCGCCTGGTATACAGGAGGTCGTGGGTTCGATCCCGACCCTGACGCCTGCTGCTGTATATTTGGAGTTTGCGTGTCTCTCTCTCTCATCATCATCACGGTGGCTAGGAGATGTTAACTACCTCGCGTGGTGTACTGGAGGTCGTGGGTTCGATCCCGATCCTGACGCCTGCTGCTGTATATTTGGAGTTTGCGTGTCTCTCTCATCATCATCATCACGGTGGCTAGGAGATGTTAACTACCTCGCCTGGTATACAGGAGGTCGTGGGTTCGAACCCGATCCTGACGCCTGTTGTATATTTGGAGTTTGCGTGTCTCTCTCTCTCACCATCATCACGGTGGCTAGATGTTAACTACCTCGCCTGGTATACAGGAGGTCGTGGGTTCGATCCCGATCCTGACGCCTGCTGTACATTTGGAGTTTGCGTGTCTCTCTCCCCACGGTCGCGTGGATTTTTTTTCGGGTCCTTCGGTTTTTTCTCTCCACCTTTGTCATGAACATGCGTTTCGACTATTTGGCTGCGATACATTTCCACGTGAAGAGCCCCTTTGTTGGGCTATCATTTCTGGCCAGGTCGTTTCGGAAAAAGAGCTGTATAGCTCAGTCTGCCTTGCCTGGTAACATAAAAAAAATTGTTTAGTAGTTTTTTAAATAGTTTAGTTTAACGTCGCCCCCCCACCCCACCTCCCCGTAAAGGAAGACGTGGATTTGAGAAGGTGCGTGAGTCACGGGCATTATGTTGACTGAGAAGGAAGCCCCCCCCATCAAGGCAACGGTATCATCGGCGGCGTTGTGGAGAATACAAATGTGGTGTAAGAATTCACAGACACGAGGAGGAGGTACTCTCTCTCTCTTTATTCCGGCCTTCACAGCCTCAGGGGATAACCACACACGGGATCGGGACAGCCAACACGCTGCCAGACCCACAGCTTGACGAGGGCGATGATCACGATGACGAGTTCCATTCCAGCTCGCAGCAGCCCCGACTGTGAGTGGGAGTTCGTCCTTTTATCCTCCCCAGCGTGGCCAGGCTCCGCCCTCGGGCCCGCACCCCTCTGGATCCCCCAGAAGGCTTCGTGCCTTGCCCACGTGTCCAACTGCATGCCCGTCTCTCCGCATCGTACTACACAGCAGGACACGCAACAACACAAAGGTTTTGCTGGCTGTATGGATGGCAGGACGTCACGCCCCAGAGCGAGCGGCGGGACGAACGGACGGACAGGATGGACGGTCTGTCACGTGCAAATGACGTGCGGTGCTGCTAGTTGACGTATACCGTGTGTATGAAGATTAAAGTGTGTGCCTCATTCGATCCGTCGAACCAACGAAACCGATACAGAGGTCTGCTGCTGAAATGACACACTCCCAGAAGGCCCTTGGGCCGAGGGCTTGCGTGAGGAGCACTCCTCGTGATGCCGGGAGACATTATCCGCTTTTTTTTTATTTTGTTGAGATTTTTTTTTTTTAACGGAGCCTACGCCGCAGGACGCTTCGCGTAACTGCAAGGGCAGTGAACTCGGCCGAGCTCAGCACCGCCGCCGAGGAGATGGAGCGGAGCCATCGAGATCAGCTCGTGGTGTTCGGGCGCGACATTAGTTGTGCCGCACGACCGCGAGAGATGGCGACGACTTGGGGAGGCTTTCATCCAGCAGTAGATCGACCATGGCTGATGATAGTGATGGCTTGGGGAAGACATCCATCCAGCGGTAGATTGACCATGGCTGATGATGATGATGAAGGATTCATCACAGCTCCGCACACGTCTCTCTGGACTTCCATTTGGCCGAGCGCCTTCGCATTAACGAGACAGATTTCACCCACCACGTGGCCCTGCGTCCACGTCTCCGGGCATGCTGCTCTCTCGATCGCATCGCATCTCGGAGCGTAGAGCCTGGTTAAGTGCTGCTCGTGTGGGCAACCCTCCTCCTCCCTACCCTCTCTCTCTCTCCCCGATGTGCCAGGAGGCGGCGGTCAAGCGATGGGTTCGGTCCGCAGATAGAGCTGGTCCGTCCACTCGCTGACACTGAGTGTGCGGATTGCATCCATCTGTGCGGAGCTTTCGAGCGTTGTGCTTCTCGTGTGCGTGGTGATCTGCAATGGAGATTTAAGGCCAAACGTCCGAGTGGAGCAGCAGCAGCAGCAGCACGAGCCTCGTGATAAAAGAGATTCTCAAATGATACTCTTTAGTTCTGTCGGTAAAGTCACGTAGGTATATCGGGGCCGTCCATAAATGACGTCACGCGATTTTGGACGATTTTTTACCCCCCCCCCCCCCGTCGTCACACGGCGTCACAAAATGTCAGACCCCCCCCCCCTCAAATATGACGTCACAAACCTCTGCCCCCCCCCCCCCCCAAAACCATATTTCCATTTTTAAAATAAAACATGCTTCAAATCGCTTTAAACTATTGTCATTGTAGTGCGTATTTAATATGGCGCTGCACTCTGATGTTGTAGGAGTGTTGTTATAACAATTCGTGTTGTTATAACAATTCTATATTTATTTAAAGTTGCGCATTTTGATATGACGTCACATTTCTCAACCCCCTCTCCCCCTCGTCACACATCGTTACAAATGTCTGACCCCCCCCCCCCAGGTGCGTGACGTCATTTATGGACGGCCCCATACCTACGTGACTTTACCGAAAGCTTCAAATCAAGATTATTCTCAAATTAATTTCCAAAAATGTTCAGCCATATACCCCAGTGGCCCAGCAGCATCAGTGTGTATTACCCATCCACACGTGTGCACACGTATGCACACGTATGCACGCAGTAACACAGACAAATGCAAAGATCCCCCGTATAGCCTTAACAGCCTGTAGGGACAAGTGCTGTTAGCGAGCACCTCTGAAGGCCGGAACGGCACACGAGGAAGTGGGTGGCCAACACCTCGCCCGGTCGCCTTTGTCTCCCACGTGGCGATGTTGACACACCGCACCAGGTACTCATTTGAGGCTGAGTCGACCTAGGGGAGGCCCGTGACCGGTTCAGATAATCGTCACTGATGTTGGCCGTGAGCGGGAATTGAACTTGGGTCGCTAGGTTCGGACCGCAGCGCGCTAACCGCTACACTACTGCTCCCCACATATACACACACACATACACACACAAAGACAAACACACATACACACACAAAGACAAACATACATACACACAAAGACAAACACAAAGACAAACACACACACAGACATACACACACACAAAGACAAGCACACACACACACAGACATACACACACACAAAGACAAGCACACATACACACACACAAAGACATACACACACACACAAAGACAAACACACACACACAAAGACAAACACACACACACAGACATACACACAAAGACAAGCACACATACACACACACAAAGACATACACACACACAAAGACAAACACACACACAAAGACAAACACACACACAGACATACACACACACAAAGACAAGCACACATACACACACACAAAGACAAACACACACACACAAAGACAAACACACACACAAAGACAAACACACACACACAGACATACACACACACAAAGACAAGCACACATACACACACACAAAGACAAACACACACACAAAGACAAACACACAGACAAAGACAAACACACACACACAGACATACACACACACAAAGACAAGCACACATACACACACACAAAGACAAACACACACACACAAAGACAAACACACACACAAAGACAAACACACACACACAGACATACACACAAAGACAAGCACACATACACACACACAAAGACAAACACACACACACAAAGACAAACACACACACAAAGACAAACACACACACACAGACATACACACACACAAAGACAAGCACACATACACACACACAAAGACAAACACACACACACAAAGACAAACACACAGACAAAGACAAACACACACACACAGACATACACACACACAAAGACAAGCACACATACACACACAAAGACAAACACACACACACAAATACAAACACACACACAAAGACAAACACACACACACAGACATACACACACACAAAGACAAGCACACATACACACACACAAAGACAAACACACACACACAAAGACAAACACAAAGACAAAGACAAACACACACACACAGACATACACACACACAAAGACAAGCACACATACACACACACAAAGACAAACACACACACACAAAGACAAACACACACACAAAGACAAACACACACACACAGACATACACACAAAGACAAGCACACATACACACACACAAAGACAAACACACACACAAAGACAAACACACACACACAGACATACACACAAAGACAAGCACACATACACACACACAAAGACAAACACACACACAAAGACAAACACACACACAAAGACAAACACACAGACAAAGACAAACACACAGACACACACCACACGTGCAGGGGTAAACGCCGCTGTTGCCTGTGGAATCAGTGAAGTGAGTTACGCAAGGAATTTCACTCACGAGTGACTGGCCGAATAGCCCCCCTCTTCCCCCATGCCCCACCCCTGCACACAAAGACAAAGACACACACACACACAGACACACACACAAAGACACACACACACACAACAATAGAATAATAACACGCCTCAAACACATCATCCAGTCTAGGACAATGAACGCAAACTGTCACTACACAAAGACAGAGAGCACCCGTCTAGCCTTGAACGGACCCGTGGGGCAAGTGCTGTTAACGAACACCTATGAAGGCCGGCACCAGCGCAGCAACAGGCCCGGCCGCCTTTGTCTTCCACCGGTGCTGATGGTTACGCACAGCACCGGGTCCTCATTCAAGGCTGAGTGGACCTAGGGGAGTGGGACTCGACACCGGGTGGCCGGGTTCATAGCGCAGCGCGCGAACCAGGCTACTCAATGTCTCATCCATCCATAACCACACGCGCATACACACACACACGTGTATGTGTGTGTATGTGTGTGTGTATGTGTGTGTGTGTGCGCGTGTGTGTATGTGTGTGTGTATGTGTGCGTGTATGCGTGACCTACATCTCTGCTTTATTGACCTGGTCAAGGCCTATGATACCATCAGTAGGACTGGGCTCTGGGTTGTTCTTCGTGCTTTCGGAGTCCCTGACCCTCTGCTCACGATCATTAAGGACCTTCATGATGGTGAGCGGGCCCGGGTAAAACTACGTGGCCGGGAGTCGGAGCCTTTCCCTGTACACCTTGGGGTGCGACAGGGATGTCCTCTGGCTCCCACATTATTTAACATCTATTTCGACTGCGTAGTTCGTGAAGCCTTCAATAGCTGTACCGGGGGAATTTCCATTTGGTACAGATATAATGGGAGGCTGATCGACGCCCGGGTGCGATCAAGGGATGGCTCCCTATTGGTCAACCACGTTATGTATGCCGATGATTTGGTAATAGCTGCTCATTCAGAAGAGGAGTTGGAGACGCTGCTGCTGAGACTGGAGCGTGCCACTAAGAGGTGGGGCCTTACCATCAGCCCCACCAAAACTAAGCACCTGCCTGGGTATTTTGTACCATCGGACACTCCACCCCCACAACTCCCAATTGGTGATGGGGCAGTTGTGGAGAGAGTGGAGAGTTTCCCATACCTGGGCAGTGTGCTCATGACCGGCTCCGGTTTAACAGCAGAGGTCTCACTCCGAATCAGTCGAGCGGCAATATCTTTTCATCGGTTGCGTAACGCTGTGTGGAAGCTACCTGGTCTGTCGCTCCGCACGAAGCTTCAGGTCTTCTCGGCCACGGTCATTCCCTCCCTTCTCTACGCTTGCGAAACGTGGACCCCCCTAGTGGAGCATCTTCGCCGGTTGGAAACATTTAGGCTGGCCTGCCTACGATCCATCCTGGGTTTAACCAGGCTGGATTGTGTGAGGAGCTCACAAGTCCTTGAAAGATCTGGGCAAAGTCCCATCAGTGAGCTCCTCCGGCAGGCAAGGCTGCGTTGGCTGGGTCATGTAGCCCGCATGCCCAGCCACCGCATGCCTAAACAGCTTTTGTTCGGCCGGATCGAGGGGGCTAAACGGGCGCGGCACGGGCTAGAGAAGAGATGGAGTGATGTGGTACAGGAGGACGTGGAGCTGAGTGGACTTGCCGATGACTGGTACCAGCGGTGTCAAGATCGGCCTCTGTGGAGGAGGCTCGTGAAGGACGCTACTGGGCAGTTGGAGGCAGTCGCCCTCCAACAACAACGGAGGGCGGAGGAGCGACGCTCACAACAACGAGCGGAGCGACGGGTGGCTAAAGCACAGCAAGTTGGTACAGTAGGGGGCACAGGTGGTGCATCAGCCAGTCATCTCGGTCATCTCGGTCAGTCGACCCGTGGCACCTGGGTCTGCCCCGTGACCTCCTGCCAGCGGGCGTTCGACACTTCACGTGGCCTCAAGGTGCACATGGCCTGGCACAAGCGTCGTGGTGACGTCACCGCCACTTAGTGGCGAATGGCGGTTGTTGTTGTTGTGTGTATGCGTGTATGCGTGTATGTGTGCATGTGCGTGTGTGTACACCAAACACACTCACAGTGTCTCCCGCACTGCTCAACGTCTCGTGCAAGAGACAAAGATCGCCCTTGTCAGCCTTCAAGAGGCTGCTGCTGCTGGGGCAAGTGCTGTTAGCGAGCACCTGTGAAGTGCGGTACGGCACACGAGGGAGTCGATGGTCAGAACCACGCCGCCCGGCCGCCTTTGTCTCCCGAGGTGGGCGATGTTCACAGTTCGCACCGGGTACACCACATTTGGGTACCTGCTTCAGCTAATCGTGAGCGGTATTGGCCGTGAGCGGGAAAGCAACTCCGGTCGCCGGGTTCGTATCGGATACAAACACGCGCGCCCACTCTCCCAGACTGCACACGCTACACACGCGTTCAAGGACTCTTACACACGGACACACTCGTTGAGTCGCGCACACACACACACGTCTCAAACACACTCACAGGGCAGTGTCTCTCTCACACACACACTCAATGGCTTACACTTGAATACACACTTCATTGTGCCGCACAAACTCTCACACTCGGTGTACCGTAAACACGCGCGTGCAGGCGGTGTCTCGCACACACAAAGACAAAGATGCCCCGTGTAGCCTTCACAGACTGCAGGGGCAAGTGCTGTTAGCGAGCAGCACCTATGAAGACCGGTACGGCACACGAGGGGGTGGGTGGGCCAGCACCACGCCCGGCCGCCTTTGTCTCCCCCGCGGCGATATTGACTACACACCGTACCAGGTACTCATTTGAGGCTGAGTCGACCTAGGGGAGGCCCAGGACCGGTACAGATATTCGGCACCGGTGTTGGCCGTGAGCGGGAATCGAACTCAGGTCGCCGAATTTACAGCACAGCGCGCTACCTGCTACACTACCGCTTCCGTCTCACACACACACACCCACACACACACCCAGTGTCTCACACACACACACCCACACAGTGTCTCACACCCACACACCCAGTGTCTCACACACACACACAGTGTCTCACACACACACACAGTGTCTCACACACCCACACAGTGTCTCACACACCCACACACAGTGTCTTACACACACACACGGTGTCTCACACACACCCACACACAGTGTCTCACACACACACACCCACACACACCCACACACACCCACACACACCCACACACACCCACACACACACACAGTGTCTCACACACCCACACACACCTACACACACCCACACAGTGTCTCACACACACACACAGTGTCTCACACACACACGCAGTGTCTCACACACACACACCCACACACACAGTGTCTCTCACACACACACCCACACACAGTGTCTCACACAAAAAGATCCTCCGTACAGCCTTAACAGACTGTAGGGGAAAGTGCTGATAGGGAGCAGCACCGATGAAGGCCGGCCCCACGCCCGACCGCCTTTGTCTCCCCAGTGGCAATGCTTACACACCGCACCAGGTACTCATTTGAGGCTGAGTCGACCTCTGTCACGCACAGACACACTCCAACGTCTCTTACACATGCATACACAATCATTGCCACACACACGCACGCACGCACACGCACGCACACGCACGCACGCACACGCACGCACGCACACGCACGCACACGCACGCACGCACACGCACGCAAAGATAAAGACAAAGATCCCCACGTATAGCCGTAACAGACTGTTGGGGCAAGTGCTGTTAGCGAGCACCTATGAAGGCCGGAACGGTACACGAGGGGGTGGGTGGCCAGCACCACGCCCGACCGCCTTTGTGTCCCCAGTGGCGATGTTTACGCACCGCACCAGATACCAGATACTCATTTCAGGCTGAGTCGACCTAGGGGAGGCCCAGGACCGGTTAAGATAATCGTCACTGGTGTTGGCCGTGAGCGGGAATCGAACCCGGGTCGCCAGGTTCATAGCGCAGCACGCTAACCACTACACTACCGCTCCCCCCACACACACACAGTGTCTCACACACGCACAGTGTCACACACACACACAGTGTCTCACACACACACAGTGTCATACACACACACAGTGTCACACACACACACGCACACACACAGTGTCTCACACACAGTGTCTCACACACACACGCACACACAGTGTCTCGCACACACACACACAGTGTCATACACACACACAGTGTATCACACACAGTGTCTCACACACACACACACAGTGTCATACACACACACAGTGTCACACACACACGCACACACAGTGTCATACACACACACAGTGTCATACACACACGCAGAATCACAATCTGTGTTCATACTGGAGGAGGAATCCGATGTGCTTTAAAGCTCTTTGCCACAGATGTCCAGTCGACACCTGTCCAGTGGACGTAGCGCCTCTTACACCAAGACAACAGCGGAGTGACGCTGACGTCACCACTGTTTGTGCCAGGCTAGGTGCACTCTGAGGCCCGACCGGTGATGCTCGGCACACGACATCAGGTCGTCATTCGAGGCTGAGTCGACCTCGGCACAAAAAAAGCCCCCAAAACCCAACAACGTCAGACATCATTCGCCATTGAACGGTGGCCGTGGCCGGGAGTCCAACTGAGGTCCTCCCGTTGGGGGGGAGGAGGGGGGCAAGTGCCGTGAGCGAGCGACTATCAACAAGGAGGAGGCGAGCGAGGGGATCGTGTGGCCACAGGACCCGTTACATCTCTCTGTGGTCTTAGCGCAGCGCGCTAATCGCTGCGCCCCCGCTCCTCAACCACCCACCACCACCCCCTGCGTCCCCCCCCCACCCACTGGGGTCATCTTCTGTTCCCCCCACGACTCCACCCACAGCCCCACCCTGCGCTCACGCCCAGTCACGTGAGAGGGCTACCGCCCACTCTCTCTACCCCCCCTCCGCCCTCGAACCCCCCCCTCCCCTCCCCCGTCTCCTCCCTCTCCCCTCCCTTCTTCCATCCCTCCCCCCTCCTCCTCCACATCAACACCCCCCCCACTCCCTCTACCCCCCCCCATTCCCTCCCCGTCTCCTCCCTCTCCCCTCCCTTCTTCCACCCCCTTCCCCCCTCCACATCAACACCGCCGCCCAGCACCCTCCCCTCTGGCCCCCACCCCCCGAGCCCCTCCCCAGCCGCTCCCTCCCTCCCTCCCTCCTAACCCATCCAGCCCCCCCACTGCTCAGCGAACCAATGCCGGGCAGAGACACAGAGGCAGGAGAGAGTGGGGACAGTCTCGCTATCCCTGTCTCTCTCACTCACTCGTCTCACGTTCTCTCTCCTCTCTCTCTGTCTCTCTTCACTCTTCCTATCCGAGGAACGCCAAGAGCGGTGTGTTTAGAAGCGAGTGCGCACACACACACGCACATACACGCACACACACGCACACCCACGACGTTACACATCCGTTAACTCGTACGGATGGAACGCGCGCGTGTGAACGCATGAATGTGTGTGCGCACGTACGTGCGGACATACACGCGTGTGAACAGTGAGCGCGCGCGCACACAACGCACGCGCACATAACGTAAACACATGACAAATACACACACGTGAACGCACGTGAACACACGCACACGGAGACACGCGCGCGCGGCAAGGGAGTGCGATATTAACTCCGATACGATCCAACACACTCATCCCGCGGAGCGAGTGACGGGGGAGGAGAAGGTGGAGGTGAAGAGGTGGAGAGGAGGAGGAGGAGGACCCGGTGATAACCCAGCCGCGAGGAGCTGGAGAGAACTCCTCACACCCATCCTCTACTAGCCCTGCCCAGCCAAGCTCATGATACAGGTGAGAGTCCTGGGTGTGGTCTGGGTGTGTGTGGAGGTGTGTGTGTAGGGGCTGTGTGTGGGTGTGTGGGGTTGTGTGTGTGGAGGTGCTCGCTAACAGCACTTGCCGCTACAGTCTGTTAAGGCTATATGGGGAATCGTTGTCTTTGTGTGGGTGTGTGGGGGTGGGGGTGTGTGTAGGTGTGTGTGTGTGGAGGGTGTGTAGGTGTGGTGTTGGGGGTGTGTGTAGGTGTGTGTGTAGGTGTGTGTGGAGGTGTGTGTGGAGGTGTGTGTGGGGGTGTGTGTGTGGGTGTGTGTGGTGTGTGTGTGGGGGGGTGTGTGGAGGTGTGTGTGGGGGGGGGGGTGTGTCTGGCGGGTGTGGGTAGGGGGTGTGTGGTGTGGGTGGGGGGTGGTGTAGGTGTTTGTGGGTGTGTAGGTGCTGGCTATCAGCACTTGCCCCAAAAGTCCGTTGAAGCTATATCGGGAGGGGGATTGTTGTCTTTGTGTTTAACAAAGGTGTGCATTTAATGTACAAAAGATGCGTGTATGTGTGTGTATGTGTGTGTGGGTATGGCCCCATGTGCCGGCTTTCAAAGGTTTTCGTTCATAGCACTTGCCCCAACAGCATGTGTAGGCTATACGGGAGGCCTTTGTCTTTGTGTGTTCGCGTAAATTCCTGAATCTCATTTCGAGAGTCTTCTGAAACAGTCGTCAATTCATGCGCCACTCCGCGTTGCATCAAAGTGCACCTAGCCTGGCACAAACCATTGTGACGTCACCGCGACTTCTCGGTGATTGACCGGTGATGGTTGTTGCGCGTGCGTGGGTGAGACTGTGTGGATGTGTGCGTGTGCGTGACTATGTGGATGTGTGTGTGTGAGACTATGTGGATGTGTGTGTGTGACTGTGTGGATGTGTGCGTGTGTGTGACTGTGTGGATGTGTGTGTGTGACTGTGTGGATGTGTGTGTGTGACTGTGTGGATGTGTGTGTGTGACTGTGTGGATGTGTGTGCGTGTGTGTGACAGTGTGGATGTGTGTGTGTGACTGTGTCGATGTGTGTGTGTGACTGTGTGGATGTGTGCGTGTGTGTGACTGTGTGGATGTGTGTGTGTGACTGTGTGGATGTGTGTGTGTGACTGTGTCGATGTGTGTGTGTGACTGTGTGGATGTGTGCGTGTGTGTGCGTACCTGTGGGTGTGTATGCGTCTCGAATGAGTACCTGGTGCAGTGTGTACAAGCATCGCCACTGGGGAGACAAAGGCGGTCGGGCGTGGTGCTGGCCACACGACCCGCCTTGTGTGCCTTCATAGGTGCTCGCTTACAGCACTTGCCCCAACAGCCTGTTAAGTCTATATGGGGGATCTTTATCTTTGCATGCAAGAGTGCGCGTGTGTTTATTTGCGTGGTGGGTCGACGGCCAGAGACGGTCGATTCCCGCTCACGGCTCGCATCAGTGGCGCGCGATATCCGAACCGGTCTCGGGCCACGCATAGCTCGTGTCTGTCCAGATCGAGTAGCTGACGCGAGACGCATACAACATCACATCTGGGAAGACAAAGGCGGCCAGGCGGAGTGGGCCGTGCCGGTCTTAATAGGTGCTCGCTAACAGCACTTGCTCCACGAGTCTATGGAGGCTATACGGGGGATCTTTGTTGTTTGTATCGGTGCGTGGGTTGTGCGTGTGTAGCTGAGCATCTGAACATGTGTGGGTACTGTGGGGGGAGCGGTGGCGCCGTGGTTAGCGCGCTGCGCGACGAACCCGGCGACTCGAGTTCGACCCGAGTTCGCTCACGGCCAACACCGGTGACGATTATCTCAACCGGTCCTGGGCCTCCCCTAGGTCCACTCAGCCTCAAATGTGTACCTGGTGCAGTGTGTAAACATCGCCACTAGGGAGACAAAGGCGGCCGGGAGTGGACCTGGTCACCCACCTCCTCGTGTGCCGTGCCGGCCTTCATAGATGCCCGCTTACAGCACTTGCCCCAACAGTCAGTTAAAGGCTATACGGGAATCTTTGTATTTGTGTTACGTCACCAATGTTTATGATGTAATAACAATCTTGTCCTTGTTTTTATTTATCTCGACATTCAAAAACTCACTGTTTGCATCCCTGAGCTAGTCATGGAAATGTCCACATTCCTCTGTCGGGGACAAGTATACATCGTAAAAAACACATGGTACTCGCTTTCTCGACCCGGAGGGATGATGGGTTGAGGGACTAGGATTTGAACTTGCAACCTTCCGATTGCGAGCTTGGGCGGATTAAATAATGCAGGGAAACACGTGTGCAAAGACAAAGATCCCCTGTATAGCCTTAACAGACTGTTGGGACAAGTGCTGTTAGCGAGCACCTATGAAAGGCCGGAACGGCACACGAGGGGGTGGATGGCCAGCACCACGCCCGACCGCCTTTATTTTCACAGTAGCGGTGTTTACACATCGCGCCAGATACTCATTGCAGGCTGAGTCGACCTAGGGGAGGCCCAGGACCGGTTCAAATAATCGCCACCGGTGTTGGCCGTGAGCGGGAATCGAACTCGGATCGCCGTGTGTGTGCATACACTCACACACACACACGCGTGTGTGTGTGTGTGTTACAGACACACCCACGCATTACATGATGATCAGCAGACATGCAGGAATAACATTAACTATTTCAGACCGACAAAGTCGGCGTGCCACGGTCCCTGGTGTTGGGGATTAAATGCCCTCTCCACCCCGTCCCCTCCCCCCCTCATCCTCATGAACCGGCGTCTTTAGCCGGTTAATAGAGTTGCAACGCCTGTCCACTTCATAGCTGCGGTGATGTCTGTCAGTCTACGGGTCTGTGCTGTACATCGTTGGGTCTCGGTGCTAAGTGGAGGTATGGTTAGAAGTCGGTGGGTCTATGTGTGAGCCTGTGGGTCTCTATGTTAGTCTATGGGTCTCTGTGTAAGTCTATAGGTCTCTGTGTAAGTCTATGGGTCTCTGTGTAAGTCTATGGGTCTCTATGTTAGTCTATGGGTCTCTGTGTAAGTCTATAGGTCTCTGTGTTAGTCTATGGGTCTCTATGTTAGTCTATGGGTCTCTATGTTAGTCTATGGGTCTCTGTGTAAGTCTATAGGTCTCTGTGTAAGTCTATGGGTCTTTATGTGAGTCTATGGGTCTCTGTGTAAGTCTATGGGTCTCTGTGTAAGTATATTGGTCTCTGTGTAAGTCTGTTGGTCTCTGTGTAAGTCTATGGGTCTGTGTAAGTCTATGGGTCTCTATGTAAATATATGCGTCTCTATGTGAGTCTATGGGTCTCTGTGTAAGTCTATGGGTCTCTGTGTGAGTCTATGGGTCTCTGTGTGAGTCTATGGGTCTCTGTGTAAGTCTATGGGTCTCTGTGTGAGTCTATGGGACTCTGTGTGAGTCTATGGGACTCTGTGTGAGTCTATGGGTGTCTGTGTAAGTCTATGGGTCTCTGTGTAAGTCTATGGGTCTCGATGTAAGTCTATGGGTCTCTGTGTAAGTATATGGGTCTCTGTGTGAGTCTATGGATCTCTGTGTAAGTCTATGGGTCGCTGTGTAAGTCTATGGGTCTCTGTGTGAGTCTATGGATCTCTGTGTGAGTCTATGGGTCTCTGTGTGAGTCTATGAGTCTTCTGTGTGAGTCTATGGGTCTCTGTGTGAGTCTATGGGTCTCTGTGTAAGTCTATGGGTTTCTGTGTAACTCTATGGGTCTTTGTGTAAGTCTATGGGTGTCTGTGTAAGTCTATGGGTCTCTATGTAAGTCTATGGGTCTCTGTGTGAGTCTATGGGTCTCTGTGTGAGTCTATGGGTCTCTATGTAATTATATGGGTCTCTATGTAAGTCTATGGGTCTCTGTGAAAGTCTATGGGTCTCTGTGTAAGTCTATGGGTCTCTGTGTAAGTCTATGGGTCTCTGTGTAAGTCTATGGGTCTCTGTGTAAGTCCAGTGTCGCAGTTGACTGCCGTTCTTCCAGGGCTGATGCCGGCGGCTCATTTGGGTGACTGGGCAAGCGAGGGGGGGGGTTAGAGTCGGGAGCCGAGGGGAGTGGGGTGGGGGGCGAGAGGGTGGGGAGAGAGGGTGGGGACGTGGGTGTGTGTGAGAGGGAGTGGGGAGAGGGAGGGAGAGAGCCTGGGAGTGTGTGTGTGTGAGAGTGTGAAAGTGACAGTGTGTGTGTGCGTAGGGGGGGGTGTAGCGGTTCGGGCTCTGCGCTACGAACCCCAGCTACCCGAGTTTCGATTCCCGCTCATGGCCAACACCCGTCCTGGGCCTCCCCTAGGTCGACTCAGCCTCAAATGAGTACCTGGTGTGTAAAAATCTTCGCCACTGGGGAAACAAAGGCGGTCGGGCGTTGTGCTGGCCACCCACCCCCACATGTGCCGTTCCGGCCTTCATAGCTGCGGCTCGCTAACAGCACTTGCCCCAAGAGACGGTGAAGGCTACACGGGGTATCTTTGTCTTTTGTGTATGTCGGATCCCAGCGTTGGGGATGACTCCCTTTGCCCGGTGTCGTGTGGAGTCACTAATCTCAGCTCGGAGATTTAACTTGGCCAAGCGAATCCAGTGCGTCAGAGTGTGTGTGTGTGTACGTGTGTGTGTGTACGTGTGTGTGTGTACGTGTGTGTGTACGTGTGGGGAGCGGTAGTGTAGCGGTTAGCGCGCTGCGCTATGAACCCGGCAACTCAGGTTCGATTCCCGCTCACGGCCAACACCAGTGACGATTATCTGAACCGATCCTGGGGCTCCCCTAGATCGACTCAGCCTGAAATGAGTACCCGGTGCGGTGTGCAAATATCGCCACTGGGGAGACAAAAGCGGTCGGGCGTGGTGCTGGCCACCCACCCCCTCGCGTGCCGTGCCGGCCTTCATAGGTGCTCGCCAACAGCACTTGCCCCAACAGTCTGTTGAGGCTATTAGGGGGATCTGTGTCTTTGTGGGTGGTGAGATGTCACCTACTTCGCCTGGTTTGCAGGGGTTGTGGGTTCGATCCCGACCCTGTATGTTTGGAGTTTGCATGTTTTCCCCCTGGATTTGTGTCCAGGGGCTCCGGATTTTAGCTCCACATTGAGAGCGAACACGCGTTTCGAGTCGTTTGCCGCAAAACATTTTCACATGATGATAAGCCACTTCAACGGGCTGTCATTTGTGGCCAGGACGCTTCTGAAAAAGAGTTACATAGCTCAGTGTGTCTGCAGTGAGGAGCGGTGGTGCAGTGGTTGGTGCATTGGGCTACGAACCCGGCGATCCGGGTTTGATTCCCGCTCACGACCAATAACAGTGGCGTTAATTTGAACGGGTCGTGGACCTCCCCTAGGTCGACTAAGCCTCAAATGAGTACCTGGTGCGGTGTGTAAACATCGCCACTGGGGAGACAAAGGCGGCCGGGCGTGGTTTTCGCCACACCACTCCCTCGTGTGCCGTTTCGGCCTTCGCATAGGTGATCGCGAACGGCACTTGCCCCGACAGTCTGTTAAAGGCTATATGGGGAATTTGTGTCTTTGTTTTATCCACGTGGTGTGTGTGTGCTGTACACGAATGGGCGGCAGGGTTCGCTAATTGCCAAAGACCCCTTTACATTCTAGGGGTCACCCCATTTCATATTTCACGGAGTCGGACATAAATTATCGCCACAGTTCGAACCACGCCACCCTCACCCACCTCACCCCCCACTCACCCATCCCACCCTCACCCACCTCACCCACCACACCCTCACACCACCCTCACCCACCTCAACCACCCCACCCTCACCCCACCCTCACCCACCTCACCGCACTCTCACCCACCTCACCCCACCCTCACCCACCTCACCCCACCCTCACCCCACCCTCACCCACCTCACCCCACCCTCACCCCACCCTCACCCCACCCTCACCCCACCCTCACCCACCTCACCCCACCCTCACCCACCTCAACCACCCCACCCTCACCCCACCCTCACCCACCTCACCCCACCCTCACCCACCTCACCCCACCCTCACCCCACCCTCACCCCACCCTCACCCACTTCACCCTCACCCACCTCATCCACCCCACACTCACCCACCTCACCCCACCCTAACCCACCTCACCCCACTGTCACCCACCTCACCCACCTCACCCACCCCACCCTCACCCACCTCACCCACCCACCCTCACCCACCTCACCGCACCCTCACCCCACCCTCACCTCACCCTCACCCACCTCACCCCACACCTCACTTCGCCTTACCCTCTCCTCACCACCACCCACCTCACTCCCCAGGTTAACGAATCGCTGGGCTGTGTGGGCAGTGAGTGGGGTGGTGGCAGAGATCACGGTGGGTATGGTTGGTCGTGAAGGTCGTGGTGGTGATATTGGTTGTGGTGATATTGGTTGTGGTGGTGGTGGTGATATTGGTTGTGGTGGTGGTAGTGATGGTGGTGGTGGTTGTAGTGATGGTGGTGTTTGTGGTGGTGGTGGTGGTTGTGGTGGTGATATTGGTTGTGGTTGTGGTGGTGGTAGTGATGGCGTTGGTGGTGGTGGTGGTGGTGGTTGTGGTGGTGATATTAGTTGTGGTGGTGGTGGTAGTGATGGCGGTGGCAATTGCAGTGATTGCACGTGATTTTGGTGATACTGTTTGTGGTGGTGGTGGTGGTGGTAGCGCTGTAATTTGTGGTTGCGCTAAGAATCTTGGTGATTGTGGTTGTGGTGGTGACTATAGGTGGTTGAATTCGTGGATGTCATGCTCGTGGTGGTGGTGGTGCTGATGTGTTTCCCTGTGGCAGAGCTGCGGTGTAAGTAGTTATGCAGTTGCTGCGGTTGCTGCAATTATTCCAGTTGCAGCGGTTACTGCTGCTGTTGTTGTTGTTTTCGCTGCTGCTGTTGTTGTTGTTGCTTTCGCTGCTGCGCACGCGGTCGCTGCGGTTGCTGCTGCGGGTGGAGGCGGTTAGGCAGCTCGGTTGGGGCCCCGTCTCTCCCCGAACGCTTGGGATCTCTATCGCGGAGGAAGAGTTAACGGGGAATTAATGGGCTCAGGTTTGTGGCAATCCATCAGTCTCCCCCCCTCCTCCCTCATCCTGCCGGTGAGATCTCGAGTAAAAACCCGGCACGTGGCTAAAAGGGGCGCCACTGTGGCTATGAGATGTTAACTACCTCGTCTGGTGTACAGGAGGTCGTGGGTTCGATCCCGACCCTGGTACCTGTTGTGTATTTTGGGAGTTTGCGGTGTCTCTCTCTCTCTCATCATCACGGTGGCTATGAGATGTTAACTACCTCGCCTGGTGTACAGGAGGTCGTGGGTTCGATCCCGACCCTGGTGCCTGTTGTGTATTTTGGGAGTTTGCGGTGTCTCTCTCTCTCTCATCATCATCATCATCACGGTGGCTATGAGATGTTAACTACCTCGCCTGGTGTACAGGAGGTCGTGGGTTCGATCTCGACCCTGGTACCTGTTGTGTATTTTGGGAGTTTGCGGTGTCTCTCTCTCTCTCATCATCACGGTGGCTATGAGATGTTAACTACCTCGCCTGGTGTACAGGAGGTCGTGGGTTCGATCTCGACCCTGGTGCCTGTTGTGTATTTTGGGAGTTTGCGGTGTCTCTCTCTCTCTCTCATCATCATCACGGTGGCTATGAGATGTTAACTACCTCGCCTGGTGTACAGGAGGTCGTGCGTTCGATCCCGACCCTGGTGCCTGTTGTGTATTTTGGGAGTTTGCGGTCTCTCTCTCTCGGTGGTCGCGTGAATTTTTCTCCGGGTCCTCGGGGTTTCTTCCTCCTCCACGTTTAGAATCGACGTCACGCGTTTAGAGTCATTTGGCTCCGATGAAGTTCCACCGGTGAAATTGATGAGCCACTTCGTTGGTCGATCATTCTTGCGATCGCCAGGTCGCTCCTGAAAAAGAGCTACATAGCTCAGTGGGGTCAAGTACAAATAGTTAAAACAGTTCAGTTAACTTCGTCGACGCGATCTGAGCCGGTCGTGGAAATTCCACGTTCATGTGGCGGGCCAAGTGAACAAATCCATGCGACTAGCCACTGTTGACTTCCACACATTGGTGATCGTTTTATCGACCTTTGCCCCCCCTCCATCCGGAGGAATGGATGATGGGCAACGTCAACACCCCCCCTCCTCCCCCTCCTCTCCTTTAACGAGGATTTGAACTTACGACTGCGAGCCACTCGCTCAGCCACCTGGCGGGGGGTGGGGGGGCGGTGGCGCAGTGGTTAGCGCACCGCACCACGAACCCCGGCAAACCGAGTTCGATTCCTGCCCATGGCTATCATCAGTGACGAGCGATATCTGAACCGGTTTCTGGGCCCCTTGCCCCGCCCCCCGACCCCACCCACACGTGCGTTTGAAGCAGAGCAGTTATACTCGTTAAAAAGTATCACGTAGCATTTCGACGTCATTTTGTACGTACGGTACAGTATATTAAAATCATAATAAGTTACAGTCGCCCATTGTCAATCTACTGCTCTGGTGAATGCCTCCTGCACGCCATGCCGGTCGTAGCGGGGGGGGTGGGTGGGGGGTTGGTGGTTGGAGCATACTTCCCCACGGCAGTCTGTGCGGGTTGCTGCGTCAAGAAGGGGGGGGGGGGGGGTGCAGGGGGTGTTACTGACGTGAGCCGTGGCCCGGGATCGCAACCCACACGGGGTGGTCACGGTGCCCACAGCGATAGCCGCCGTGACACCGGTGGTCAACGATGTCTCAAACAGCAGCGGCGCTCTCCTCTCTCTCCCTTCTGAGAAAGAAGAACAACATCTTCGTCGTGAGAATCTACATCGCTCGCCCGCCCGCTCGCTCGCCCGCTCGCTCGCCCGCTCGCTCGCCCGCTCGCCCGCCCGCTCGCTCGCTCACCCGCTCGCCCGCTCGCCCGTTCGCCCGCCCGCCCGCTCGCCCGCCCGCTCGCTCGCCCGCTCGCCCGCCCGCTCGCTCGCTCACCCGCTCGCCCGCTCGCCCGTTCGCCCGCCCGCCCGCTCGCCCGCTCGCTCGCCCACTCGCTCGCTCTCCATCCGTCTCCCGAGAGAGCGCCGGAGGAGCTCGTGTTTCGCGGAGTTTGAAACCATCCTTCACATTTTTTCCCGCCTGGAATTGACATCGGAGTCACGCAGTGTCACAACACGCACACACGCCGCCTCCGAATCTCCGCGCCCGCCCGGCTGGCTGGGTGGTGCACGAGCCCCAATAACCACTTTTGCCCCAACAACCGCTTTAGCCCCGATAACAGCTTTAGCCTCGATCACCACTTTAGCTCCAACAACCGCTTTAGCCCAGATAACCGCTTTAGCCCCAGTAACCGCTTTAGCCCAGATAACCGCTTTAGCCCCAATCAGGAGATCAGAGACACAGACACGCGCTAGCACACTACACACTGGCATATACACACTCGTGTACATGCATTGGCACACATACACACTGGCACACACACACACGCACTGACACACACTGGCACACACGCACTGACACACACACACACTGGCACACACTGACACACACACATACTGGCACACACGCTCACTGGCACACACACACACTGACACACACAAACACACACTGGCACACACACGCACTGACACACACACGCACTGCCACACACACACACTGACACACACAAACACACACTGGCACACACACACGCACTGACACACACATTGGCACACACGCACTGACACACGCACTGCCACACACACAGGCACTGGCACATACACACTGGCACACACACGCACTGACACACGCACTGGCACACACACACGCACTAACACACACACACACTGGCGCACACACACACGCACTGACACACACACACTGGCACACACACACACGCACTGACACACACACACGCATTGTCACACACACACACGCACTGACACACACACACGCACTGACACACACACACGCACTGTCACACACACACACGCTCACTGGCACACACACGCTCACTGGCACACACACGCACTGACACACACACTGGCACACACACACGCACTGACACACACACACACTGGCACACACACGCACTGGCACACACACGCTGGCACACATACACTGGCACACACACACACTGACACACACGCACTGACACACACACGCTCACTGGCACACACACGCACTGACACACACACACTGACACACACACACACTGGCACACACACACACGCTCACTGGCACACACACACACGCTCACTGGCACACACACACACGCTCACTGGCACACACACGCACTGACACACACACACACACTGGCACACACACACACACGCACTGACACACACACACACTGGCACACACACACACACACACGCACTGACACACACACACACACTGGCACACACACGCACTGGCACACACACGCTGGCACACACACACTGGCACACACACACACTGACACACACACACACGCACTGGCACACACACACGCACACTGGCACACACACACACGCACTGACACACACACACACACTGGCACACACACACGCACTGGCACACATACACTGACACACACGCACTGACACACACACGCTCACTGGCACACACACACACACTGGCACACACACACGCACTGGCACACACACACTGGCACACACACGCGCACTGGCACCCCATGTAAGCGATGAGGCGCCACATTGCACACGTTCGGAACGTAACTGCGTGCATAAAAGGCGGTGCCTTGAAGCCAAGCTCACTGCACTTGGCATGGGGGGCAGTGGGGGGGTAGTGGGGGGTAGTGGGGGGCTGGCGGCAGGGGAGGAGATGGGGAACCGGGGGGTGGGGATGATGAGGGAGCGAGGGATTACAATGATGGCGATGATGATGATGGGAGCTTAGATGGGCGTGGAAGTCATTGGGGTGTAGGGAGGTCCTAGGGGTTGGTGGTGGTGATGATGATGGGGAGGTTGGGGGGGGAGGGAGGCGAGGGAGGGGATGATAGTGATGGGGGGAGCGGATGATGGGGGGGTGGGGGGGTGAGTGACAGGGGCAAGGGGATAAAGATAGTGTTCATTATTTAGGGGGGGGGGTGGAGAATTGAGGATGATGAGAGATGAGAATGAAGAATGAGAGGGGGGAGGGTGCACTCCCTAGTCATGTTGCTCACGATTTCGGGTTCCTTACACGCCGAGGGGGAGGGGCTGTGGGTACGTGCGGTGGTGATGGTGGTGGTGGCGATGGGAGCGGTTTTGACGATGAGGATGGTGCGCGCTGTTCGTGGTGAGAGCGGACACAGTGGCTTCATAGGCGATGAATCTGAGGGTGTTGATGGTTGGGGTGTGTTGGTGGTGGTGGGGGAGCGGTGATGTAGCGGTGCGCTACGAACCTGGCGACCCGGGTCCAATTCACGGTCAACACCCAGCGACGATTATCTGAACCGGTCCTGGGCTTCCCCTAGGTCGACTCAGCCTGAAATGAGTACCCGGTGCGATGTGTAAACATCGCGACTAGGGAGACAAAGGCGGCCGGGCGTGTGTTGGCCACCCACCCCCTCGTGTGCTGTGCTGGCCTTCATAGGTGCTCGCTAACAGCACTTGCCCCAACAGTCTGTTAAGGCTATATGGAGGATCTTTGTATATGGTAGTAGTGGTTGGTGGTGGTCCTGTTATTCGTGGCATCGGCGATGGGAGCGGTTGTAAACACGGCAAGAGTGGTTGTAATGGTCGTAGCAGTCGAGATGACAGTGGTGGCGGTGTCGCTTGTACGTCTGTTGAACTTCTTTCGCACCGTACGTAGCCAACCGTGCTAATTGTGCGATGAGTTCAAGTTGATTTTGGGTCGCCAGCCACTCAATAAGCGTCCGTCTCGGTAACCTGCCCTCCTCTCTTCCCCCCAAACCTCCAAAGACGCTTCACCCTATGCGCCTCCATCCTGCGTGGTGGAGACGCGCTTCCCGCACGCGTTTAGCGGCGGCGCGTTCAAACTGGGCGTCGTTATTTTTTATTCGTCGAAACATGGAAAAATGTTTCGACGACTCGAAACGATTCCAATGAACCACACGGAGGAGTGCTTGCTCACAGACACCGGGAGGGCGACGACTTCCATCCACAGGCGCGCCTTGAGTGCTTGCGATGTGATGAGCACATTGCCGGTGCAAAGATCTCAGCCTTGTCTAGACCACCAACTCAAAAGATGTAACAACATGCCAAAGGTGCGCTGGTCACACAGATCTCAGGAGGGCACGACCGGCTCTCGTGCATACCACCTTGCGTGCATGCCGAGTGACCGCCACATTGCGTGCGCAACGCTCTCAGCCTTGTCTAGACCACCAAACCACCCCGTAAGAGCTGAACGTGTGGCCGCGTGAGGGGTTAAACCTACCAGATCCAAAACGGAGTGGAAAGTGTAGCCATCCCAACAGGCGGGCAGCTGTCAAAGAGTCTGCGTGGCGTCGTTCGCAAGGGAGCGTTCTGGTATTCGTGACATTTTTCTTACTTTTTGGGGTGGGGGGGGGGTTGACGGGGGGGGGGGGGTTATATTTTCTACAGAACTCAGAGTGTTTGCGATCGATTGCACGCGACCCCGAGTCCCGTGAGCCGCGCAACAAATTCGATGGGCGATCAATTTTTCTCAAATTTGAGGGACGTTTTTTTTTTTTGGAAGAAAATGGGTGATTTGACTGGCAGCCACTGAGGCGCAATTTCACAATTTCTCCTCTTGTACGGAGTTTGACATTTTGCCGGGACGTGCGTGCGTGCGGTGCGTGCGCGTTGTTGCTGCCTTTTCCTGCAACCCCTCGTGTGACGTGCCGGTCTTCATAGGCGCTCGCCAACAGCACTTGCCCCAACAGCCTGCGAAAGGCTACGCGGGGGATCTTTCCCCGTGTCCACCTGTGTCTCTGCTATGTGCCTGAGAGATTGTGCATTGGGGGGGTGGGGGGGGGTGCTGATGGGGCAGAGGGAGTGGGTGGGATGCTTGCGGGGGGAGGGGGAGGGAGGCGGGGGGAGGGGGAGGGAGGCGGGGGAGGGAGGCGGGGAAGGGGGAGGGAGGTGGGGGAGGGAGGTGGGGGAGGGGGGAGGGAGGTGGGGGAGGGAGGCGGGGGAGGGGTAGGGAGGTGGGGGAGGGGGGCGGGGTAGGGAGGCGGGGGAGGGGGAGGGAGGCGGAAGGCGGGGGAGGAGGCGGGGGAGGGGGCGGGGGAGGAGGCGGGGGAGGAGGCGGGGGAGGGAGGGGGGAGGGAGGCGGGGGCGGGGGGAGGAGGCGGTGGAGGGAGGCGGGGGAGGGGGTGGAGGGGGGGCTTCTATAGAGGAGGTGGGGGAGGCAGCGCCCACCACCCCTCCCCCACAATTACGAACACCGCGTTTGCGTTTGCATCCAGCACCTTGTTGCTGTACATGTACACCTGTAAAGGTTCTCACTACACATTCCAGCCATTCGCAAATCCACCAATGGATGAAGGCCTCACCATGCCATATAAGTCTTGGAGGGGATTTGTTTTTTTGTTTACCATACTTCACCACTCTGGTCAGTGCTGGTTGATGAAGGGGTGGACGGGGCTGTGAGACCACTCGCCACTGACGGGAGCCGTGGTCTGGAATTGGAACTCGGGTCACCCAGGTTCAATGCGCAGCGATAACCACTGCGCCTCCACACCCGCCCAAGGTGATGACTTTTGAAGACCAAATCACTGATCAGGATCGATATTATCGGATCGCGCCAGCTAAGCAAAGTTGATCCTGGTTAGTACTTGGATGGGATACTGCTTGGCAATACCAGGTACTGTAGGCCAGGACTGCTCTGTGGCAGTACAGGTGGTAGCGGAGCACATTTGACATTTGTGGAAAAGAGCTTCATCGCTTATCGGATTCCTCCAGTCTAAATAAAGGTTCAGATTCTTGAATCCATCTGTGCGGAGCTTCGGATGTCTCCGGGTTCTCTGGTTTCCTCCTCTGACATGAAACCAAACTCTAGCCAACCATCTGAATGTAGCAGGACCCACCTTGAAACAGAGAGAGGGTCTTGAGACTCATTGAAAGTTTTGCCTGCATAAAGAAAAGGTAATATTATTTTCATGAAACCGTGTGATGTTACGAAATTATAACGTCGTCGTTATTATTTTTGTTCGTATAATTTGGAAGGTGCGTCCGTGCGGAATGCACGGAATGCGATCACGTGAGTTTGAAGGCGGCAAAGAGATTCGCGGAGCCGTCCCATCGCCACGTGTTCAACTGGCCAGTGGGGCTGGTGGGCGAGTGGTGTGATGATGCGCGTCGATGAATCGATGCAACATCGATTCAATATCTTCGCCATAGACTAATAACAAACAAACAAAAACGGTGGAGGGTTCGGGATTCTATGTTGTTTTCAATAGCAAGCAAATCATTGTGGTGGTGGCGCAGCTGCTGCTGCGTTGGCAGTGATGCACAATCACAATTGAACAAAAAAACGAGCACATTCGACAATAACAAGACTGTGTGGGCTTAAAATATATATTTAACAGGCGACGTTTCGGGTAATGGTCCTTCTTCATAGCACCTACAAATTAAGACGTTGTTTCTTCTTCAAAGAAGGACAGTTGCCCGAAACGTCACCTGTCTCACACACACACACACACGTTTGACGAATGGTGTTGAGTTTCACTTTAACGCAGGGTAGCGTGGGGGAGATGCATGCGTTTGGGCTAAGCCGTCAAACAAAGACGCGTGGTCACCGCGTTGCGCGCTTTCGGATGCGCTTCTGCGGCCGTCTGGAACGCTCTTCCCCTTTCGACATTCGGAAGCCACCGGAGCTATGCAATTTAAAATCATCATCATCTAGATTGACAAAACGCATTTCTTTAGAACCGATTCTTGCGTGTGTTTAGTTCGTTGTCCTTCCACCGCACCTCCAATTATCACGGTTGGCTACGTACGGTGCGAAAGAAGATCAATATACATTCGTACAGAGAAGTTCCACACACGTTAGGGATCACACGGGGAGACAGACTGACAGCAAGTGGCGATTGATATCTGAACTGGTCACTCCCCCCCCCCCATTCACCAACCCGCACTGACCAGCGTGGTGAAGTATTAACACGTAGGCTTTCGCGACCAATATTATTCATAGTCAACGTGTTTGGGTTTAGATCGCGTTATTTATAAATGTGTCGTAACCCTCCACCACCCGACACGGCCAATCAGTAAAAAAGTGTCACGTTGACAAAAGACAAATAGTTCACTGCTTTAGCCCACCGGTGTGTTGAAGCGTGAAACCACAACATTTACTATGTGAAACCACAACATTTACAATGTTGTGTGTTGTGGTTTCACGCTTCAACACACCGGTGGGCTAAAGCAGTAAACTATTTGTCTTTTGTCAATGTGACACTTTTTTTACTGATTGGCCGTGTCGGGTGGTGGAGGGTTACGACACATTTATAAATAACGCGATCTAAACCCAAAAACGTTGATTATGAAGTGGTGGAGTCTGGTCAAACAACCCCCATAACCGACACGACGTGGGGGGAAGTCCTCATCCATCCAGCAGTGGATTGACACATGGCTGTGCATGAATGTGTATCGATATTTGTGATCTAGAACTCCAGCAGGTCGAGCATAGAGGGGCGCTGGATGATATTTGTAGCGGCCTCTAGTGGCTGCAGGGGTTCCATGTACCGTAACCGCACTGCTGTATAATATTGAAATCGAACAAAAACATTCATTGATTCTTTCGATTTAAAGCTTTCTTGGTTCTTTCGTAAAGTCACGTAGAAGGGAAATAATAAAATAAGAAAAATAAAACATCATAAAATAAAATTCTCACGACGTTTCGGCCACAACGCAAGCAGCCGTCCTCAGGTGAAGAACAGGTCTGTCGGAAAGACAGCGTCATTGATTCTCACGCAAAGATTCGATGGAAGCACAAATCGTGAGATATTAATAATCGATATTAACAATGAAGCGATATGCGTGACTAATCGAAGTCCCGCTGCACCAAGCAATGACGACTGCCTGGAATAATTAATTACGAACTCGTATCGATGTCGCGGATTTCTCGATTTCTCCACGGTTGTCAAAAACCCATACTTCACCACGCCGTGCGTGTGTGCTTGTTGTTGTTTAATGTCGGAGAGGGGGTGGTGGCCGAGAACACCTGAGTGACGTTCGTGAATTTCTCCCCCGCATATAATCCGGGGTCGCTCAATAAACTTGGAGTATTCTAGATTTGAAGCTTTCGTAACTGCAAGGATTCATATTCTTAGGTTTTTTTCGGTAAAGTCACGTAGGTAAAAAAAATTGAATTAATAAAAGTAAAATAAAAATAAAATAAAAATCAAGTGTTTATACAGCTATCGTGCTGTGACGGTTCCACCTGAAGACGGAAGCTTGTGTTGCCTCCGAAACGTCGTGATTTTTATTTTATTTTTATTTTACTTTCATTAATTTTAATTTTAATTTTTTACCTACGTGACTTTACCGAAAAAACCTAAGAATAGGCTTGGAGTATGTGGCACGCTGTGTGTGTGTGTGATAGCCACAGGCCATAGCGAGACGAGCTATACTGGATGTGGTGTGCCGGGAGCGGAGAAATCCCCCCCTCCCCAACAACCACCACCACCACGAGTTTATCGACCCACCGACCCGGGCTGAAATGCGAATCCCCTGGTGACCAGGGCATTCGAATCCATTCCCCCCGTGGTGTTGACGAGCCGGGAACTTCCACGGCTTTCTATCTGCCCGTGTGCGCAGTGCCTGAGTGGAGCCTTCTAGGGGCACAGTACACAGCCCCCCCCACCTCCCGAGGCCAGCCCAGCCCCCCTCCTGCCCCCCCCCCCCCAATACCCCACCCCAGCCCCCCCTCCCCTCACCTCGCCTATTTTTAGGGTCCGCGGCGCTGGGGAGGGGTCTGGAGATGATGTGCCCAGCAAGGGATGGGAGGGGTACAGCGGGGGGTGAGAGGGGAGGGGGAGGGATAGGCGGGGGGGCTACACCCCCTCCCCCACTTTTTCATAGAATGTACCTCTACATTCTGCAGGTGTCATTTACCCCCCCCCATCCCCCTCCTGCCCATCGCAATTGGTGAAGAGTGAAGAGAGCGCTGTGGAAAAGGGGGGGAGGGGGGGCTCATAAGGAGGGGGAGGGGTGTGGGGTGTCCGGGGGGGTGGGGTGGGGGTCGTGCCGTCGTTGTGTGTGGCGGGGAGTGGTGCTCGAGAGGGGTGAGGCTGGGTGTGGCGAGGAGGGGGGGAGGGAGGAGGAGGAGGGAGGAGGGGGGAGGGAGGAGGAGGAGGGGGGTCGTGGGGGGGGTCATGTAGCCCGCATGCCCAGCCACCGAAGGGATCGGGGTGAGGAGGGGTTCGTCGAAGGGGGTGGGGGGGGGGGTGAGGGGGGAGGGGTTTGCCCGCCGGGAAGAAACCTTCATGCGCTTCGGGGCATGAGCTGATATATACAGTGTGTACCTAATCATCATCATCAGCAGCAGTGTCATCAGCAGTAGTGTCATCATCAGCAGCAGTGTCATCAGCATCATCATCATCTATAGCAGCGTTTTCATCAGCAGCATAGCAGTCATCAGCATTATTATTATCAGTCAGTAGTAGGAGTAATATCATAATCAGCTGCAGCATTAGTGTCATCATCATCGCCATCAGCTGCTGCTGCGTGTGTCATCATCACTACAGTGCTACTTGTTTTGAACGTGAGCTCGCTTATGCAATGGCGAGCGAGGGGAGAAGGAGGATGATGAGTGTGATGATGGTGGGAGATGAGATGAGAGAGGCGGCACACGGGGAGACAGAAATCAGAGAGAGAGAGAGTAGGGAGAGTAGGGAGAGAGAGAAAGAGAGAGGGTGGCGAGAGAGAGCACAACGGAGAGAGAGAGAGAGCGAGTAGGTGAGAAGGTAGAGGAGAAAGGGAGAGAGCTGAGGAGGGCAGAGAGCGGTGTGGTTGGCATGTGGCTCTGTGCAGTTGCACCGCCTGCGCGCTCGGCAGCTCCACTGGGAGAGGATCGAGTGGGAGTGTGCGAAGGAGAGATGAGATGAAGACGAAGCAGAAGAGAGATAAAACGGCACGGGGAGAGGAGCACACAGGGAGAGGAGGGGAAGAGAATGGGGAGAGTGGAGAGAGAGAGGGGGGCGGGAGAAGATAAGCAGAGAGCTATTTGAGAGAGATACGAGGGAGAGAGGGAGATAAAATAGAGCGTCGAAAAGGAGGGGGATCATTCGAGATAGGAGATGGTTGAGACCGAGACGAAATCTATTCAGGAGAGGGAAACAGAGGAGAGGGAGAGAGAGAGGGACAGGAGACAAACGGGAGATTCGTTCGGCAGAAGAGAGATAATGAGAAGATACAAAAAACGAGAGGAGAGATCAATCGGAGATGTATTCAGCGAAGAGAGCGGATGCATCAGAGGAGGAGATACATGAGATGGGCGCGAATGGGAAGAGAGACAGCGGGAGAGATAATATCACGATGGCAGAGAGAAAGGAGGAGATAATTGGGAAGATGTAAGAGGGAGAAGTGAGACGCTGTAGGATCGGAAGAGAGAGAGGGAGAGGGAGGAGATAAGGCGTCCCAGCAGCTGTACATCCCTTCAGGGCTGTGCTGTGTAATAACACAAAGACAAAGATCCCCCCCCCGTATAGCCTTTCACAGACTGTTGGGGCAAGTGTGATGAGCCTGTCAGCACCACCACAGCGCACGAGGGCGTGTTGTTGCCAGCACGGCCGCCTTTGTCTCTCCAGTGCTGGCTCATCGTAGGAATGATGATGATATTGCTGATAGTAACTGGCAATTACAATAGTGATCATTTGACTGGAGGGATAATTGATGACGATGATGATGATGTGGCCGGGATATGGCAGCCGAGCATTGGATTCGTGAATCCATCTGTGCGGTGCTCTGAGCGCTACCCACTCGTAGACGTGGTGGGTTTTCTCGGGTTTCTTTCCGCACAGAACCAACATGCATCACTCGGCATACCAGTGTAGCAGGATCCTCCTGCAGGATGGAGCGTTGAGACTCACTGAGGTTGGTGACACAGTGATTAGCACGCCACACTACAGGATAAAAACCTGGCGACCTGAGTTCAATTCCTGGCAGCGGCTAACAGCAGTGGCGAGTGACATATGAACCGGACGGGATGGGGCCAGGGGGAATTCAGGATTGCGGCAATCCCCCCCCTGACCAGTATGGTGAAGTATGGTCAAACACATCCTCTTGACTGCCGTGGCGTGGCGATGCCCTCGTTCCACAGCGGGTGACAGCTGGCTGTAAGTGATGATGATTATGGATGTGATTTCGCGTGGCTCGCTCCAATATCATCCCCTCCCCTCAACCTTCACCCCATCGCTTCACACTCCATTCCTCATGATCGCTCTCTGTTCCCTCCCCCACCCACCCCACCCTCTACATCCCCATATACCCACATAGCCCCCCCCCTCTCCTGCATCCTCCCTCCCCCTCTACCTCCCTCCCCTCACCCCCCTCTGCACCTCCCAACACCTTCCTACTCATCCCCTACCCTCTACACCCCCCCCCTGCACCCCTCCCCCACCCTTCACACCCCCACCCCCGTCCCTCTTTACCTCCCTCTCCCCTCCCCCACCTCGCACCCCCCCCCCCCGCTCCGTGTGCGCTGTGTAAGACTCGAGCATTGGAGATGCAAAATTCAGCCGCGCGTGATGATGGCCACCCTCCCTCGTGCGCCGGGCAAGCCTTAATGGGTGCTCGCCCATGATGAAGGGCCATTGCCCGAAACGTCGCCGGTTATATATTTGCGTCGCCTTTTATGGCCCCACGCTGTGGTATTGGCTAATTGTGTCGAGCTTTTGTGTTGTTTGCGCTTAACGCTGCGTCACTTGCAGCAGGCTCTTAAAGGCTTTCCGGGGCTCTGCGTGTTTATTTACGTGGAGCGGTGGCGCAGCAGTCGGCGCGCTGCGCGACGACCCCGAGTTCGTTTCCCGCTCACGGCCAACATCGAATATCTGAATTGGTCTTGGGCGTAGCCTAGGTCGATTCAGCCTCAAATGAGTACCTGGCGGCCGGGCGTGGTGCTGGCCACCCACCTCCCCCGTGTGCCGTTCCGGTCTTCATACTCGCTGACAGCACTTGTCCCTACAGTTTGTTAAGGCCATACTGGGGGGGGGGAGATCTTTGTCTTTGTGTACACGTGTGTTTAGCGCATGCTGTGCTGAGAACCCAGAGACGCGAGTTCGATTCCCGCTCATAACCAACACCAGTGATGATGATTATCTGAATCACCATCACTCGCCATGGTGCGTGTGTGTGTGTGCGAGTGGACAGCGGTGGTAGAGATTCCGCAGTGGCCGGTCCATTACGTGCGATGGTGACCTTAATAGGTGCTCGCCAACAATATTTGTCCCGATGGGGCATCTCTGTGTGTACAGGAGTGTGTGTGAGCCCACCTGTCATTAGAAATGCAGTTCGCGCTGAGATCCATGGATTGCACACGATGTGTGTTTTTAATTTAAACATTACGTTTTTCCAGGAATTGGTAATCATACTTTGTGTATTAAAACACATATTATCTCATTTTTGAAATAACATTCACACTTCAATGGCAGTGCGAGAAATGTGAAAGCCCTTTTTCAATCCACTTCTGGATGAAGACTTCCCCAGGCCGTGTCACTGATGGGGGGGTTGTTGAACCATACTTCACCACGCTGGTTCAAGGGCAGCTTGGGCTTGCACGCGGAACAGGCCTCAGGTGCCGATGTTTTTCCGTGGCTTGGAATTGAACTTGGGTCTCGGGGCTCTAGGTTTTGTGATGACTATTTGAAATAGCATTGACCCATCTAATGATGTCGTCGAATTACATTATCCCCACCGAGCAATGAAAAGTGCACAGAGAAGCGTGGAGAGATGCATGCCTGGAAGTGTGCCGACGGACAGAAGAGAGGGACTTGCTGGCAAGAGAACATCCACGCAGGGTTGATGGCATCGTCATTTTTGTTCATGTTTTTGTTTTTTGTTTGTTGCGGTTGCACCCGATTCAAGAGCCGAATGGCTCACAGGGCTATACCTAATAAATTAACTTTGAACTTTGAACTGATTGGGAGCATCGTTCAAAGACGCGAGCGGCGCTTACCTGGACACAGACGGGTCACGGGTAGAAGGGACGATGGCCGATGGTCAAAGGGTGATGACGGAGCGGTAGCCAAAGCAGGGGACGCGGTATTTTTCATTGGCTACCGGTCAAGTTCCGAGTGGATTTTAAGATCTTATGATCTCCAACTGGCCAGCACTCTCGGTCGAGGTTGCGCTGTTTTGGCGATCGGGCTTTTTGTTAACGTGGCACCCAAGCTATGGAACGCCTTGTCACTTGAAATCAGGAAATCAGAGTCGGTAGATATATTAAACTTCATAATATAGATTTTTGGGTCAGATCGCGTTATTTATGAATGTGTCGTAACCCTCCACCACCCGACACGGCCAAACAATAAAAAATGTGTCACGTTTTCAAAGGACAAATCACCGGTGTGCTGAAGAGAGAATCAACAGCATTTTAAAATTTGAGTAGTTCGACGTTTCGCTGATAATTACAATCAGCTTCATCGTGCAAGAATGGTGAAGCTCTCCTGTTGCTTCCGGTCTTAAATAGAGCAGCCTACGTGTTAAATTGAGATATATTAAAGTCTGCTTTGAAAACCCATCTCTTTAAAGTGGCTGTCCCTCTTTAGTTTGGTCGGTTGCCGTGGCTCTGTTTTTGTTTCCTGCTTTCCATGCATTGCGCATTGGATTCCTGGGATGGAATGCGCATCTTAAATGTTGATTATTATATTGTTATTACTTCGCGAGCGCATCCACGACGCATTTGATATGGAGTGATGAAGCTCAGCTCGCGTCGAAGGTGTATGCATGTACGTTGCACTTCTTTCGCACCGTACGTAGCCAACTGCGGGCTAATCGTGGGTGCGTGGGCAAGGTGCTCGTCGGATGAATGGGCGGTTGCACCGCAGGATCGTGAGAGATGATGACGACGCGGCTTTATTGTGAACGACGTTTCATCCAGCAGTGGATCGACCGTGGCTATTGGGGATAAATGCGAGTAGCCGGGTCACAAGCTCACCCCGAGAGCAGGAGGAACGAAGTTGGGGAGGGAGCGGCGATGGATTTGCCGGACAAAGTCTCACAAGCACCCAAATAGCCACTGACATTTGAACTCCGGCCATTTTTGTTTTACCAGTATTTATTTTATAATTGGACGAAACATGTAATTAAATAATAAATTCGCAAAGATATTACAGCTGGCCTCCTCCGATTGTGTCAAATCATCAATCGCTCTACTGCATACCGGTCCGACTCTTCGACCATTCGGATCACACAAAAACAGTTGGGGGGGAAAGTCTCAGCTGTGATGTCACAAAGAGAGAGGAGAGAGAGAGACCAACTCCCCTCCTACACCGCCACCCATCCACCCCCCGTGGTAATTGAGCTTTCGGGCATCGCAGCACTGTGCAGAGCGAGGACATTCACCCAGAAACCCCAACAGTAGATAGACCATGACTTTTGATGATGATGATGGAATGTAAGCCACCCACCCACCTTCCCTTCCCATCCCAAACACTCTCCTCTGCTCCTCCCTGCATGCCCCATGCCCCCCCCCACAGCCCCCGTCCCATCCCCCAATTCCACCCCCCCAACCCCGCCCCGCCCCACCCCTTCCCACCCCCACCTACCCCCCGGGTGGGAATTGGGCTCGCAGGATGAGTTTCCATGGTAACGCCACATGTCACTTGGTGGCCTTAATCAGGCAGGGGGAGGGAGTGGGGGCAGTGTGGGGGTGGTTTGGATGGTGTGAGGAGGTGAGAATGAGGAGGATGACGGTGGTGACGATGGCGATGATGATGCTACAGCTCTCGCACGCGTTTGCAGGTCGTAACCGCGCGCGTGTTCGGCACCGTGTCCGACGTTTCACTCTGCGTGCCGGGGAGCTTCTTCAGGATGACGGTGACGACAGCAGCGGTGATGCTGATGACGGTGGTGGTGATGGGTCATGGCGATGTTGATGATGGGTGATGTTTTGGATTGTTGTCATGGGAACGAGTCCGATAAGACGTGAAAACCGAGGAGATGGAGCGACCAAAACAAAAAAAGGCCTCCCGTGTGCAGGCGCTATTGTTGGGATTGATGAAGCAGTGGATAGAGCATTCGGTCAGCAGAGGTTGGCTCATTCCATCGTCCACCCTTTGTCGATGAACCCAGTGCCACGTTGTGGGTAGTGAACGGTGGTCGCGGCTTAACGGCTGAACAACGGTGTCCATTGTTTAGTCGCGCAGGGGAGAAACAGCGTCGCGACTCGCGCGCTCGCTCTATCCCTCTCAAGAGGGTCCTGCCGCACTGGGACGTACGGCGATGAATGAGCGTTTGGCGTCACGTGGGAAGGGAGCCCGGAGGGAGCCCGGAGGGAACCCACAGCCACAGAGACAAAGACCCCCCCCCTCCACCCCGTACAGCCCGAACAGACTGTCGGTGACAAGTGCTGTTAGCGAGCACCTCTGACGCAACAGGCCCGGCCGCCTTTGTCTTCCACCGGTGCTGATGCTTACGCACAGCGAGCGCGCGTGAAGCGGTCAGCGCGCTGAGCTACGAATCTGGTGTCGCGAGTTCGATTCCCCCTCAAGGGCGAGCACCGGTGACGATTATTTGAATCGGTCCTGAGCCTGCTCTAGGTCGACTCAGCCTCAAATGAGTACCTGGTGCGGTGTGTAGACATCGCCACTGTGGTGACAACCACCACCGCTGCCACCAGGAACGTGGTGCTGGATGAATCCATTGACTGTACGGTGGTGTTCATTTGAAATCCCTGGTGTTAACTAAAGCGCATTATGAGCCCGACCATTCGTTACATTGGCTCATCGTCGTCGTCATCGGCGTCATAATCGTCGTGGTCATTGTCACCATCGTCGTCACAATCATCGTCATTTTTGTCATCGCTATCATCGTCATCACCGTCATCATCGTTGTCGCCATCGTCATCATCATCGTTGTCGCCATCGTCATCATCATCGTTGTCGCCATCGTCATCATCGTCGTCGTCATCGTCGTCATCATCATCGTCATCGTCTGCTCGAGAATATTTTTGTATGCGCAGAATAAAGTGAACTCATGAATACAGCATTGCCGGTGGTGCACAAGCACAATTAACAATACCATTCAAAATCAACAACACATTCGTCAACAACACCGCGTGTGGATTTAAAAGAAAAGCATATAATTAGCGACGTTTCGGGTAACGGCCCTTCTTCGGTGCGCATAAACAGAAGGTAATGTATATGCTCTGAAGAAGGGCCGTTGCCCGAAACGTCGCCCGTTATGTTTACTCTTGAGGCCACACACAGAGCGTTGTTTACGCATGTGTTGAGTGTTTTGTTTTTGTTAATATTTTGTTAACATATTGCGTTGATGAAAATCTTTCAAACAAAAGTGATACGATGTATTTATCCACGAGCCTCAAGACTAATTTTTCGGGAGGTTCCTGCTACATTGGGATGTTTGGCCAATTTATTGGCTGAGTGTTGTTCGTTAAAACCACACAGCGATCGATAAAGATAATTTAATCTTTCGCCAGAACGGCGACCACGTATCGAACTCGGCTTGTTGTACCATTGCGTGCGGGAGCGGTGGTGCAGCGGTTAGCTCACTGCGCTATGGACCCGCAGATCTGAGTTCGCTGCCACGCGGCTAACATCCCCCCCTCCACTCTGTGCCTGAACTCAGTTCATTAAGGTTCTTCGGACGTTGATATGCGCGCGGCTGGCCCCCCCCACTCCACCGCCGCCCCTCCCCTCGGGCGTTTGGGGGAGGGGTCTGGGGTGCGTGAACGTACATCGTGTTCCTGCACAGCGGGGGAGGGGTGTGGTGGAGGGGTGGTGGGGAGGGGTGGTGGGGGGGTGGTGGGGAGGGTGTGGTGGAGGGGTGTGGTGGAGAGGGGTGGTGGGGAGGGGTGGTACGGAGGGGTGTGGTGGAGGGGAGGGGTGGTGGGGAGGGGTGTGGTGGGGAGGGGTGGTGGGGAAGGGTGGTGGGGAGGGGTGGTGGGGAGGGGTGGTGGGGAGGTGTGGTGGAGGGTTGTGGTGGAGGGGTGTGGTGGAGGGGTGTGGTGGGGAGGGGTGGTGGAGGGGGCGATGATGGGGAGGGGTGTTGGGGGTGTGATGGAGGGGGCGACGAGAGAGGTGAGTGTCTCCGACTATATAATAGGATCTGAGAATAGGGTTTTTTCCCCTTTTTTCTGGCAACAAAAAAACCTTTTACAAGGAATCACGTCTGCATTAACCACAATACTTTTTTTGTTGCCAGAAAAAAAGGGGGAAAAAAACCCATATTCTCATATTTTGCTACGGGCAATGGAGTTCCCGTGATTTTCGTATCTGTGAGTAGGTCACCCTCCTTATCATCAGCCACGGGGTCAATCCACTGCTGGATGAAAGCATCCCTCCCGAACCCACCACCGACTTCTAAAACCTCGGCTGCCGCCACTTGGTTATTATTTCTGCAATCCTGGGCCACCACCACCACGACCACCATGCCCATTCGAGCCAACGGCGCGCCCTGCCCCAGCTTCCCGAGCCAAGCACTGACTTTGTCTCAACAGCTTTGCGTGATGTGATTGAGTTCCCCCCCCGCCCGACAACCCCCGTGTGTGTCCTCTAGTCCACGTGTTCCTCCTTCCTCATCCTGTCTCGCAGTTTAATTCCAAGCAATGCACTTCTCCCCGTGTTCCTTTGCGAGACTCTTGGGTTGGTGCTAGTGGGGGGGGGGGGGCTTCGGTGTAGCGGCGTTTTCCGGAAGATCATTGTCACACTCACATGGAGGCGAATTACTCGGTTCACCATTGATGACTGCTAACCGTGTACTGTACAGTGTGTGCGTCAGTGTTAAAACCACGAGGTCTCTGTCCCTATGAATTAAACCAATTATAACTTCCAGGCTGTAATTCATATTTCTTTCTGGGGCCCAATTTTTTTATAGTTTTTTGTTGAGGTTTGTATTTAATTAGACTTGGCCATGTATCCGGGAGCCCTTCCAGAACATTGGTAGACATACTCTTTGATTCTTTCGGTATAGTCACGTGGGTAGAAAAATAATAGATTGCGACGTTTCGATCGCAACACAAGCAATCGTCATCAGGTGAAACAACTACAGAAAGAAAAAAATGCTGAAATACTTCACCAGTTTTTTTGCTGAATTACTTCACCAGTTTTTTTGCTGAATTACTTCACCAATGTTTTTGCTGAATTACTTCACCAGTTTTTTTGCTGAAATACTTCACCAGTTTTTTTGCTGAATTACTTCATTTTCTTTGCTGAATTAGTTCACCAGTTTTTTTGCTGAAATACTTCACCAGTTTTTTTGCTGAATTACTTCACCAATTTTTTTGCTGAATTACTTCACCAGTTTTTTTGCTGAAATACTTCACCAGTTTTTTTGCTGAATTACTTCACCAATTTTTTTGCTGAATTACTTCACCAGTTTTTTTGCTGAATTACTTCACCAATTTTTTTGCTGAATTACTTCACCAGTTTTTTTGCTGAATTACTTCAGTTTTTTTGCTGAATTACTTCACCAATTTTTTTGCTGAATTACTTCACCAGTTTTTTTCATGCTGTAGTTGTCCCACCTGATGACGATTGCTTGTGTTGCGATCGAAACGTCGCGATCTATACTTTTTCTACCCACGTGACTTTACTGAAAGAACCAAAGAGTATTGGTGGATTCCTGCAGTCACGAAAGCTTCAAATCACGATTGATAGACATTTACATCGGTTGCTTGGTTACCGTTGGTTACGCGAACGGTATATGATGGCAATAATAATTATTGTTTTAATCGTAAATATAAATTTGTTCAATACGATAATTCCTCACCGAGTCTCAAGACTCCCTTTCAAGAGGTTCCCACTACTTTGAGACGTTTGGCCACTTTCCATCAGCGAGCATTTTGGCTTCGTGCGGGGAGGACACTTGAGATAACCGGAAAAAAACCCCACCGTGTATACGATGGGATAATACTCACAACATTTCTTTGCTTATAGATCAACAAACTACTTGCTCTTCTTCCATCTGCGGACCACCTCATGTGTATGCATGTTGAACTTATTTCGCACTCTACGTAGCCAACCGCGCTAATCGGAGGCGCATAGTGAAATGTCTCTGATCAGTGCGTGATTCGCGAATCCCTGTCACCCAAGCCCTGACATGAAGTCAATCATTGCTACATTTGGTATTCGCGCCGTAGTTTATAGCGCAAAGCTATGGCGAGGAACGCTCTTTTTCACAGATGGGTATTGTCCGCAGTAATTTTACAATCGGGGTGGGGTGGCGATGCGACTTTGAAATTACACCCTACTGAGTCATTTGCGAGTGGTTGTTTAAGTTTGACGGAAGAAAAAACATGTTCCGTGACGACGGCACATAAATGGTCTACTCGTTTTCACTCGACGTCACGGGAACTGAAGCTGACGGCGCGGAGTTATTGCTCGTACACCGGCGCGCTATTAACCAGGGTGGCCGCTGGGTACGAGCCGCGAAATTTGACCATGCGCCGTGAACATGACGCTTCGCCTGAACTTGAGTGTGGTTCCTAGGTGACGATGGTAGCGAGAGAAGAGCGATAAGGCGGTGACTGACCGCTGGTGAGTGAGTGACTGAGTGAATCGAATAAATCTGGTCACCAGGTGAGCGCTCGTCCGGGTCCAGATCATCGGATGTCTTGACTGTGCCTGTGCTCTCCGATGCAATTATATAACTCTGCTATGGTCTGCTGTGCTGGACTCTTCTGTGCTCTGTCGTGCTGTACTCTGCTGTGCTGTGCTCTGCTGTACTCTGATGTGCTGTTCTCTGCTGTACTTTGCTGTGCTTGCCAAGGCACTGGCTTTTCACGGATCGCAAGGCGCAGTGCGCTGATATGCCAATGATTGTTCCTGCGTGTGTGGCCACCCACCCCCTCGTGTGCCGTGCTGGCCTTAATAGGTGCTCGCTAACAGCACTTGCCCAAACAGACTGTGTCGGCTATACGGGGGATTTGTGTCTTTATCTGTGTGTGAATGCGTATCTGTGTGTCTCTGTCTTTGAGTGTTGTGTCATTGAACGTGTGTGTTAATGAATGTGAGGGCACGCGCGTGTGTGTGTGTGTCTGTCTGTCTCAGTCTGGAGAGGGTGCGTCTGTGTGAATGTGTGTGTACGTGTGTTTCACTGTGTTACGCGTGTGTCTGTCGTCTGTGTGTGTGTGTCTGTGCGACTCAGCCTCAAATGAGTACCTGGTGTTGTGTGTAAACATCGCCACTGGAGAGACAAAGGCGGCCGGGCGTGGTGTTGGCCACCCATCCACCCACTCGTGTGTCGTGCCGGCCTTTGTATAGGCGCTCGCTAACAGCACTTGCCCCAACAGTCTGTTAAGGCTACAGGGGGGATCTTTATATGTCAATGTGAATGTGTCAAGCCTGGCACAAGCGCTGTGAAGACGTCACCGCCACTCCGCTGTTGTTGTGCCTTTTGAACACCTATAGGGCATTGGTACATATCAGCACTGGGGAGACAAAGGCGGTCGGGTGCGTGGGTGCTGGTTATACCCCCCATCCCCGCCCGCCCCCCACCTTGTGCTCACCAACAGCACTTGCCTGACCAGTTTACGGAGCTACATGGGGTGTCTTTGTGTGTGTGGATTGGGGAACTCATCACAGATCTGTTTGGCGAAGCCAGGGAATTCTCGCACTTGAGCCAGAAGAGTGCTCTTTTCTTTATTGTGGTTTAAATCACGGTTTTGCCGAGCAGTGTGCGAATGCGACCCCCCCCAAAACGCCGAGAGGCCAGCAACAAGCAGCACCGTTGAATGTGTAATCGGATAAGTCTGCAGCGGTTGTAGCTATGGAACAGACACGTCGTCCCCGCAACAGGAATGTGGAATTTCCACCACTAGCTCAGGGAGATGAGCACCAGCGTCTTTATGTCTTTATATATACTGACGAAGAGTCACTCGGTTGCTTGCTTAGAGCAAGGGTTAGGAAACTAAAAAAATTGGGAAAATAGACGACGGAAGGGATTTTAAAAAACCTTGGCTACCGATCATTGATACGACGCAACACAGACTCGGTACCCCCCCCCCACGCCTTTCTCCCTCCTCCCCCCGCCAAACAACGAGCCCCGCTAATTGATTACCGAGTCCCTGCCACCTCCAATCTTCTGGGACGCGAGCCCACTGCGGCGTGAAATGTGGGTGGGTAAGGTGGATGGGAGGGTGAGCGGGTAGGTGGATGGGAGGGTGGGCGGGTAGGTGGATGGGTGGGTGGATAGGTGGATGGGAGGGTGAGCGGGTAGTTGGATGGGTGGGTGGGCGGGTAGGTGGATGGGTGGGCGGGTAGTTGGATGGGAGGGCGGGCGGATAGGTGGATGGGTGGGTGGGCGGGTAGTTGGATGGGAGGGTGAGCGGGTAGGTGGATGGGTGGGAGGGTAGTTGGATGGGAGGGTGGGCGGCTAGGTGGATGGGTGGGCGGGTAGTTGGATGGGAGGGCGGGCGGATAGGTGGATGGGTGGGTAGGCGGGTAGTTGGATGGGAGGGTGAGCGGGTAGGTGGATGGGTGGGCGGGTAGTTGGATGGGAGGGCAGGCGGGTAGGTGGATGGGTGGGTGGGAGGGCGGGCGGGTAGGTGGATGGGTGGGTGGGTAGTTGGATGGGAGGGCGAGCGGGTAGGTGGATGGGTGGGTGGGTAGTTGGATGGGAGGGTGATACAGGTAGATGGATGGGTGGCCGTGTCGTTGGAAGGGTGGGTGGGTGGGCGGGCGGGTAGTTGGATGGGAGGGTGGGCGGGAAGGTGGATGGGTGGGTGAGTGGCCAGGCGGGTAGGTGAATGGGTTGGTGGGTGGCCCAGCAGGTAGGTGAATGGGTGGGTGGGGTTTTTTGGTTGCTGAGTGGGTTGGTGGTTGCGTTTGGCGTTTGTAAGTGGCCGAGTGGGTGGTTGTTTGGGTGGGTAGCTGAGTGCATTGGTGTGTTATGTTGTTAGTTAGCTGGTTTGTGGGTGGGTGACTTAGCGGGTGGACGAGTTAGTGGGTGTTTTGGTGGGTTGGTTGGTGGATGAGTTGGCGGTTAGTGAGTATTAGACGGTTGCAATGGTAGGTTAATTGATGGGTAGGGGAGAGGGTGGGTGGGTTAGTAGGTGTGTTGTTTTGGGGGACTGGGTCGGTCGGTGAGTGGATGGGGGGGGTGCAATGAGAGAGAGAGGGGGGGCGGTCTTTGTTTTTGGGATGAGCCTGGGTATGGGTGAGTGCTGGGCCGGCAGTGAGGGTGGCGGTGATCGCTGCTGCGGTGAGTGAGCTACATGACAGCTGTGTGTCGTGACTCAATCGCGCTCGCTCACACACACGCAGCCTTGTGGACTGTGCAGCCGTTAGCGAGCACCTATTTAGGCCGGCACGTTCACACTCCGCGCCGATAGCCATTTAAGGCCGAGTCGACCTTGGAAAAGGCCCAGGCAATGTTCGGTTACCACCTGACGCCAGTGTAAAATGTAGAACAGTGTGCCAATCACTGCACCACCGCTCTTGGCAGCCACAAAGACAAAGCTGCCCGTGTAGCGGGCTCAGACTGTGGAGGCAAGTGCTATTCGCGAGCACCTGTCAAGGTCACCACGGCGCACGAAAAGTGGTGTGGCCAATACCACGCCTTGCCACCTTTGTCTCCCCGGTGTTGATGTTAGCACACTCCACCAATTCCAATTTAAGGCTGAGTTGGTCACAATTCCGCACTACGTATGCACACACACATACATACATTAGAGTTTATTTTATTTGTTACACGGATGATCCCGTCTAGCCAGTCGCCCGGTTAGTTTTCTACGGGAGATCCGTGGTGCCATTAGCACAGCAGCAGCAGCAGCAACAACAAAACACACAAACACATTGATATTGCTGAGAATTAGTACAGAGTCCCTGAAGGGATATTGCACAACTAACAAACGAAGTATTTAACGGTCGCAACGACAGAAACATGGAGGTACAGGTGATGATGATGACGATTATTATAGACTTGGGGTGAATGCTGTGAGTGAGCACCTATGAAGGCCGGCAAGATACAGGAGGGCAGGTCATCCACTAGTCAGCCCAAAAGGTATCGGCTGCCTTTTTGTCTCCCCAATGCTGAGTGTACTTGGGACTGGGCCAGGTGTCACTCACCGCTGATATTAGCTGTGGTTTGGAGTTGAACTCAGGTGGTCGGGTTAGTAACGCAACGTGCTGACCGCAGCGCCAAAACCAGTCGTATACTAATTGTAAGTAATCGATTCACCATCGTCACCATTGCCATCATCATCGTGATCATCACCACCATTACTATCATCAGCATTATCACCGTTATCATCATCCTCAACGCCATCATCTTTTTCATCACCATTATCACAACTATAGAGGTGGATCTAGAAACTTCCCAAAGCGGGGTGGGTTGAGGGGGGGGGCTTAGTGGCTTGGTCCCAAAATGTGAAGCTTTAACAAATAGGGCCCCATACATTAATGTCACTCAACATTTTATTCTATTATTAAATATCAACACAATACCAAATTTCGGAGGTCTCAAGAGATGGGGGGGGAGGTGGGAATACTCCTCCCCTATCCCCCACCACTGCACAAATATCATTCACATTATCGATTTCATCGTCACCATCGTTGGCATACTCACCGGTTGCGTGGCGTGGCGTTGGGGAGAAGGGTGATACCGGAACGTGGGTTTTAGCCGGTGACGTCGCCTGCCTGGTAGGCTCTGGAGCAGAAAGAATCGAGCGGAAACTAAATTCTGGAGTGGCTTTCAGATTGCCACTCGAGTGGAATTCAGGATTTCCGTTGGCCGCCGTTATCGGCAATCTAAGGCAGGTCGGCCGGGGCTCGTCGTGCGGTGCGCTAACCACTGCGCCACCACTCCTTACAAAGATCCCCCGTATAGCCTTAACAGACTGTAGGGGCAAGTGCTGTTAGCGAACACCTATGAAGGCCGGAACGGTACACGAGGGGGTGGGTGGCCAGCACCACGCCCGACCGCCTTTGTCTACCCAGTGGCGATGTTTACACACTACACCAGGTACTCATTTAAGGCTGAGTCGACCTAGGGGAGGCCCAGGACCGGTTCAGATAATCGTCACTGGTGTTAGCCGTGAGGGGGAATCGAACCCGGGTCGCTAGGTTCGTAGCGCAGCACGCTAACCGCTGCACCACCGCTATCCACTCCTTACGCATACATACATACACACACAACCACACAAAAGAGACTCCCTGTAGTCGCGAAGGCTGTTGGGAGAAAGTGCCGTTAGTGAGTACCTATTGAGCCGCCGCTGTGCACGGCTGCCTCTGTTTCCCCACAAAGTGGTGAGAGGTTATACAGAGGAAAATAAAACTGAAAGTCTACGCGACATGGACTTGCCAGAAAGGAATTTTCAACTAAGGTTGTATTTCTGTGTAAATCACCGACGTACATGAGGGATCAGGAATATCCAGTCGGAGCGATGTCCGACTCAAACGAGCATCGGGGCATTGCTCATCTTCCGTTAACCCTGCAGAGCCAGTGGTGGAAATTCCACATTGCTTTGGCGGGGCGCGAGTCTATATCCATAGGACAACCACTGTCGCGTTGCCCACAAAGTCCTATTCATTCGACCCTGGAGGGATGATGAGGCCAACCCAGATTTGAACCCGCAACTTTCCGATCGCGAGCCGCTCGCTCTGGCTCTCTCTCTATCTCTGCCGCTGAGTGTGTCGTTTTTATACTCATAGGTTTTTTTCGGTAAAGTCACGTAGGTAAAAATAAATAATAAAATAAAAATTATAGAAAGAAAATTATAATTAAATAAAATTATCATTTCATTTCTATTATTATTCCTATTATTTGTATTTTATTTTTTTATTTTTACCTACGTGACTTTACCGATAAAACCTAAGAGTATGAATCCTTGCAGTCACGAAAGCTTCAAATCTGTGTCGTTTTTATTCGACGCTGGCGTCACCGCGTGGCTCACCGTGGTGCGCGTTGCGAACGCCGGTGCATCTCGCGTCTCCTCTCGGAACGGACTCGGTTGGCTACGTACGGTGCAAAAGAAGTCCAACATACATACATACGAGTTCAACATGCGGAAAACGTGTTCCCCCCCCCCCCACCATCTCCTCCCTCCTCTGTGTGTCGTGTTGTGCGTATTCTGCATAGGGCTAGACTCCAGGGAGTTCATGCCCTTTGAGTTTTGGATAATGCCTCTGTGCGTTCGTCGTTAAATATTTTCGGATATTCCTTTTCTCTATCTTTCCAAATTATAATTCCGGCTGGCTCATGCGTGGTCATTCTGTCACTGCGTCCGTCCGTCTGCCTGCTTGTTTGCCGCAGTGGGTGGGCGGATGGGTGGATGACGAACAGATTACAATCACCCACTCTCTGTCTTAAACCTTGATCTAAATGTGCACTCCCAGGTATTCGCTCAACGTCCCTTTCCTATTTGCGACTCGCAGACGGCAGTGAGGTGGTGGAGGCTTGTCGAGTTCTCTCAGCGTACCCGCTCTCTGTACCAGGTCACAGCCCGCTCTCTAAGAAAAACTAGCATTTTGGGAAGGGAATATATTTTTTCCTGATTTTTGGTGCCATTCTTGGTCATTCATGAACCCACTTCTACTAATAGGGTTTTCCCCTTTTTTCTGGCAACAAAACTGACACCTTTTGCAAGGAATAATGCTTACATTAACCACAATACTTGCAGTCAAATGCAAACAAAAAACAATACTCTGATAATTTATGCATCGTCTTTGAAACTGATTGGTCCACACCAGAGACAGCTTTCTTTAGAGCCTAGTCTCATATGGTGTTCGACCAGATGACGCCAAAAGGTGGAAAACCCCTATTAGTATAATTCTAGATTTGAAGCTTTCGTGACTGCAAGGATTCATACTCTTAGTTCTTTCGGTAAAGTCACGTAGGTAAATTTTTTTTTATTAAAATTAATAAATAAATAACTATAATTTCTTTTTTTTACCTATTAGTATAATTTCATTTGTTTATCTATTAGTATATTTTGGTACTGGCAAAGGAGGTCCCATGATGTAGCAACCCACTTCTAGTTCTTCAATTTCGGTTTCATCGTGGTGCACGACTGGGCATCTGAGCTGCTGCAATTGATTGCCATACAGCTCATGTGCTACAATGCTGACTTGGGTCTGTGCTCAAAGCATGGAGAATTATCATCACCACCAGCACTACCGACTGTGGCCTGCACACAGCACAATTATCACGGCAATTAATGTGCATTTTATTTAATCATCTCATCATCAATTTTTATGAGTTTATTTTTAGCAACAGTGTAAGTGCAGTGAAGTGTTGAGAGAATATCGTAATTCATGATGATGATGATGATACTGATGTCACCAATTGAGGGATTGTTAATTCGATTGAATGTCGATTATTGGTGTTGACACGTTTTTACCGCCTCGTTTGTATCTTTTCTCGCCATTATCCTGTCTCGTTATATAGTTCCCGTGAAGACGTCTGGCCAGCGTTGAAAATTGGTCCAAAATACCCTAGACCGGAGCCCCCTCTAGTGGACATCATTCTACCAACAGTGACATGGACAAGCAATTGCAGTGCTGAACCTTTACCGTCACCTTACAATACAAAACAAAATATTTAAAACATCGAATCACAAACTGAAATAGTTGTAAAAATTGATGGAATAGTCGAGTAATCGTAATAGTTTTTCAAAACTGCCTACTTTATTCCAGGACCAATGCTGTATTTGCTGTGGAGTATACCGTATGTGTATACTGCAAACACGCGGCTTTGTGGGCCGTGTTGATCCCTGTGCATTCCTGTGGCTTTGCCTTGGTCGCTGAACTTTGTCCCGGTCTGTTCTGCGTGGTGCCGTGACGTGCGCACCGGGCCACCGCCCAGCCGGCTGGACCTCACGCACGCCGGCCCACTCCGACGGAGAGAGGGGAGGGCTGCTTTAGGAGTGGAATGATCATAGTGACGTTGGTAGTGGAGGTGGTCGTGGTCGTGGTGGTGGTGGTGGTGATCATTACCGTGGTCTCTTATTGCAAGGGCGGTGTCGTCGTGGCCCGGCTGAAGCTCGTTGGCCTGCTTGTTGCGGAGGTTCACGAGTTGGAATCCAGCGGCCGCCCTGGTAAATACCGCGTGGTGTGTAGTAACCGCCGTTCAATATCTCGTAAAGTAATTGTGTGCCGGTGTCATGGGCAAAAATTTAACAAATGTTAGGATTAGACGCAGATTACACATTTGGGATGATACATAGCGATCATCGCCTCCGATTGTGAAAACTTGGCAGGGCCCTCCTGGAAAAGGGGGTTGGGACTCAGACCTTATCGACTCAACAATAATGTGATCACGCTTATTGTGATTGTAGATTTAGATTGATGATAAGTATTATTGTGATTGGTGATTGATGATGACTGATTATTTCAGTTTATGATAACGATGATTGTGGTTATTGGTTGGTGGTGGCAATGATTGTGAATTTACAATAACAATCAATGGTGGTGATTTGTCAGTTGTAACGATGTATACCATCTCAGTGATGTCACGAGAGTGCAATAATGGTACAGCTGAGCATACATTCAAACTATTTTGTTCATATCCCTAAGCATCAAGCTCAGTCACGCACAGCCTGGGCAAGTTGTTACAAGAGCGGTTGATCGTTTCTGGTTGAATCGTCCTTAACGGACTTCCCTGTGGCCCGGCTATAGCGGACAGCTGGTTTGTGCTTAGGGTTAGGTTAGAGAAAGGGATGGGGGGCTAGGTTATAGGTTGTGGTCAAAGCCAAGGTGAATTCCTGCTAATGTTAGTGTTGAGGCGGGAGTTCATTTCCCATTCATAGGCTTGCAGAGGCGGTGGTGGACATTCCACGTTCCTATGGTGGGGGTGAGTGACAATTACTGTTGATTTCCTCACAAAGTGGTGGATATTTTATCGACCCCTGAGAAATGATCGGTTGAGTTAACCCCCAACAAGGATTTGAACATTCCGATTGTGAGCAGCTCACTCTACTGCTGGGTTAGAGGTTGGGTTAAGTTTCGGGATACTTGGTAATCGTTCGGCTAGGGGTGGTAAATGTTCAGTTAGGGATAACTTATGGTTAGCTTAGAGTTAGGTTAGATGTCTTGTTTGTTAGTTAGTATTGTTAGGAATATAGCTTAGATATGTTGAACTTCTTTTGAACCGTACACACCCAACCGCACTAATAAGAGGTGCAAAATGGTTAGGTGAGGGTTAGGTTTGGGTTTCGGGTCAGATGAGAGTTATTGTTAGGTTATAGATATTTGATTTAAAGATTTCGTGACTGCAGGGATTCATAGTCTTGGTTCTTTCGGTAAAGTCACGTAGAAGGGAAGTAATAAATTAATATAAATAGAAACAATAAAAACACTAATTATTTTATTATTTCCCTTCTACGTGACTTTACCGAAAGAACCAAGAATAGGTTATAGATAGGTTATGGATTAGGGTAGGTGAATGTTAGGTCAGGGATTGGCTCCAGCTTTTGTGAGGTTCGGGACGCTTTCCAGGCTATTTGGGTGATCGTGGTTCGTCGGTTTGGGGACTCGAAGGGTTATGGGATTTCGAGCTAGGAAACTTGAGGTCGTTTGACTCGGGGCCTGAGGTCATGGCCCACTGGGCTGGGTTCGGGGGTGTGGATGTGTTGTGGTTGTGACCATGAGGGCGCGGTGGGGCCTCCACCACCGGTCTGTCTCGATGGTGGGGCCCACCACCCGCCAAAGTTCCTCCATCGCAGGGCAGAAACACAGACAAATAAGACAAAAAAAATGCGTTCTCCCGTAATCGGCCGTGCGCGGACCTCAACAACTCAAATCTCCGCCGCACAAAGACTACAGAGAGAAGACGGCGTCGTCAGCCCGCATGGGTGTGACAGCCCCCGATCGTCAGGGGTGGTGCCGTCTTCCACGTGAAGCCGGCACACAATTGGCACCGCTGACATCGTAGTACAGTGGCCCAATTCGTGATGTGGCCGCCACGAAAAACGAGGAGGCGGCGGGCGGGCGGGGGGGGGGCGGGGGAGCGGCAGCCGTTGCCACGCAACCGTAGAGGGAGGGGAGGAACAATCAGCTGACTCGGGAGCGGTGCATTGTGGGAGGCGAAGAGAGGTCGTGACCCCTGGCTCGCGCGTTATTTATTTATTATTTATTGCCCCCCCACCCACCCCCCCGGGGTCAGCGCCACGCTGCGAAGCCGGCGAGGCTCGAGTTCGATAATTATCTGAACCGGCCGCCCCCTAGGTCGACTCGGCCTCAAATGAGTAAAACGTCGCCACTGGGGGAGACAAAGGCGGTCAGGCGTGGTGCTCTGCGCAGTTGCCGGCCCTTCATAGGCGCCGCTGGCTAACAGCACTTGCCCCTACAGTCTGTGCACAGGCTACACGGGGGAGCTTTGTCTTTGTAGTGCACGCTGTGTGTGTCGCGGTCATCTGAACCGGTCCTGGGGTCTCCTTCCCTAGGTCGACTCAGCCTCAAATGAGTTACCTCGATGCGGTGTGTTAACATCGGGGGGGGGGTTGGGGAGACAAAGGCGGTCGGGCGTGGTGCCCACTTGCATATAGGGGAGCGGTGGCGCAGCGGTTAGCAACCTTGCGCTACGATTACCGCTCACGGCCAACACCGGCGACGATTTTCCGAACAGGTCTCGGGGCCACCCCCCCCCCTAGGTCTACTCAGCCTCAAATGAGTGGGAGCACCTGGTGAGGTGTGGAGTAAACATCGCCACTGGGGGGGGGGAGGGGAGACAAAGGCGGTCGGGCGTGGTTGTGGTTGTTGGCTATCCGCCTGCCTCGCTCACAGCAGCTGGCCCAACAATCTGTGCACAGGCGACACGGACCATCTTTGTCTTGTCCGTGGGTGTGTGCCGATTTTAGAATTGCTGTTTACACACCCCTCCCGTGTGTGTGTACACACACACATACACACACACCCAGAGAAAGTGTGTATGTATGTGTGTACACATACACACACACTTTCTCTGTGTGTATGTATGTGTGTGTGTACACACACATACATACACACACACCCAGAGAAAGTGTGTATGTATGTGTGTACACATACACACACACTTTCTCTGTGTGTATGTATGTGTGTGTGTACACACACATACATACACACACACCCAGAGAAAGTGTGTATGTATGTGTGTACACACACACATATACACACTTTCTCTGTGTATATGTGTGTGTGTACACACACACATATACACACTTTCTCTGTGTGTATGTGTGTGTACACACACACACTTTCTCTGTCTGTGTGTGTGTGTACACACACTTTCTCTGTATGTGTGTGTGTACACACCAGAGGTGTGGACTCGAGTCATGTGACTTGGACTCGAGTCAGACTCGAGTCATGAATTTGATGACTTGCGACTCGACTTGGACTTGCATAACAATGACTTTGTCCCACCTCTGGTACACACACACACTTTCTGTGTGTGTGTGTACACACACACATTTCTCTGTGTGTATGTATGTGTGTGTGTACACATACATACACACTTTCTCTGTGTGTCTATATGTGTGTACACACATATAGACACACTTTCTCTATGCATGTGTGTACACACACTTTCTCTGTGTGTATGTACACACACTTTCTCTGTGTGTATATATATATGTGTACACACATATATATATAGACACACTTTCTCTGTATGCATGTGTGTACACACATATATACACACACACACACTCTCTGTGTGTATGTACACACACTATCTCTGTGTGTGTATATATATGTGTGTACACACATATATATATACACACACACACTCTCTCTGTGTGTATGTGTGGCACACAGTGAGGGTGTCGGGTTGTTATAGGGGAGTGGTGCAATTTTTGTTTGCCATTTGCACTGCAGTCAAACCCTAACACACACACACAAAACCTGGGTGTGACTCCAGCAACAGGCAACCTATGTGGCCTGGATCTCCCCTAGATTGACTCAGGGGCCGTCCATAAATGACGTCACGCGATTTTGGACGATTTTTGACCCCCCCCCCCCCTCGTCACACGGCGTCACAAAAAGGTCAGACCCCCCCTCAAATATGATATCACAAAGCTCTGCCCCCCCCCAAATATAAAAAAATGCTTCAAATCGATTTAAACTATTGTCTTTGTAGTGCGTATTTAATGTTCCGCTGCACTCTGATGTTGTAGGAGAAAACATTTATTAAAAAGTCTATTTAATTAAGTAGAACGTGTTGTCTATATTTATTTAAAGTTGCACATTTTGATGTGACGTCACATTTCTCAAACCCCCCCACCCCTCGTCACGCATCGTCACAAATGTCTGACCCCCTCCCCAGGTGCGTGACGTCATTTATGGACGGCCCCTCAGCAGAGAGAGTACTTTAAGTGGTGTGCGTGTATGCGTGCATCTATCACACACAAAGACAAAGGTCACCCCATACGTATCCTTATACCTTTGGGGCAAGTGCTGACTGTCCAGGAACAGCTCACGAAGGGGCGGGTGACCAACACCGCGCCCGACCGCCTTTGTCTCCCTAGATGCGTTTTTTACATACCACGCGAGGTCCAGGAACGATTCAGGAAATCGTCACCGGTGTTGGCTGTGAGCGGGAGTAGAACTCGGGCCGCGGGGTTGGTAGCACGACACGCTAACCACTACACTACCCACTACACTACCCACTACACTACCCACTACACTACCCACTACACTACCCACTGCACTACCCACTGCACTACCCACTACACTACCCACTACACTACCCACTACACTACCCACTACACTACCCACTGCACTACCCACTGCACTACCCACTGCACTACCCACTACACTACCCACTACACTACCCACTACACGACCGTTCCCGACACACACACACTATTGCTCACACACAGTCACACATCGATACACGCAGAGAAGTTGGACGACTTGTCACTTCTGGTGTGGAGTAACCCACTTCCTATTTCACTGCACTCCATAGAATTCGATGTAGAGCAGCAAGCAGTAAGGGTGATTGATGATCCAGAATTCACGGATTCACTCGCAAACTCCACCCGCAGGCGGTCGCCCTGATCACTCTTTATATCACTAAGAGAATTGTTAATTTCCTCCCACAAACTTCACGCATTGATTCCTCCACCCATGTTGAGGATTCGGTCTACCAGACTGGCTATTTCATCTCATCCACACACTGTTTCAACCACCACACTGCAAGTCACAACAATACACTGACCCACTCACCCACAAACATACAGCACTCACCCATTCACTCAACTACCACACTGCATGTCCATCCCTGGTTCTGCTCCACCGTGGAATTTCCCTGCCATAGTCTCATATCTCAAGTTCTTACAACAACTTTTGCTCAACTCAAGAAACGTGTTCAACCCTTACTCTACTTGAGATTATGTTGTGCTGTTTGTCGCTGGCCACGTGGCGTTTCGGGCGATTGGGCCTGTGCTGAGCAATCCTGATTTAAAAATAAACCCATCCAGAGTGGTTATCGCACTGCACTGCAAACCCGGCGACTTGATATTCCTTTTCATCATTCCTTCGTTTCATCGGCTGTGTAGCACGCTGTGCGAACTGCCTGGCATGTCGCTTCACACGACGCTCCTGGGTCTTCCACAGCCACAGTTTAAAATGCCTTCTTTTCTCCGTACTTGCGAAATACGTATGGACTCTCTTTATGGGAACATTTGCGGTTGCCTACGATCCATCTTGGGTTTAACCAGACTGGATTGCAGGGTGAGGAGCTCACAGAAACTTAAAGGATCTGGCTGGACACAAGTCCCATCAGTGAGCCCCTACGGCAGGGAAGGCTGTTTTGGCTGGGACATGTCGCCCGTAAGAACTGGAACGAAATGTGGACCCCTTTTATGGGAACATCTGCGACTGCCTTCGATCCATCCTGCGTTTAACCAGACTGGATTTCAGTTTGAGGAGCTTACGGGTCCTTCAAGGATCTGGCTGGACACAGTCCCATCAGTGAACCCCTCCGGCAGGCGAGAGGCTGTGTTGGCTGGGATGCCCAGCCACCGTGTGCCCAAGCAGATTTTGTTTGGCCAAATAGAGGGGACTGAACGGGTGCAGCACGGTCGTTCGAGAGAAGCGATGGACCGATGAGGTACAGGAGGATGTGGAGCTGAGTGGGCTTTCCGATGATTGGTACCAGCGGTGTCAAGATCGGCCTCTGTGGAGAAGGCTCGTGAATGAAGCTACCGGGGAGTGCCAGGCTAAGTGCACTTTGAGGCTCCTGCGCAGTTGAAGCCAGTCGCCCTTCAACAACGACGAAGGGTGAAGGAGCAATGCTCACAACAACGAGCAGAGCGTCGGGCGGATAAAACAGCGAGGTGGCACAGTGGGGAGCATAGGTGGTGCATCTTGCCAGGTATCCGTGTCAGTCATCCCATGGAACCTGGGTCTGTTCCATAATTTGCAAGCGAGTCTATGAGAATATGTGTGTGCAGGTCCGTATGTATGAGTGCATAATAGAGGTTTTTTTTGTGAGATCGCGTAAATATAAATGTGTTGTTAAAACCGCCAACACCTGACACAGCCAATTAGTAAGGTTTGTCACGTAAACAAAACATGTCAATACGTTACGAGTACAGCACACCGGTGTGTTGGAGAGTAAACCCACAACGTTTACGATTCGAGTACGACGTTTCGCCCATAATTACAACCGGTATCATCAGGCGACAGACAAGTTTGGGTTTACTCTCCAACACACCGGTGTGCTGTACTAGCATAACGAATTGGCATGTTCTGTTTACGCGACAAACCTTACTAATTGGCTGTGTCGGGTGGTGGCGGGCTTAACGATACATTTACATTTGCGCGATATAACCCCAAAAAAACCTCTTATGGATAAAGCCCACGTGTTCAACTTGAGATGTGATGAGTGCGTGTGGGGAGCGGGAGGGTTGTGTTTTGCCCACAGAGCTATGGACCCAGCCACCCGAGTCCAATTCCCTCTCACTGTCAACATCGGTGATGAGAATCTGAATCTGCCATTTGCCTGCTCTAGGTCGACTCAGACTTAAATGAGTACCCTGGTGCTGTGTAAATATAGGGAAGGAAGGTGAAGTGTGGGAGAGTGTGGGAGTGTGTGGGAGTGTGAGAAAGTGTGAGAGAGTGTGAGAGTGTGAGGGAGTGTGAGGGAGTGTGTGGGAGTGTGAGGGAGTGTGAGAAAGTGTGAGAGAGTGTGAGAGAGTGTGAGGGAGTGTGGGAGAGTGTGGGAGTGTGAGGGAGTGTGTGGGAGTGTGAGAAAGTGTGAGAGAGTGTGAGAGAGTGTGAGGGAGTGTGGGAGAGTGTGGGAGTGTGAGAAAGTGTGAGAGAGTGTGGGAGAGTGTGGGAGTGTGAGAAAGTGTGAGAGAGTGTGGGAGAGTGTGGGAGTGTGTGGGAGTGTGAGGGAGTGTGTGGGAGTGTGGGAGAGTGTGAGTGAGGGAGTGTGGGAGTGTGGGAGAGTGTGAGGGAGTGTGGGAGAGTGTGGGAGTGTGAGGGAGTGTGAGGGAGAGTGTGAGAGAGTGTGAGAGAGTGTGAGGGAGTGTGGGAGAGTGTGGGAGTGTGAGGGAGTGTGAGGGAGTGTGGAAAAGTGTGAGGGAGTGTGAGGGAGTGTGGGGGAGTGTGAGGGAGAGTGTGAGAGAGTGTGAGAGAGTGTGAGGGAGTGTGGGAGAGTGTGGGAGTGTGAGGGAGTGTGAGGGAGTGTGGGAGAGTGTGAGGGAGTGTGAGGGAGTGTGGGAGTGTGTGGGAGTGTGTTGGAGTGTGAGAGAGTGTGGGGGAGTGTGAGGGAGTGTGTGGGAGTGTGGGAGAGTGTGAGGGAGTGTGAGGGAGTGTGAGGGAGTGTGGGAGTGTGTGGGAGTGTGAGGGAGAGTGTGTGGGAGTGTGGGAGAGTGTGAGGGAGTGTAAGGGAGTGTGGGAGTGTGTGGGAGTGTGAGGGAGAGTGTGGGAGAGTGTGGGAGAGTGTGAGGGAGTGTGGGAGAGTGTGAGGGAGTGTGGGAGAGTGTGTGGGAGTGTGTGGGAGTGTGAGGGAGTGTGGGAGAGTGTGAGGGAGTGCGTGGGAGTGTGGGAGAGTGTGAGGGAGTGTGGGAGAGTGTGTGGGAGTGTGAGAGAGTGTGAGGGAGTGTGAGGGAGTGTGTGGGAGTGTGTGTGAAGAGTGTGGGAGTGTGTGGGAGTGTGGGAGAGTGTGAGGGAGTGTGGGAGAGTGTGTGGGAGTGTGGGAGAGTGTGGGAGTGTGGGAGAGTGTGAGGGAGTGTGGGAGTGTGGGAGAGTGTGAGGGAGTGTGTGGGAGTGTGTGGGAGTGTGGGAGAGTGTGAGGGAGTGTGTGGGAGTGTGAGGGAGTGTGTGGGAGAGTGTGTGGGAGTGTGAGAGAGTGTGAGGGAGTGTGTGGGAGTGTAGCAGAGTGTGTGGGAGTGTGTGAGTGAGTGTGTAAGTGTGAGAGTGAGTGAGTGTGTGAGTGTGTGTGTGAGTGAGTGAGTGTGAGTGTGTGAGTGTGAGTGAGTGTGTGTGTGAGTGAGTGTGTGAGTGTAAGTGTGTGAGTGTGAGAGTGAGTGTGTGTGTGAGTATGTGAGTGTGTGAGTGTGAGTGAGTGTGTGTGTGAGTGAGTGTGTGAGTGTAAGTGTGTGAGTGTGAGAGTGAGTGAGTGTGTGTGTGAGTATGTGAGTGTGTGTGTGAGTGAGTGTGTGTGAGTGTGTGTGTGAGAGTGTGTGAGAGTGTGAGTGTGTGTGAGAGTGTGTGAGTGTGTGTGTGAGAGTGTGTGTGAGTGAGTGTGTGAGTGAGTGGGAGTGAGTGTGTGTGTGAGTGTGTGAGTGAGTGTGTGTGTGTGAGTGTGAGAGAGTGTGTGAGTGTGTGCAAGAGTGTGTGAGTGTGTGTGAGTGTGTGTGGGTGAGTGCGTGTGTGAGTGTGTGTGAGTGAGTGTGTGAGTGTGAGGGGGAGTGGGATAGACCCGTCCCGCCCGCCCACCCGGGCTGATTGCCGCTGCACTTTGTCGCCATGGCGACCGCGTTAATCCCCCCCCCCCCACGTGCTTCCTCGCCTCTCCCCTGCCCTTGTGCACACCTGCAGCTCACACAAAGACAAAGGTCCCCCGTGTAGTCTACAGTGCTGTTGGCGAGCACCTATTAAGGCCGTAAAACCACGCCCGGCCACCTTTGTCGCCTTCGTGCGGACGTTTTAGCCACAACTCACGACTACATTTGAGGCCGAACCGACCTAGGGGAGGCCCAGCGCCTATTCAGATGCTGGTCGCCGTGAGCGATTAGCCGGGTTCGTGGCGGAGTGCGCTAACCATCGCGCCACCGCTCCCCTTCACGATCTTACACACAAAGTGACCCCCTCCCTCTGCCTCCCCATATACATTTTATTATTTGGGTTTAACACATAGGCTTTCGCGACCACTATCATCCATAATAGTTGTTTTGTTTGGGTTAGATCACGTAAATATATGAATGTGTCGTTAAACTCGCCAGCAGACACAGCCAATTAGTAAGGTGTTGTCTATTCGTTACTAGTGTAGTGTCAGCGATTCGTAGACAATGGTTTCCAGGAGACGCCTTCTTTATTAACAACGCCACAGTAACGCCGCTGTGTTGGAGAGCAAATCCGCAGCATTTCGAGTACGACGTTTCGGGGGCAATTACAACCGCCATCATCAGGCGGAGAGGCAGATTTGTGTTTTTTTTTTAATGATCTCTGCTTCACCTCGAGGGCAGGGAAGAAGGATGGCCTTCATCCAGCAGTGGATATATCGATGCTGGGGGTCACTCTTGACAAATTAGACTCGATCCCCCCAGTTCTCGCTTGAGTTGTTTCACCTCATTACACGCAAACTCAACTTGCTACTTGGAACAATGTAGATGCTGGGAGTTGGGTGCCAATGCATAGTCAAATTTAGATTTAAAGCGTTCGTGACTGCAGGGATTCATCTTCTTGGTTCTTTCGGTAAAGTCACGTAAAAAGGAAATAATACAATGATAAAAATAAAACATGTATTTTATTGTTTTATTTTTATTATTTCCCTTCTACGTGACTTTACCGAAAGAACCAAAAAAAATGCATAGTCACTTTAAGATGTTTTCTTGTTAATGTTTTTGTTTTTTGTTTGTTGCGGTTGCACCCGATTCAAGGGCCCAATGGCTCACAGGGCCATGCCAAATAAATGAAACTGAAAACTGAAACTTATTCCGGTCCACGAGCAAACGGCCCGAGATAAATACAGAGTGAGAAACTAAACCCTTCAGAGTTCAAATTCGCGCTCACGGTCAACACTTGCGACGAATCTCTGGGCCGGTGCTGGGTATCCCCTAGGTCGACTCAGCCTTCCGCGACTTCAATGCGTAGCTTGATGCGTCGTGTACACATTCCCACTTGGGGGAGATACAAAGGCGGGTCGGGCGTGATGTCTTCGCTCGCAAACAGCACTTGCCCCTCCAGTCCGCGGAGGCTATACGGGGGACCTTTGTCTTTGTGTGCGTGTCCGACGTTACTCTCCAGCCTAGGGGATGACCCCTGTGCAAGGGGGGGATGGGGGGGGGGAGTTTCTCTGGGCTCAACAAACCCTCGTGGCGTTTCGCCATCTCCGGTTTCCCACAGACTATTTTGGTACCCCAGCGGAATCCCACGGGATGTTGTGGGGGTGCTGGGGTCGGGTGGGGGGCATGGGCATAGAGAGAGGGGAGGTGCGCTCAAGAACTCTGTCTGTGTGGGGTGTCTGGACATCCACGTGCTTGTGTGAGTCGTGTACGCATTGTGTGACGTGTGCATACCGTGACAACCCACACGGTTCAATCCCGAATTCTTGTACAGGGGAATTGAGCTTTGAGGTCCGTACGGCGTACAGATGTTTGAATACGAGCAAACACGTTTTTTTTGTCTATTTGTGTTTCTCCCTTGTGAGGGGCGTTTGCAGGATGAACGCTGAGAATTATAAGGGCACGGGGTGGTCAATCAGGTCTGAATTTGTCTGTATTAAGTGAGGCACTGATAGGGGTTGACAAGTATGCGTGTGAGCACGCTGCGCGTGGAACCCGATTCACAGCCAACACGAGTGATGTTGATCTCAACCGGTCCTGGGCCTCCCCAACATCACCACTAGGGAGACAAAGGCGGCCGGGCGTGGTTCTGTCCATACCACTCTCTCGTGTAGCGTGCACGTGCTCGCTACAGCACTTGCCATATTCGTCTGTTAAAGGCTACACGGGAACCTTTGTTTTTGTGTTACGTCGCCAATAATTATGACGTAATAACAATCTTGTCTTTGTTGTGATTTATCGATAGATTCAAAACTCACGGTCAGTTCACGCTACATAGGGGGATCTTTGTAATATTTGTGAGTGTGTGGGTAGCGGTAGTGTTGTGGTTAGCGCACTCTGCTGCCACGTACCTGGCAACCCGAATTCGATTCCCACTCACGATCAATACTAACAACGGATACCTGAACCCGTTCTGGGTCTCTTCTGCATGAAACAGCCTTAAATGGGTAACCGGTGTGTGTGTGTGTGTACGCATCAGCACTGGGGATACAATCATACAAAGGTGACCTGGACGTTGTGTTGGCCGCCCACCACCTCGTGTGCCGTGCCAGTCTTCGTAGGTGCTCGCGAACAACACACGTGTCCCAACAGTCTGTTACTGGTAGGAACCACCTGGTTCCACCAGCCCACAGGGGATTATTGTGTCCGTCCGTCCGTCGTGAATCCAAAAATGGGAGGGGTGGGGCTGGGTGGAGAGGGGAGGGTGGGGAGGGGCTGGGTGGGGAGGGTGGGGAGGGTGGGGCTGGGTGGGGAGGGGCTGGTCACCCCGTGGTGCCCTTATAAAACTAAACGTTTAACCAACTCACGCCGGCTTGTGCCCGCCCTCACAGTCGGCTATATTTGCGGAATACACCACGCCGCCGTTGACCCTGGCCATTGACCGAGCAATCTAACGTTCCTACCAGCTCCTCCGCAGGAATGTGTTAAAAACTGCACGGGGAATCTTCATCTTTGCGTGCGCAGATTTGCGTTGGTGAGGGAGTCGTGGTATTGCGGTTAGCGCACTGAGTTACGAACCGGCCAAGGCGAACGGCAGCGTCGACTGACATCCGAATAGATCCCAGACGCCCCCCGTCATCCCAAAGCCGCATTGACCAGCGTGGTGAAGTATGGTGAAGAAATCCCCATGGCCTTTAAGCTTCACGTTTGCCTCTCCCCACAACCTGGAGTGCATCTCATCAGCAGCATTGGTTCAATTCGAGCACGACTCTGGTGGACCGGTTTCGACAATTCAATGTCTCGTCAGCACCCTGTCGTCGGGATGATTTTAGAAGACAAAATCCTCTTCTATTGTGCAGCAGGGAGTGGGGTCGTGAGTGGGTGGGTGGGTGGCTGGTGGGAGGGTGGGGGGTGGGGGGTGGGGCCCACCCAGGTGCAATTTGCATTTGTGAATAGGGAGGGGGTGGTTATGGCAGTGGGAATATATAACCCTATAATTACACACACACAAAGACAAAGATCCCCCGTATAGCCTTGACAGACTGTAACGACAAGTGCTGTTACCGAGCACCTATGAAGACCGGCACGGCACGCGAGGGAATGGTGTGGTCGGAACAACGCCTGGCCACCTTTGTCTCCCTAGAGGCGATGTTCTGACACAACAAACCAAGTATTCACTTGAGGCTGAGTCAACCTGGGGGAGGCCCAGCACTGGTTCAGATAATCGTCACCGGTGTTGACCGTGAGCGGGAATCGAACTCGGGCCGCCGCGTTCGTAGGGCAGCGCGCTAACCACTGCACCACCGCTCCCCACAACCCGCGAAACATAATTCGTACACTATGGGAACCTCATTTGCCAGTAAAAATATGATAATTGGTTCTTTACCCTTCTATCTGGCAAAAAAGGTGTCAGTTTTGTTGCCAGATAGAAGGGTAAAGAACCAATTATCAATTCGTACACTGTTAACACAATCGTATACATTCGCACAGTCGCTCTCTTACACACACGTACAATGTGTGCACATAACCTCCATCATCATCATCGTTTATCAATCCACTGCTGGTATGATGGCCTCCACACAGTCCCATCATGCGACAAATCACCTGCAATTCACATTTACTCAACTCATCGCTCCATCTCCTTGGTGGTCATCCCCTCGGACGCGTCTCCCTCGTTTGGCTGCAGTTCCGTCGCCAGTTTCGTGCCGTGTCCATGCTCAAGCCCACCTCTCACTTTCCTTAGCTGTCACGGGGCATGATGCCTCGACACTGTTTAGAGGTCGTTATCCGATCCACGTGTCTCCCCCCCCCCTTCCCGTCTCTCAGTGCAATTTCAAGCACGCGCCCCCGCACGCTTCTTTGCATACCTTTCAGCTTTTGTTTTCGTTTTGTTTCTGATCCTTGTTTCAAAGCAAGGCGGAAAAACGCACTGATTGAAAACTCTCCTATTCAGACGACGAGCTTCTTTGGTTTTTCATAATCGAATTCAGTTTTGACAAGAAACACTCCATCCTCCTCTCCCTCTCCTCGTCTCTCCTGACCCTTTACTTCCGTTTCTCTGTTCTCTGTCCCATCGCTTTCCTCATATTTCCCGTCCTTTCTCTTCTCTCTTCATTCTTCCGTAGCCACGGGTACAAAGATGCCTGCGTCAATTTAATGTAACTTAATGCGTTTGTTTTCTTAGCCAATGTCATTGTGATTCGTGACAGATTTCTTTCGCTTCGGCCACGTAATGATGCGTTCAATTGTACGTCGTGAAACCCTCCACCACCCGACACAGCCACTCTCTTACAAATTGACATTATCATTATTATACACACATGCATACTCAGACACGCACTCATGTATCCACATACATGCCACATTGTCACACATCATCTCCACCACTTGTTTGCGAGCACCTCGCCAGATACACAGGAGGTCGTGGGGTCGATTCCGACCCTGACGCCTGTATATTTGGAGTTCGCGCGTGGATTTTTCTTCGGATCCTCCGATTTCCCCTCCACATAGATAGTACCTGGTTAATATAAACAATAAAATAGTTTATAGTTTTGTTTATTAAGGCCAGAATGGTACACATGGGGGGTTTTGTGGCAAATAGCACGCCTACGCTGATGTTCGTTCACATCAGGTACTCACTCAAGGCCACGTGACCAGTTCAGATATCAAACTCGCATCGCAATGCGCTAACCATTGCACCACCGCTCACTTGACGCATACAAGACACACACAAAGAACGCCCTATAGCCTGGATCTACTGTAGGGATGAATGCTGCTAGCGAGCACCTATTAAGGTCAGGATGGTGCTCTATACTCAAGGGTGGTGGCAAACAGCACTGGGCTTGCCAGGCCGTCTTTGTGTCTCTCCATTGCTGCTGGTGATGTGTGCACAGTGCACGCTGCGGTGACTTATTCAACCAAGACTGAGTCGATATCGGTGAAGCCCAGACACGGTTCAAATGTTCCTCACTGGTGTTAGCCGCGGCTGGGAATCAGAAGCCAGAGAACTGGGCTCGTTATTCGTAGCGCAGTGCGCTAACCACTGCGCCACCGCTCCCTCCCTCCCTCCCACACACCACAAAGACAAAGATCCCCGTTATAACCTTCACATACCGTTGGGGCAAGTGCTGTTAGCGAGCAGCACCTATGAAAGCCGGCACGGCACACGAAGGGGTGGGTGGCCAACACCACGCCCGACCGCCTTTGTCTCCCCAGTGGCAATGTTTTAACACACCACACCAGGTACTCATTTGAGGCTGAGTTGACCTAGGGGAGGCCCAGGACAGGTTCAGATAATCGTCACCGGTGTTCAGCCGTGAACGGGAATGGAACCCGGCTGGCCAGGTTCGTAGCGCAGCGCGCTAACCGCTGCACCACCGCTCCCCCCGTACATAGCCACACGCACTCTCACATCGCCACCTATCCTTTGTAAGCACGACCCCGACACCTCGAACCCCCCCCCTCCCTGGTGACCCCTCCCCCTCACGGCACCACGACCACTGAGTTCCATCAGCACCCCCCTCCTCCACCAACCACCCCATGTCCCCGCCTGCCTTGAGTAATAGCAGCGATGGGTTTATTCCACATGCCCATTGTCACCGCTGCCTCGCAGGAAGCACCTTTTCAAAGTGCACCCAAAAAGGTCGAGCGGATGATTGTGGCTGCTGCTGCTGCCGCTGCTGCTGCTGCGTGGACAGTGGTGCACAAGTCGAGTTAACTGGGGGAAAAAACAAAACTCAATGCGTTCGTCAACAACACCGTGGCATTAAAAATAAGAAATATATAATAATAAGCGACGTTTTGGCCAAATCCTGATAAACGTTTTATAAATGGGCATACGAGCCGGTAGCCTATTAATAGCTATTGAATAATAGACAACCGCTTGAGTGATCAAACAGTATTTTTAAAATATATATATTTGTATTAAAAGTCGTTTAATTAGAAAATGTTACTGACACATTGCGTTGTGGTTTGACCCCTGTTAAAGTGCGGAAGGCCGGGCCGTTAGCCACACCCCCTAAGCGCTGATTGGTTAAAATATCAAAAGGCAACCACGCCCTCTTCCATCTCGCCCATCACATGACCAAGATGCCTCTCATCATCGTCTTCATCAACTGCTGGACTAAGGCCTCCACAAGCTGCAGTCGCCTCTTAGTGTCTTGCGATCGATACAGCGATCTATATAGCTGCTCCACACTTGGTGATTTCATCACTCCTCCGCAGCGGTTGTCCTCTTGAGCGTCGCTGCACTTTGCTCTCCTCCCCCACTGCGAGCTCTACGACAACGTTGACAATTTTTCGAGGGGCTCGTTACATCCATGCAATAGCCAGGCGCAATCCTGCCAAGCTTCCAAGATCTCACGGGATCAGACGCACTGCTGATGATTTGGTTTTGTGGGCGATGTTTGTGCGAGCCTGTCTAAATGCTCCTCATTTTGTGTGCAGCTTGAAAAAGTGCAGTAGTTTTTGTGCAGCCTGGAAAAGTGGCACGGTGTGCAATTTGGAAAAATTACGGGGCAGCTTTGATAAGCGCCACCCTTTAGATGTAGCTCTGAAAATTGCCACTCTTGGGATGCAGCTTTGAAAAGTGCCACTCTTGGGATGCAGCTTTGAAAAGTGCTACTATTTTTGTGCATCTTTGAAAAGTGCCACTATTTTGGTGCAGCTTTGAAAAGTACCACTATTTTGGTGCAGCTTTGAAAAATACCACTCTTTGAATGCAGCTTTGAAATTGCCACTATGTTTGGTGCAGCTTTGAAAAATGCCATTTTTATGGATGCAGCTTTGAAAAGTGCATCTATTTTGGTGCAGCTTTGAAAAGTACCACAGTTTTGATACAGCTTTTGAAAAGTGCCACTCTTCGGGTGCAACTTGGAAATGTGCTACTATTTCAGTGCAGGGTTGAACTGCGTTGCCTCCTTAAGGCGCGGTTTGGAAAAGTTCCGCTCTTTGGGTGCAGCTTGGAAAAGTGCCTGCTGTTTGTGGCATCGCGCATGTGAACTGCGATTGACTTCCATGCGATCGCATCAACACAGAGGCAGGCAGGACAGCAGCCGGCCAAAACGTGGCAGGGAGCAAGTGCGTCTCTAGTCAGCGAGCGCCTATTATGGCATGCGTCACACACGAGACGATGGGTAGTTGGTGGAGTGGGGGGGGGGTAAGTGGTGACAAGCGGCACCGTTGTTTGGTTGGGTGGATGTAAGTGTGCAGGTGTTTGTGCGTGAATACGTGTGGGGAACGGTCGTGTAGCGGTTAGCGCGCTGCGCTACGAACCTGGGGACCATGGTTCGATTCCCGCTCACGGCCACCACCAGTGACGATTATCTGAACCGGTCCAGGGCCTCTCCTAGGTCGACTCAGCCTCAAATGAGTACCTGGTGCGGTGTGTAAACATTGCCACTGGGGAGACAAAGGCGGCCGGGCGTGGTGCTGACCACCCACCCCCTCGTGTGCTCGCTCACAGCACTTTCCACCAACATACGGGGGGGGATCTTTGTCAGTGTACATTGTGCAAGTTTGCTTTCTTACTTGCATCTATGGACGTATGTCTGTAAGTATGAGTAGACAGTGGTTCGTCTGCCAGTCATCTCAGCCAGTCAACCCTGGCAACCTCAAGGTGCACCTAGCCTGGCACAAACACCGTTGTCGTGGACACGTGTCTCTTTTTGTCTGTGATATCAATCTCGCGCAATGTGACGGTGCCATGAGATTGGCTAGCGGAGGCATGATGCTTGGAGAGAGGGAGGATGAGTAGCGAATTATCGATATTGCTACTCATTTGGATACTCGCTGTACCGACGGATGAGAGAGCGTGAGTCTGTGAGTGCAAATTGTCTGCGGGCTATGAATAGACTTCTCTCGGTTGGTTAGGGTTTAAGCTACAGAGAGAGAACATGGCCATTCTGAACACCTCTTCACACACTCTCTCTTCTGCTCCCCCACTCTCTCTCTCTCCCAGTCTCTCTTTGTCTCTCGCTGTTCCAATCTCTCCCTGTCTCTCACCACACCCCCTGCATCTCTGCCTCGCAATGTCACTCCCTGTCAATCCCCTCCCTGCCTTTCTCTCTCTCTCTCACGCACCCTCTCCCTCGTCTCTTCTTCTGTCTCACTCTCTCACTCTCCTCTCTCACACAAACTCTCTTCCCTGCCTCTCTGTGTCTCTTCCCTCTCTCATGCACTCACTCTCTAACACCTCTCCATCCCACACTTCACCCATGCACCCCCATGCACGCAACACCACCACCACCACAACAACAACAACATACGCACCTGGACCACTAAGTGGCGTTGAAGTCACCACGGCGTTTGTGCCAGGCTAGGTGCACCTTGTGCACGCACGCCACGAACACCGTGATCTACATACATACATACACACCCATGCGTGCGCTTATCTAGCCAACTCCTACTCACACAAAGACAAAGGTCCCCCGTATAGACTTCTTAGTATTTCTTGTTATTGAACCCTCCCATATGGCATGCAACAAGGCTGTTGGGACGTGTGCTGTTAGGGAGCAGATAGTAGTCAGGGGTGGCCAGCACCATGTCCGACCGCCTTTGTCTCCCCAGTGCTGATGTTTACACGCCACACCGGGTACTCATTTGAGGCTGAGTCGACCTAGGGGAGGCCCAGGACCGGTTCAGATAATCGTCACTGATGTTGGCCGTGAGCAGGAATCGAACTCCGGTTTCATAGCGCAGCGCGATAACCGCTACACTACCGCTCCCCATAATATACCACACACGTGTGCACACACAATCATCTTCACACAGATACAGACACAACCACCATGGACTCGCACACACCCACATGTACGAACCAATACCAACCCACCGCATTCATGCAGGAGCAAAAGAGACAAAGACAAAGATACCCTGTGTAGTCTATCCCAGGCTATTTGGTCAAGCACTGTTATCGACCACCCATTAAGTTTATGGCACGGCACACACACACACACCCATAGGTAACCACACACACACCTACCACCCCCACTACACACAGACACACCTACTACACCCACACTACACACAGATACACCTACTACACACACACCTACTATACACACACACACAGACACACCAACTACACCTACACCCACACAGACATACCCCTACCACCCACACACACACCTACTACACCCACACACACACACCTACTACACCCACACAACACACAGACACCCCTACCACCCCCACTACACACACACATACCTACTACACCCACACACACACACCCCTACCACCCCCACTACACACACACCTACTACACCCACACACACACAGACACACCTAGTACACCCACACAGACACACCTACTACACCCACACACACAGACACATCTACTACAAACCACACACATTCCTACCACCCCCACTACACCCACACACACCCCCACTACACACACACCCCCACTACTGCCACACCCACCCCTACCACCCCCACTACCCCTACTACACACACATCCCCCTTGCCCTCCCGTCTCCCTTAACGACCCCAGGAACCACGCAACCCTCCCACTCTCCCATCACCGTTGGTCCAGCTCACAACAACGCACACCGAAGTGGAGAGAGGAGGGGTGATGGCTTGGAGCGGTGTGTGGGGTGCTGGTGGTGGTGGGGGGGAGAGTGGGAGGGAGAAGTTGAGCTCGCACCACCCCCTCACCCCCCTATCCCCACGTCTCCATCCCCTCCTCCCGCCCTCCACACATAACGCGAGTTGCCATTCGGCATGAACAGGTGCGGAGGGTCACCATGGCAACCCGCGGGAGGAGGATGGAGAGCCAGGACCCTGGACCGGTCTAGGCAGCGCGCGCACATCCTGCACTTACACACGTGTACACACTTACACACATCCTAAACTTACACACGTGTACACACTTACACACATCATACACTTACACACATCCTACACTTACACACGTGTACACACTTACACACACACACAATCATACACTTACATACACACATACACACATCCTACACTTACACACGTGTACACACTTACATACATCCTACACTTATACACAATCATACACTTACACACGTGTACACACTTACATACACACACACAATCATACACTTACATACACACATACACACATCCTACACTTACACACGTGTACACACTTACATACATCCTACACTTATACACAATCATACACTTACACACGTGTACACACTTACATACACACACACAATCATACACTTACATACACACATCCTACACTTACACACGTGTACACACTTACATTCACACACATCATACACTTACACACGTGTACACACTTACACACATCCTACACTTACACACGTGTACACACTTACACACATCCTACACTTACACACGTGTACACACTTACATACATCCTACACTTATACACAATCATACACTTACACACGTGTACACACTTACACACATCATACACTTACACACGTGTACACACTTACACACATCCTACACTTACACACGTGTACACACTTACACACATCATACACTTACACACGTGTACACACTTACATCCTACACTTATACACAATCATACACTTACACACGTGTACACACTTACACACATCCTACACTTACACACATCCTACACTTACACACGTGTACACACTTACACATCCTACACTTACACACGTGTACACACTTACACACATCCTACACTTATACACGTGTACACACTTACATACATCTTACACTTATACACAATCATACACTTACACACGTGTACACACTTACACACATCCTACACTTACACACATCCTACACTTACACACGTGTACACACACACATACACTTACACACAATCATACACTTACACACGTGTACACACTTACACACATACATCATACACTTACACACGTGTACACACACGTGTACACACTTACATACATCATACACTTACACACGTGTACACACACACACAATCATACACTTACACACGTGTACACACTTAGAAACATACACACACATCATACACTTACACACATACACACTTACATACACACATACACTTACACACGTGTACACACTTACACACATCATACACTTACACACGTGTACACACAAATACACACACACATCATACACTTACACACATCATACACTTACACACGTGTACACACTTACACACTTACACACATCCTACACTTACACACGTGTACACAATCATACACTTACACACGTGTACACACTTACATACACACATACACACAATCATACACTTACATACACACAATCATACACTTACACACGTATACACACTTACACGAATACATACACACTTCAACACAATCATACACTTACATACACACAATCATACACTTACACACGTATACACACTTACATGAATACATACACACAATCATACACTTACATACACACAATCATACACTTACACACGTATACACACTTACATGAATACATACACACTTCAACACAATCATACACTTACATACACACAATCATACACTTACACACGTATACACACTTACATGAATACATACACACTTCAACACAATCATACACTTACATACACAATAATACACTTACACACGTATACACACTTACATGAATACATACACACTTCAACACAATCATACACTTACACACGTGTACACACTTACATACACACATACACACAATCATACACTTCCATACACACAATCATACACTTACACACGTGTACACACTTACATGCATACATGCACACATACACACAATCATACACTTGCACACAAACAATCAATCTTACACTTACTCACGTAAGTAAATAAAATAAAACTAAAGAAACCGGCAAGGATCCCCCATATAGCCTTCACAGACTTTTTGGGGCAAGTGCTGTTAGCGAGTAGCACCTATGAAGACTGCCACAGCACACGAGGGGATCGGCAGGCCAGCACCACGCCCGGCCGCCTTTGTCTCCCTCGTGGCAATGTTTTACACACCGCATGAGGTACTCATTTGAGACTGAGTCGACCTACGGGAGGCCCCGGGGCCTCGCGCGACGTTTCAGTTCACATTTCTTCTTCAGGAAATAATTGGTGGGGTAGAGGGAGGGAAGAGAGGTGGCAGTGACGTACAGCGCTTCAATACAGCCTCAGCCTTCCGAGACTCAATTCAGTTAAATCGTTTCCTGCCTCCATCCCTCAACCACCCCTCCCACCCCAATGCTATCACGAAGAGGCGGTTTGGGGGGGGGAGGTGGAGAGGTGGAGAGCTTTTCCCAGGAATTTTGGGAATACCCGGAAATTATTCCTGAGAATTGAAGGCCCCGGTATGGCAGTTCGCGCGGTGATGCAATTCCCGAGCGGAATGTGAACAGGCTGCTTGGTGAGGGCTTTACGAATGGCATGTGCACACACACACAGCCTGCGTTCCGTGTCCCCCACCACCACCACCATCACCACCCCCTGCGCGCACGTGAGGCCGCTCGGTCCACTTTCGAGTCCAGGCCACGGCACGGCTGACATCAGTGGCATATTCATCTGAAGCCCGTTCGCAAAGTCGGCCGCCGTGCGTAGCTACCGAGACCGGGGAGACGAAGGGGGCCGCGCGTGGCCCTGGAAGCGACCCGATCTTCCACTCCCGGCACACAGCTGACGGAAGTGTGCCAAGTGGTGTCTCGACTGGTCATGGCAGCCGCTAGGTTAGTCTCGGCCTGACATGTTTGCGCGTGGAGGCATCGGCACGGGGGGGCACACATAGTTGGCCTGGCAGCGTTGTTGGCCCCACCACCCCCTCGTCGTCGAAGGCGCTCGCAAACGTCACTTTGCCTTAATAATACAGGGCGCTTCTAAAAGATGTTAACACTTCTGAGAATTTTTCGACTTGAAGCTTTCGTGACTGCAGGGATTCATCTTCTTGATTCTTTCGGTAAAGTTACGTAGAAGGGAAGTAATACAATAATAAAAATAAAACATAATTAAATAATTCTCACGACGTTTCGGCCACAACGCAAGCAGCCGTCCTCAGGTGAAGAACAGGTCTTCATTCAGACGCTGTCTTTCCGACAGACCTGTTCTTCACCTGAGGACGGCTGCTTGCGTTGTGGCCGAAACGTCGTGAGAATTATTTTATGTTTTATTTTTATTATTTTATTATTTCCCTTCTACGTGACTTTACCGAAAGAACCAAGAAGATGAACTTCTGAGAATTTGCAACAATTTCACGATGAAATGTGGCCGCCTCTGGGCTCTGGAGACCGCCTGGACAAGATTCCAGGCACGAGTTGACAACGAAGGCGGACACGTGGGAGGCTCTTTGGACTTTTTAAATCTATTAACATTACATTTGTTGTCACGTTACAGTGCTCTTATCATCCGTTCTTTTTTCAATGAAAAAACGATAGTCCCATATACGTATTCATATTCTTGGATCTTTCGGTGAAGTCACGTAGAAGGGAAATAATATAAATAAAACAACAAAAATGTCTCACAACGTTTCGGCCACAACACAAGCAGCCGTCCTCAGGTGAAGAACAGAGCTGTCGGAAAGACAGCGTCCATTAGGACGCTGCAGTCACGAAAGCTTTAAATCCCATATAAGTGTTAACACTTTTTTTAACCACCCCCTGTATATCGAGCAGTTGAGCAACAATGGTTCAAGCAGAGCCTGATTGCTGCAGAGACACCGAATGGCCAAAAGAGGTCGAGACTTTTTTCTTGGATTGGCCCAAATTATTTGGGGATGTTGCTGCTTCAGCCGCGGCTGTAGCCTGCGTTGGCAGTGGTGCACAAAGCGCAAATGACACACACACAAAATACAAATTGAACATATCCGTCAATAATACTGGGTGAGGCCTTGTGATGAAAAATACGGACAAAAGGCGACGTTTCAGGCAATGGCCCTTCTTAACAGCAAATAAAAGCAATGTTATATTGCATCGAACGAATGCTGCTGAAATTATGCATTCCCCATGAGGCTGATGGGAAGTGCACAAAGGGGCCGTCCATAAATGACGTCACGCACCTGGGGGGGGAGGGGGGGGTGTCAGACATTTGTGACGATGTGTGACGAGGGGGGGGGGGTTGAGAAATGTGACGTCACATCAAAATGCGCAAGTTAAAATAAATATAGACAACACGTTCTACTTAATTAAATAGACGTTTTAATAAATGTTTTCTCCTGCAACATCAGAGTGCAGCGCCATATTAAATACGCACTACAATGACAATAGTTTAAAGCGACTTGAAGCATGTTTTTTTTTGGGGGGGGGGGGGGCAGAGCTTTGTGACGTCATATTTGAGGGGGGTTCTGACTTTTTGTGACGCCGTGTGACGAAGCGGCGGGGGGGGGTGGTCAAAAATCGTCCTAAATCGCGTGACGTCATTTATGAACGGCCCCTAATGTATTTAATCCACTCTTACGCGTGATGGCAGCAGCAGCATGTTCGGGAGCTAAACAGCGACGTTAAAGTCTGCTGTGCACGACGAGAGGGCTTCGGAATTGAGAGTTCGTCTCGTTTTGCTCTTCCTGGAAGGAGCGCGGGACTACGCTGGGTTTCCTGTGCGGTCACAAGTTTGGGTTGCCACAATGACACATCTGTGGCTTGTCTTTAAAGCATATCTTTTCGTGTCTCTATGGGTCTCCACGTGCCTCTGTGTATCTCTATGTGTCTATCTGGGTCTCTGTGGGTCTCCACGTGCCTATGTGTATCTCTATGTGTCCATCTGGGTCTCTGTGGGTCTCCACGTGCCTATGTGTATCTCTATGTGTCTATCTGGGTCTCTGTGGGTCTCCACGTGCCTCTGTGTATCTCTATGTGTCTATCTGGGTCTCTGTGGGTCTCCACGTGCCTCTGTGTATCTCTATGTGTCTATCTGGGTCTCTGTGGGTCTCCACGTGCCTCTGTGTATCTCTATGTGTCTATTTGGGTCTCTGTAGGTATCTATGTACGTCTGTGCGTCTCTCTGTATCTCTTTGTGACCCTATGGGTCTCTACGTTGAGCACGGTTGGTTACGTACGGTGCTAAAGAATTTCAAAATACACACACACACACGTGTCGCTGAGTCTTTATGTATGTCTGTGAGTCTACGCATCTCTGTGAGTTTACAATACGGTCCATAGTTTGGATTGCGTTTTACAAAAATATATTACACGCGGAGAGACAAAGACGCGAAGCAGGAATCATTGTTCAGCTTATTTTTCGTCGGAATCTACGGTGTCTAGCAAAGGCCTCACGGGGTACCTTTGTCTGTTGTGTGTCTGTGTCTGCGCGCAGGAGCGAGCTTCGGATGAGGTGGTGGACGGCCGCGCGCCGCGACGAGCCGACTGGTGAGAGGGGTCACAGGGGTCGCGCGCGCCCACGTGAGAGGCCCTGAGGGGGATGCCGGGCCTCCCCGCCTGCATGGAGCCCACCGCCCTCACGCACAGCCCCGCCGGCGCCGTGAGTCGCACAGACGCCGTCACGCTCCTCTGCCGCACGCGCTGTAGCCCACGGGCACGCAGCGCACAGCGCCACGCGTCACACAGCACCCCAGCCGTGGCCCGCGTATACAAAGCAAGTGCACACGTAGCAGGTCCGTTACATAGTCCGCGTGCATAGCCTGCACAAGGCGCCTGACGTTTGCAGTCCGCGCGAATAGCCTGCGACTGGCCGGCCACACCGCGCGTCCCAGTGCCGTGCGTCCAACAGCAGCTTTACAGCCGCACAAACACACACATGCGTACGTGTGTGTGTGTGGCTGTAGCAATAACACACACACACACGGGGCAGGGACCATAGACGTGAGAACATGGTACAGCACAACAGTGGATGTTGCCACCCTGCCCACGAAGCGGCACCTGCAATCAGCCCGTAAGTCTGCTGCGCATGGGGGGCTGCCAACAGTGATGGGACAGCCGAGTGTCAAATCAGGTCCAGAGCTTCCTTGCACTGAATCGATGTTGCTGAAGTGATGCCGTCCCACGGGGCCGTGGGGCCTTGGGGTCGTGGTGCCTTGGGGTCGTGGTGCCTTGGGGTCTTGGTGCCTTGGTGCCTTGGGGTCGTGGTGCCTTGGGTCTTGGTGCCTTGGGGCCGTGGTGCCTTGGTGCCTTGGGGTCGTGGTGCCTTGGGGTCTTGGTGCCTTGGGGCCGTGGTGCCTTGGTGCCTTGGGGTCGTGGTGCCTTGGGGTCTTGGTGCCTTGGGGCCGTGGTGCCTTGGGGTCGTGGTGTCTTGGTGCCTTGGGGTCGTGGTGCCTTGGGGTCTTGGTGCCTTGGGGTCGTGGTGCCTTGGGGTCTTGGTGCCTTGGGGTCGTGGTGCCTTGGGGTCTTGGTGCCTTGGTGCCTTGGGGCCGTGGTGCCTTGGGGTCGTGGTGTCTTGGTGCCTTGGGGTCGTGGTGCCTTGGGGTCTTGGTGCCTTGGGGTCGTGGTGCCTTGGGGTCTTGGTGCCTTGGGGTCGTGGTGCCTTGGGGTCTTGGTGCCTTGGTGCCTTCGGGCCGTGGTGCCTTGGGGTCGTGGTGTCTTGGGGCCTTGGGGCCGTGGGCTGTACAAGAAACACTTTTGTTGTTGTTATACGGAGGGACAAACGTCTCCTGGGCATCTGTGAAAATTAGCCTCGTAGCTCATCGGATTCCTCCAGGATGAATAAAAGAAGATTCTGAGATGTGTGAAGAAGTCGCGTCGCCTGCGCACAGGGATGTGGAATTGAACCGGTGACCTCTGCATTGCATGTCCAGTCGCGCTGCTAACCGCTGTGGCAGCTGACTCGCATGAGGCATCGATGTCGAGGACTTTGCGTTCTCTCGTGGGAGTAAACTGGAGAGGCTGGCGAGTCACCGCTGACACGTGCAATACAGAGAAGTCAGCAACCTCTTTGCTGCACTGCCTTCTCACGCGTTTGTGCGAGGAGGCTGCAAGTCCGTAGTGCCATGACAAGGTCTTTAATGAGCAACCCCCTGCATACCTCCATCCACACCCTCTCACCACCCTCCCCACCTCCACCACAAAGATAAAGACCCCCCGTGTAGCCTTAACAGGCTGTTGGGGCAAGTGCTGTTAGCGAGCACCTATGAAGGCCGGCACGGCACACGAGGGGGTGGGTGGTCAACACCACGCCCGGCCGCCTTTGTCTCCCTAGTGGCGATGTGTACACATCGCACCAGGTACTTATTTGAGGCTGAGTCGACCTAGGGGAGGCCCGGGAGCGGTTCAGATAAGCGTCACTGGTGTTCGTAGCGCAGCGCGCTAACCGCTACACCACCGCTCCCCACCTTCACCACACACACACACACGCACACACACACGTACACACACACGTACACACACACACACGTACACACACACGTACACACACACGTACACACACACATGTACACACACACGTACACACACACACGTACACACACACACACGTACACACACACTCCTCACCAAAGCCCCCACACACACACACGTACACACACACGTACACACACACACGCTTTCTCACCTACCAACACCCCTCATCCCCCCACCACTTCCACCCCGCCACCTCCACAAATACAAAGATCCCCCGTATAGTCTCAACAGACTGTTGGGGCAAGTGCTGTTAGCGAGTAGCGCCTGTGAAGGCGAGGGGTTCGGTGGCCCAGTGGCGATGTTTACACACCGCACCAGGAACTCATTTGAGGCCGAGTCGACTTAGGGGAGGCCTCATCCACCACCACCAAAGCTGTGTAGAGAGCGCGCTGCCCTCCCCTTCCACGTTGGCCAGACATCTCGGACGAGGTCGGAGTAACCCCAAACTCTACCCCCCCCCGCACCCTGCTGCCACACAACCTGCCGATCAACTAACTTGTGGTGCATTCACACACCCTCTCCGCTCGCAATATCCTCACCTCCATCCTCACCTCCACCCTCACCTCCACCCTCACCTCCATCCTCACCTCCATCCTCACCACCCACACACCTCCATCCTCACCTCCATCCTCACCTCCATCCTCACCTCCATCCTCCATCCTCACCTCCATCCTCACCTCCATCCTCACCTCCATCCTCACCTCCATCCTCACCACCCACACACCTCCATCCTCACCTCCATCCTCACCTCCATCCTCACCTCCATCCTCCACCCTCACCTCCATCCTCACCTCCGTCCTCACCTCCTTCCTCACCTCCATCCTCACCTCCATCCTCACCACCTACACACCTCCATCCTCACCTCCACCCTCACCTCCACCCTCACCTCCACCCTCACCTCCATCCTCACCTCCATCCTCACCTCCTTCATCACCTCCATCCTCACCTCCATCCTCACCACCCACACACCTCCATCCTCACCTCCACCCTCACCTCCACCCTCACCTCCACCCTCACCTCCATCCTCACCTCCATCCTCACCTCCTTCATCACCTCCATCCTCACCTCCATCCTCACCTCCACCCTCACCTCCGTCCTCACCTCCGTCCTCACCTCCTTCCTCACCTCCTTCATCACCTCCATCCTCACCTCCACCCTCACCACCCACACACCTCCATCCTCACCTCCATCCTCACCTCCATCCTCACCTCCATCCTCACCTCCATCCTCACCTCCACCCTCACCTCCATCCTCACCTCCATCTTCACCTCCATCCTCACCTCCACCCTCACCTCCATCCTCACCTCCATCCTCACCTCCATCCTCACCTCCATCCTCACCTCCATCTTCACCTCCATCCTCACCACCCACTCACCTCCATCCTCACCACCCACACACCTCCATCCTCACCTCCATCCTCACCACCCACACACCTCCATCCTCACCTCCATCCTCACCTCCATCCTCACCTCCATCCTCACCTCCACCCTCACCTCCATCCTCACCTCCATCCTCACCTCCTTTCTCACCTCCACCCTCACCTCCATCCTCACCTCCATCCTCACCTCCATCCTCACCTCCATCCTCATCTCCATCCTCACCTCCATCCTCACCACCCACACACCTCCTCCCCACGCCCTCACCCACCTCATTCCTCCTCATCCCACCTCATTCCTCCTCATCCCAACTCATTCCTCCTCATCCCACCTCATTCCTCCTCATCCCAACTCATTCCTCCTCATCCCACCTCATTCCTCCTCATCCCAACTCATTCCTCCTCATCCCACCTCATTCCTTCTCATCCCACCTCATTCCTCGCCTCGATCCAACCTCTGCCCCCATCCAAGAAGCCGTTTGAGGGCTGCACAGCAGTGGATTCTTGACTCCGTCTGTGCGGAGCTTTGAGTGTCACCAACTTCACCCTTCTCTTTTCGATTTAAAGCTTTCGTGACTGCAGGGATTCATCTTATTGGTTCTTTCGGTAAAGTTACGGTTGCTTGCGTTGTGGCCGAAACGTCATGAGAATTATTTTATTATGTTTTATTTTTATTACTTTATTATTTCCCTTCTACGTGACTTTACCGAAAAAACCAAGAAGATTCACCCTTCTCTTTTACTCTCTCTCTCTTTTTCAATTGTAACCAGGTCATGCCCCACTGAGCTGTCTAGATCTTTGTGAGGAGCGGCCTGGCCACTAAATGAGAGCTCGGCCAAGTGGCTAATCGTCAACATCGCGTGGGAATTCATAGCGGCAGCCAAACTCTCTCTCAGCGCACGTTTCTTGACGCGAAGAGAGAGAGACCGGAGGAGCCGGAGAATAATCCACGCAAACTACAAATACACGGCAGGCGTCGGAGTCGAACCCGCGGACCTCCTGTGCACCGGGCGAGGGAGTGAACATCTCGCCAGCGTGCTGCTGCTGCCGTTTTCTCCGGGTTCTCTGATTTCCCCGCACGCTTTTTTGAGCAAATCTTCTCGCGAGAACATCTCAGTGGTGGCAGGACCCTCGCGCCAAACGAGTCTTGAGACTCGGTGAGGTTTCCCCGGGTAAATAAAGGACATCACCCCCCCTCTCTCCACCATGCCCCCCCCCCTCTCTCCACCATGCCCCCCCCCTCTCCCCACCATGCCCCCCCTCTCCCCACCATGCCCCCCCCTCTCCCCACCATGCCCCCCCTCTCACCACCATGCCCCCCCCCTCTCTCCCCACCATGCTCCCCCCTCTCCCCACCATGCTCCCCCCCTCTCTCCCCACCATGCCCTCCCCCTCTCTCCCCGCCATGCCCCCCCTCTCTCTCCACCATGCCCCCCCCTCTCTCCCCACCATGCCCCCCCTCTCTCCCCGCCATGCCCCCCCTCTCTCTCCACCATGCCCCCCCCCTCTCTCCCCGCCATGCCCCCCCCCTCTCTCCCCACCATGCCCCCCCGCCTCTCCCCACCATGCCCACCCCCACCCACCCTTCTCCAACTCCCGTGGCTCCTGCTGTGGGTGTGGGAGAGGGATCGGGGGTGGGGGGGGGGTTCAAGGGGAGAAGGAGGAGGGTGGAGGGAGAGGAGAGGGGAGGAGGACGAGGTGGGAGGGAGGGAGGGGAGGGGGTGGCGGGAGAGGGGAGCGGAGGGGACTGCGGGGGGCGCGATGGAAGGAGGAGGAAGGGGGGGGGGGTTAGGGAGGGGCTGGGGGAGGGGGGACTGGGGGGAGGGGCTGAGGGAGGGAGGGGCTGGGGGTGTTAGGGAGGGGCTGGGGGAGGGAGGGGCTGGGTTAGGGAGGGACTGGGGGAGGGGGGGACTGGGGGGGAAGGCGGGGCTGGGGGAGAGGGAGGGAGGGGCTGGGGGAGGGAGGGAGGGGCTGGGGGAGGGAGGGAGGGGCTGGGGGAGGGAGGGGGGACTAGGGGGAGGGAGGGGCTGGGGGAGGGAGGGGCTGGGGGGAGGGAGGAGGGGGGGGATGCAACTCCCTCGTTAGCTAAAAATGCCAGGTTGTCATGGCAACTGGGAGCCGCCCAGCCGCAGCAACTGGGATAGAAAGAGAAAGGCAACACGAGAGCTGGCACCTCGTCATCATCCTCCTCACCCTCCTCAGTCACCCCTCCCCCCTCTTCACACCTGATGTCCTCTCTCCTCATCCTCGGCGTTGTATTATCTGTTGCTATTTGTGCGTTGCTCTCCTTCATCCTTATCCCCTCTCCCCTCCTCTCTCCTCACCATCTCCCTCCCCTCCTCACCACCCCCCTCCTCACCACTTCCCTCCCCTCCTTACCAGCTCACCAATTCCCTCCCCTCCTCACCAGCTCCCTCCCCACCTCTCCCCCCTACTCACCAACTCCCTGCCCTCCTCACCACCCCTTCCTCTCCTCTCCATCTCCCTCCCCTCCTCACCACCTCCTTCCTCAACCCCCTTTCCCCCCCCACCAACCCCCTCCTCTCCTCACCAGCTCCCTCACCGCCCTCACCAGCTCCCTCACCTCCTCATCAGCTCCCTCCTCTCCTCACCAGCTCCCTCACCGCCTCACCCCCCCCCTCCTCACCAGCTCCCTCCTCTCCTCACCAGCTCCCTCCTCTCCTCACCAGCTCCCTCACCCGCCTCACCCCCCCCCTCCTCACCAGCTCCCTCCTCTCCTCATCAGCTCCCTCCTCTCCTCACCAGCTCCCTCACCGCCTCACCCCCCCCCTCCTCACCAGCTCCCTCCTCTCCTCACCAGCTCCCTCCTCTCCTCACCAGCTCCCTCACCGCCTCACCAGCTCCCTCACCGCCTCACCAGCTCCCTCCCCACCTCACCCCACCCCTCCTCACCACCACAACAACAACAACAGGAGAGAGAGAGAGAGAGTCTGCCGTGCTCCAGCTGTCTGCGCCTCAGGTGTAGATGAGGCGAGGGCGGCGAGCTGACGGCGCGCTGGGGATGGGGTGCGGTTGTCGTGGTTGTTGTGGTTTTGGTTGTCGTGGTTGTTGTGATTGTTGTGGTTGTCGTGGTTGTCGTGGCTCTGTGGTGGCGGCGGCGGCAGCGACGATGGTTGCAGTGGTGACAGCGGGAGGTGGCAGTATGGCAGTGGTTGTGGTGGTGATGGTGCCGATGGAGGTGTAGGCAGTGGTGGTGGTGGTTGTGATGGTGGTGGTATTTGTGGTGGTTGTGATGGTGCCGATGGTGGTGTAGGCAGGGGCCACCATGGTGGTGGTGACGGTGGTGGTGGTGACGGTGGTGGTGGTGACGGTGGTGGTGGTGACGGTGGTGTTGGTGACGGTGGTGGTGGCATGTAGCGGTGAGTGCACAGCGCTACGAATCCGGCAACCACCCGAGTTGGAATCCCGCTCATGGCCAACACCAGTGACGATTATCTGAACCGGTCCTGGGCCTCCCCTAGGTTGACTCAGCCTCAACTGAGCACCTGGTGTGGTTTGTAAAAATCGCCACTAGGGAGACAAAGGCGGCCGGGCGTGGTGCTTGCCACCCACCTTCTCGGGTGTCGTGTCGGCCTTCATATGTGCTCGCAAACAGCACTTGCCCCTACAGTCTGTTAAGGCTACACGGGGCATCTTTGTCTTCAGTGGTGGTTGCGACGTTTGTGTTGATAGTGGCATTGATGGTGGTGGTGGTGGTGGTGATGGCATCTGGGTCCGTGCCATGACCTTCTGCCAACGAGACTTGGACACTTCACGTAGCACCAGCGTGCACCTAGCCGGGCACAAACGCCTTGGTGACGTCACCATGTGGCGAACGGCGTTTATTGGTTTTGGCGGTGGCGGTAGTTGTGTTGGTGGTGGTGGTGTCCATGAGCAGGGGGGAGGAGGAGAGGCTTGAAGATAACATAAGGGTAGAGGAAATGAGATAAGTTGGCAGAAGAGGAGAGATGACATGGGATAAGAAGAGATGAGATAGAATGCGATTGCAAATATGCGCAGAGGGGGTCGGAGACGTACGGATGAGAGGAGATGGAAGGAGAAGATAGATCAGGTTGGACAGGTGATGATGATGATGATGATAAAAGTATAGCTAAGACGAGAACACCCGTTGTAATAATTGCAATCCCTTTGTTTATCCACTGCTGGATGCAGGCCGCCCTACGCTCTGTTGGTCATTGTTGGTTGTTTGACCCGACGTCACGCTGCCTAGCGCAGATGCGTGAAGGTGATAATGGTGCCCCAAGCACCTGGTTCAGACACCGAACTTGGCCCGTGGTGGTTTCACATCGCAGCGTGCTGCTGACCACTCCAACGCGGCGAGATGAGAATGTAGGAGATGAGGTGGCGGGAGACGAGGGGGGTGACATGGGGATGAGTTGCGAGGAGATGGGACGAGAGTGCTGGACATCAAGATGTGAGATGATACGATACCGTCAAACGAGAATAAGATGATTACCTATTGTGTCAGGAGATGGGGACAGAGAAGATGACAGGAGATGATAGGACGTGACATCGGAGGAGTTGATAAGGGGAGACGTGAGCAGATGGCATCGGGACGGACGCATATATCTGGTGAGGATGGATGTGTTGCGTCGAAGGAGATCGTGAGAGGTGGCAACGGCTTTGGGGGAGAGAGGGCCTCGTTCAGCAGTGGAGTGATCATGGCCGGTGATTTGCGTTCGTTGAGATAAGGTGAGGGAAGAAGAGGAGATGGAACCAGAAGAGAGAGAAAGACGGACGGTAGCAACGAGAGGATGACATTATGTACCACCCTGAGGTGCATGTCCCACCACGGTGCCTTGCGTATTATCACGTGTGTGTGTGCACGTGTGTGTGTGCACGTGTGTGTGCACGTGTGTGTGTGCACGTGTGTGTGTGCACGTGTGTGTGTGCACGTGTGTGTGTGCACGTGTGTGTGTGCACGTGTGTGTGTGCAATGGGCAGCGGTAGTGTAGCGGTTAGCGCTACGCTGCGCTACGAACCCGGCAACCCGAGTTCGATTCCCGCTCACGGCCAACACCGGTGACGATTATTTGAACCGGTCATGGGCCTCTCCTACGTCGACTCAGCCTCAAATTAGTACCTGGTTCGGTGTGTAAACGTCGCCACTAGAGAGACAAAGGCGGTAGGGCGTGGTGCTGGTCACCCACCTCATCGTGTGCCGTTCCGGCCTTCATAGGTGCTCGCTAATAGCACTTGCCCCAACAGTCTGTTAAGGCTATACCGGGAGATCTTTGTTTTTATCTTTGTGCGTGTGTGTACACGTGTGTGTGTGTGTACACGTGTGTACGCGTGTGTACACGTGTGTGTGCGTACACGTGTGTGTGCGTACACGTGTGTGTGCGTACACGTGTGTGTGCGTACACGTGTGTGTGCGTACACGTGTGTGTGCGAGTGTACACGTGTGTGTGCGTGTGTACACGTGTGTGTGTGTGCGTGTGTACACGTGTGTGTGTGCGCGTGCGTGTGTACACGTGTGTGTGTGTGTGCCCGTGCGTTGTGTGTATGGGATGGGGTTGAGCAGTAGCGCTGCGCTTAGCGCACTGCGCTACGAACCCGGCGACTCGAGTTCGCTTCCAGCTCACGGCCAACATCTATGACAAATATCCGTGTCGACTCCTGAGGCCTCCCCTCCGTCGACTCACCCTCAAACGAGTACTTTCTGCGGTGTCTAAAAATCAGATCCGGGGGGAGACAAATACGGTCGGGCGTTTGTGCCAGCCACACCACCCGCTTGTGCGTCATAGGTGCTCGCTAAGAGCACTTGCCCCAACAACCTATATGGTGTGTAGGCTACACGGGGGATCTTTGTCTGTTGTGTGTGTGCGCGCGCAAATTGATCGGTCCGTGTGCACGCACGTGCGCGCGCACGCGGTGGCTTCGGTGCACGCGCGCGCGAGCGCCAACACAATGCATTACGTCACACCCCGCTCTCCCTTCCTCCCTCCTTCCCCCAGGCTACCCTCCCCCTCACCCACCACCCCCTCCCCTCCTCGTCTCCCTCCCCTTCCAGTCTTCCTCCCCATCCCACACCTCACACACACATCCCCTCCCATCACGGCCAAACCTCCATTCGCCCCTCTCTTCCCCTCTCCTCCTCCTCCCCTCTCACCCCTGGTGGTAGCGGCAAAGGCAGCTTGAGAGAGAGAGTGCTGCTTTAATGTGTGCTTCCAGTGTCATCATCATCATGTCCATCAGCACACCAATCATCATGTCCATCAGCACACCAATAATTATCATGTCCATCAGCACACCAATCATCATGTCCATCAGCACACCAATTATCATGTCCATCAACCCACCATTCATCATGTCAATAAGCACACCTATCATAATGTCCATCATGTCTATCAGCACACCAATCACCATGTTCATCAGCACACCAATCGTCATCATGTCCATCAACACACCAATAATTATCATGTCCATCAGCATACCAATCATGTGCATCAGCATACCAATCATGTGCATCAGCATATCAATCATCATCATCATGTCCATTAGCACACCAGTCATTAACAAAATGCCACAGTAATTATCACAGTTCATAAAGGTCGTAATTATCTTTTTTTACTCAACATATTCGTCAATAACACTGTGGCGTTAAAATGAAAAATATGTAAAAGGTAACGTTTCGGGCAGTCGACCATATTCATAGCACATTCGTCATTGTTATCATCAGCTCTGTTCACTTATACCACCATATCAATGAACATTAATTCATTCCATTTATTTTCATGATCATTTCCAACTGCAATGGTGAACAAAACTATAAAAATATCAACCCCCAAAACTACCGTAATAATATAGCTGACCGTTATCACTATCCCTAACCATCATTAATTCCACAACCACCTCACCCTCTTCTTGCTCGCCATCATCATATTTGGTTGTCCATCATCATCGATACCAATACCACCCATCATCGCTTCTGCCACAACACCCACCAACACCACCATCATAATTTCCAATACCACAACCATACCACTGTCATCGCCATCATTACTTCCACCAACTCTCCTTACCATCATCACCTCCACCACCACCATAATTAATTCCACCACCACCACCACCACCACCTTCGTCACCACTTCCACCACAACCACCGCCACCATCATCATCACTCTCACCACCACCGTCATCACTTCCACAACCACCACCTTCATCAGTATCACTCCAACCACAACCAGAACCGCCATCATCACCTCCGCCACCATCGCACCCTTTCTTTGTCAAAACATCTCGGAATTTGTTTGAAGACGTTGGGGTTAAAGGTCATCGTCAGGTGCCTGTGTGTGTGTTGCCAGCCCCCCCCCCTCCAACCCAACCCCCCTCCTCCCCCCAACAGCGACAGCAGCGGTAGCGCATGATTCCCTTATCATTGGTAATGCGTAAATCACGTTTGTGAGGGAATCGAGCGTGGGGGGGGGGCTCTGGGGAGAGGGATGGCGAGGGGGCGGGGCTGTGTGGGGGTATAGGGGGGCGTGGGAGGGGGGGCTGTGGGGAGAGGGATGGCGAGGGGGAGGGGCTGCGTGGGGGGTAGGGGGTGTGGAGAGAGGGGATGTGGGGAGAGGGGGTATAGGGGGAAGGGGCTGTGGGGAGAGGAGTGGCGAGGGGGAGGGGCTGTGTGGAGAGGGGTGGCGAGGGGGAGGGGCTGTGTGGGGGTATAGGGGGGCGTGGGAGGGGGGGCTGTGGGGAGAGGGATGGCGAGGGGGAGGGGCTGCGTGGGGGGTAGGGGGTGTGGAGGGAGGGGCTGTGGGGAGAGGGGGTATAGGGGGAAGGGGCTGTGGGGAGAGGAGTGGCGAGGGGGAGGGGCTGTGTGGAGGGGCTGTGGGGAGAGGGGTGGCGAGGGGCTGTATGGGGGATAGAGGTAGTGGGGGGGAGGGGCTGTGGGCAGAGGGGTGGCGAGCGGGAGGGGCTGTGTGCGGGAGGGTTTGTGGGCGGGGGGTGCTGGAAGGGAGTCGCTATAGTGGGGAGAGTGGTGGTGGTGAGGAGGGGAGGGGAGGGGGTTGTGGGGGAGGGGAGGGGGAGCGAGGAGCGGGGTGCGGGGGAGTGGAGCGTCGTCACAGCCCCCGGAGGTCACCCCGCCCCCCCGCCACCCCCCACCCCTCCCCTCAATTCCCATTTCACGACCCAACCCTACCACGCCCAGGTTTAACCCTCGGCTCACCACACACACCACACACACACCACACTACCTTACACACCGCCGCGACACTATCCCTGATGCCATCCTACCACGTCAGCCACAACGCTACCCACAATGCGGTCCGAGGGCCGGCCACAACAGTGACCACCTTTGTCACAGTGTCCGACTCCAGACCACCACAACACCACCACCAACAACCGCTAGCTCACTCAACCACAACGCTTATCTCGTCACGATCTCGACCACAGCACCAATGGCACCACCGCATTATTCAGTCACAACACTGCCTCGGCCAGCCACAACACTCGCATGACTCTCGGCCTCGTTAGCCACAACGCTTGAACAGCCACAACCCTACCTCAACAACCGTTCCACAACAGAATCATACACCACCACAACCCTGCTGCATTACTAAGCCTGCACCATTATCATTACGCTACCCTAACCTCACCCCTCCCCGCAACACGAACTTACCTCATCAACCACAATGGGACCCTGCTCCATGTGATCTAAATTGGCCTTCCTCTCCGTCAATGCAAATGACTGTCTCAATCTTTAGCTCTTTTTTGCATCGCGCACTTTCAGGCGCGCCTCTGCGGCCGCCTGGAACGCTCTCCCCTTCCGATATTAGGAAGCCGCTGGGAGCAGTGGGCTTTTAAATCATCGCCGAGGTTGACAAACTCATTTATTGAGAAATGCTCTTTGTGTTTGGTTTGTTGTCCTTCCGCCCGCACCTCCGATTAGTACGGTTGGCTACGTACGGTGCGAAAGAAGTTTAACACGCATACGAAATCAGCTGAAGCTTGCTGCAATCACGTGACTTCTGTGACCACCCCCACTCTGAATCGCTCCCTGCCTCCGCCTCCTGTGAAAACAGACGCTGCTCTATGGATCCTCTTCCCCTATAGCCTCGTCTTTCCTGACCCTTTGCTCCCGTTTCTCCTTTTCCATCAATTTCCTCTGATTTCCCATTCTCTCTGTTGTCTCTTCCCGTTCCCTTCTCAGTTTCCAATCTTGGTATCATTGACTCTACTCCCCTTTCTGCGCTGTTGCCATGGGTACAGAGTTGCCAGTCGGATAAAAATGAGGTTTTTTTTACCTCATTCAACTAAAATGCCGCCCAGCTTACTCCGTGAACCAGGGATGGCTTGAAGGGATCTCAGACGTAGCTCTATGATAGTCACTTCTGCGGGCCGTGAGATTTCCGAATGGATTCTGTGTCTCTTGGTGACGCGGAGAGTGCAAATAGTCAACACGATAGATGTAGTGAGATGTAGAGGATTTGAGTTCGTGCTGGTATAACAAGCAGCACCAGTGTTGTGTTTATGAATCCAGCCTCTCTGGATCTGCTTGGTTTGTTTATGTTGAGTGTCACCACGGCCCCTCACCCCCCTCAGCACCTCAACTTCTCACCCCATCACCCCCTCAACCCCACACCCCTCTCAGCCCCTCAGCCCTCAGCACATCACCCACCCCCTCAGCGCCTCACCCCCTCACCTCCTTACCCCTCACCTCCTCACCTACTCACCCCCTCAGCACCTCACCTCACTCCATAACCCCCTCAACCCCAAACCCCTCTCAGTCCCTCACACCTCAGCCCCTCACCTCCTTACCCCTCACCTCCTCACCTCACCCCCTCAGCCGCACACCTCTTCAGACCCTCAGACCCTCACCCACTCACCCCCTCACCCACTCACCCTATCACCTCCTCAGCACCTCACCCGCTCACCCCCCCCCCCCCATCATCGCCTCACCTCCTCACACCCCCCCTCCCCCGCCTCGCCTCCTCACACTCCCCACGCAGTCACGAGCCTCTCCTCTCTCCCCGTCTCGATTTAAGGAAACCCAAGCTCCGGGAGCCGCTGCTCTGCCGCGAGGCGCCGTGAGCCGCGCGGCTCGAGTTGCGCGCGGGATTTGAATAATTCAGCGACGTAAGGCGAAGCGAAACGACTCCCCCCCACCACCACCACCACCCCCACCACCACCCCCACCACCACCCCCACCACCACCACCATTACCACCCCCACCACCACCACCACCCCCACCACCACCACCACCCCCACCACCACCACCACCCCAACCACCACCATCACCCCCACCACCACCACCACCCCCACCGCCACCGCCACCCCCACCACCACAACCACCCCCACCCCCACCACCACCACCCCCACCACAACCACCACCACGCCTCGCTCGCCTGCTCCCCCACCACCGCCTTCCCCGCATCGAGATGTCCCTCGAAGAAGTAGACAACTCTCCGCCGTGTTTCTAGGTTGTGCCGCTTGTTGATCGGCGCGATGTCCGACGTTTCGCTCCGCGTGCCGGGAGCGCCCGCAGGAGCTGTGGCCATCGGAATCAGAATGTTTGTTCTTCGGACCGGGAGGAATCTGATGAGCAATGAAGCTCTTTTATCCACCGATGTCCACGGCTGGTGTAAAACACCTCCGAGTGAAAGCGTCCTCTTGATGTGCCACTGATTTCAAATCGGAAGCGAACGCAATTTTTCCGCTCGGTTTTCCGGTGCTGCTGCTACCGCCCCCTCCCCCGGAACGTCGGACATCGAGCCGGACCGCACACAGAGGCTCAACCGGAGAAAAAAACTCAGCGGACAGCGATAGAGCACAGCTGCTAAAGCCTACCCAGTAGCATGAATATACTGTTACTCTATCTGTACGTGTGACAGCCGTTCATCGATCCACTGCTGGATGAGGGCCTCCCCACATCGCCGTATGGGGTCGTGGTGGATGTTTGACCATACTTCACCACCACTGGCCACAGCTTAGCTTACGGCATCCATCAGTGACTTGTTCATCGGAAGCTCAACTTATTTGAAATCGAAATTTCTCTTAGAGTTTGTTTGGATAATTTAAGCATTTTTTTGGGGCATTTTCCTAAAAACGGTTATTGTGTTCCCCTTGTTGGCTACCACTGCCGTGACACACGGTATGATGTATGCCTTGTTTTACTGTAGCGTCCTCATAATTCCTGTCTGCGATAGTGTAGCGACCACTTGACGCCCTTCTCTTGAGATGGCACTTTATTGAAGACACGTTCACTTGACATCAGGCGGAGACCCCCACTGCAACAGCCCCGAGTCTCCCGCGAATCTCCCCCTTTTATACCGATACGAGGCCACGCCCCCCTTCCCGAACCTTCTCGCTGACTCTGGACGCTCGCTCCACCGGCAGACTCCACCGTCCTCTTCCGTCACCTGACCACGCTCCTTTCTCGGTCATTCCCTTAGCCACGAGTCGCCTTCGCACTCACAACTGATGCCCCTGTCATTACCTCCCCTGGCCACTAGTCCATTCGCACTGCAGGCCGACTCCCCTGTCATTACCTCCCCTGGCCACTAGTCCACTCAGAGCGCATGTGGGCTCTACTGTGATGACAATTGGATGTAATCTGTTACGTGTGGCTAATTGCCAGTTTACAACTTTCTGTCACCACAATTATGGCAGGAGCATATATTATCTGAAAAAAGAGCTGTTCATCGGTTTCCTCCAGTATAAATGTTCTGAGTCTGCTGCTGTAGCTGCCACTGATGATAAAGCATTATGACAACCACCACCACCTTCCAGATGATCATCTTTCTGGTGAATGTGGTGGAAATTATGATAATGATCATCATCACCATCATCACATTCATGATCATCACAAATGTTTGCCGTTGTAGTTTGGGTGGCAGGGTGGAGCTGTGGTAACACAGGTGCCTCATAGCAAGACTGACCTGGGTTCGATTCCTGACTTGGGACGCCTGCCTGTGTGGAGTTTGTTTGATCTCCCCCTGTTTTGCATGGGGTTTCCTCCGGGTTCTCTGGCTTCCTCTCAGAGCTAAACTCACACACACAGTGGAAATGGTATTGGCAAAACATTCAAATGCTGAAAACTTGAACCGGTAATGGATAACCATTGTAATGTATTAACCCCCCCCCCCACTCCACAAATCTGGCTATCGCCTGATGATGCTGGTTGTAATTACTGACGAAACGTCGTACTCGAATTGTAAATGTGGGCTTACTCTCCAACACACCGGTGTGCTGTACGAGCAAGGAATTGGCACGTCTTGTTTATGCGACAAACCTTACTAATTGGCTGTGTCGGGTGGTGGCGGGTTTAATTACATATTCTTAGGTTTTTTCGGTAAAGTCACATAGGTAAACAATTTAAATTAATAAAAGTAAAATAATAAAAAACATCACGACGTTTCGGAGGCAACACAAGCTTCTGTTGCCTCCAAAACGTCGTGATTTTTATTTTATTTTTATTTTACTTTTATTAATTTTTTTTTTACCTACGTGACTTTACCGAAAGAACCTAAGAATATGAATCCTTGCAGTCACGAAAGCTTCAAATCTAGAATGGGTTTAATTACACATTTAGATTTATTCAATCTAACCCAAAATAACTCTATGGTGCTGATAATGTACTTGCAAATCACTCAATTGGGATCACACACATGGCAGCAACATCCCCCCACCCGCTAAGAAAACTTGACAGGAGTCTTGGGAGTCAATGAGGTTTCCCTGAGTAAAGAAGCGAAATAATAGAATAACAAGTACACTCGTCGTTGCAATGAGTGTGGCTGTGGTTATGCTGTTGCTGCTGTTACTGCCACAGCTGCTGCTGATGACCATGAAATGTATGGTTGGTAGTGGTCACGAGGATTGTAGCTGCGGTTATGATGCTGCTGCTGCTGTTACTGCCACAGCTGCTGCTGATGACCATGCAATGTATGGTTGGTAGTGGTCACGAGGATTGTAGCTGCGGTTATGATGCTACTGCTGCTGTTACTGCCACAGCAGCTGCTGATGATCATGCAATGTATGGTTGGTAGTGGTCACGAGGATTGTAGCTGCGGTTATGATGCTGCTGCTGCTGCTGCTGTTACTGCCACAGCTGCTGCTGATGACCATGCAATGTATGGTTGGTAGTGGTCACGAGGATTGTAGCTGCGGTTATGATGCTACTGCTGCTGTTACTGCCACAGCTGCTGCTGATGACCATGCAATGTATGGTTGGTAGTGGTCACGAGGATTGTAGCTGCGGTTATGATGCTGCTGCTGCTGTTACTGCCACAGCTGCTGCTGATGACCATGCAATGTATGGTTGGTATTGGTCACGAGGATTGTAGCTGCGGTTATGATGCTACTGTTGTTACTGCCACAGCTGCTGCTGATGACCATGATATTTTTGGTTGGCAACGGTCACAAGGATTGTAGCTGCGGTTACGCTATTGCAGTTACTGCTGCCACTGCTGTCGCTGCTACCACGGCAGCGAGTGTAGCGTGACCGGCTTGGGCCTCCATCACTCTGTTCCCGCACAACATCTCCCCGGTCGCTGTGTCTGCGTGCGTGCGTGAGTGCGTGTGTGTGTGCGACACGGCCCCTGGATGAGCCTCCGCGTTCCTGTGATGGTTTAATTCCGTCCCGTTTGGCCGCGATCAGCGATGGCCCCCTCGCCCTGGGCGTCTCTGTCACCCGCCCGCCGGACCGCCGGCTCGCCGCCCTCCAGCCAGCGACGGATCAAATTGAAGCAGCCCCGCTCCCCGTGTATCCTGTTGCAGGGGCCGATTGCACATCCAGGAGTTCGACTGCCCACCCCACATAGGCAGACGCGCGCGTGTGCGCGCCAGCCTGCTAATTCTCCTCCCTTATCTCATCGCATCTCCCCCTCTTCTGTTTTGAACTCACCCTGTCCGTCTCCTCTCACCTCTTTCCCGGACTCCCGTTTCACCTCTGTGCTCTCTCCCTGTGCTGTTCTCTCGACTCCTCGTCGCTACTCTTTTCTCTCACCTCTTTCCTCTCCACCTGCCCCTCTGCTCTCCTCTCTCTCTCTCTCCCTGGGCATGCCCCCTCTCAACTGGTGCCTCCTCTCGTCTTACCTCTTCATCGCCGTTCCCCTTCCCCACCTCCTCTCCACTCCAGTCTTCCTTCTTCTTTCCTCTCACCTATAACTGCCCCTCCCATCTCACCTCTTCTCTCCTCTTTACACTGACCATGCGCCCCCCCCCCTTGCCTTCCCATAATCCCACCTCCAAAGATGGACTGCTGGGGCAAGTGCTGTTAGAGAGCGCCTATCGGGGCTGATATGCTCACACACGTACAGGTACACGTGCAGACAGACACACGTGGTTTAGAAACAACAACAACAACAGCTGACACTTATGACAGCTATGGTGCCAGCCTAGATGCACTTTGACAATAACACTGAAAAACACAAAAACAACGATGGTAACGATTTTAATGATAATCACGATGATAGTAAAAATGAATTTAATTAATGGTGCCTATGGTGTTGCCCATGATCGTGCATCAAATCTCTGAAATAAAATAGAAATGTTGCTCTCACTAACCACTGCGCCTCCGCTCATTCCTCCCAACCCCCCTCCCCCGCATCCCTCACTGCGCCCCTCCAACCCCCCGGGGGACAGCCCCCACAGGGCCAACAGGGGGAGGCTGCCACACCGGGCGACGTCGGGCCCCCGGCTGCGATGGGGCTGGCCGCGGACTCCGTGGGGCCCTACAGCGTGCAGACGGAGCCCGTCGACCTCTCTATCAATAAGTCGAGCCGGAGTTCGCCCGCGGCCTCCACCACTGCCCGGCTCAACCACACCAAGGCCGGCCACACGTTACCGCCGCGGCCGCTGCCGCCGCCGCCGCCGTCGTCGTCGTCTCCGTCGGCGTTATCGCTGCTGTCCTCGTCCTCCTCCTCGTCGCCGTCGTCGGTGACGTGCCAGTCGCTGGCGCTGTCGGCGCTGCCCGGCACGGCCGCGGTGCTGGCCACGCCGACGGGAGCCGGCCTGGTGCGGGTGTTCCACGCGCGGCTCGCGGTTGGAGCCCACCCCCCCGTCGCGGTGGCGGTGGGGGGGTCGACGGCTCCACCGCCGCCTCCGCCGCCTCCTCCCGTCGGGGGGGGTGCCGGTGCCGGCGGCGGGCCCGGCGCTCGGCGCGTGCCGCTCGTGGTGCAGCCCGTGCCCGTGGTGTACACCGCGGCCGTGCGCAGCCACCCCGGCGTGTCCATCGCCGTACCCGTCATAGAGGAGCACGCCGCACCACGGCAAGAAGGTGGGGGAGGACGAGGAGGAGGAGGGTGGTGAGGAGGGTGGTGAGGAGGGTTAGAGGTGGTGATGGTGAGGCAGAGGAGCCAGTGTGATCCATAATCGATGTTTGGGTTAGGCCACAATGATCTGGCCAAATTGTTGGAGTGAAACCCTCCACCACCCGACATAACCAAGTGGGCGAGTAATTTGGTGAAAGTAATTTACCGCTACTAGCGTGAAGTTTGCTTATAAAGACCTTTCAGATTTTTATTTGGTCTTGCTACTTACAGAAGTATGTATGTATGTTGAACTTTTTCCGCTCTGTACGTAGCCTACCCTGCTCATTGGAGGTTCGATATGGCCAAATTGTTAGGTACCTTATGCTCCACACGGTCACACCTTGAGATCGTCAAACGCAGAACGTCTTGTTGGTTGCTAACACCGTCGTTTAGGATCAGGAGGGCCTTGAGTTCATGTGTTCCTTGTCTCTGGATGTCTAGCCTAGTCATGTTAGGACTGTCATGAGCCTGCGGGCCTATGTTGTGGGTAGTGCAGAATAATCCAATTCCAGTTACCAAGATTTCAATATACTGGGTGGCCCTAAAAGTCAGGACACATAGAGTTATTATATTTATTTCAACGCACCACGTAGGGTTATTTCGTTTACTTTAACAAACGTTTAAACTGACTTCCATTAAGATTCATGCATGATGCATGACATTCTGTTTTGAAAATTAATGTAGGCCTTTGTTTTTAAGATTACAGCTGTGCAATCTTAGAACGTTCATCAATTGCGTTTTGTAGTCTCGATTCATTCAGGATTCTTGGGCGAGTTTTGTCAACGCTGTCTGAATAGGAAGAAGAAGAAGAAGAAAATACTTAAACAATATAAACTATTAAAATGTTTTGATGCCAGTTTTGAAACTAAATTAAATAACCTAACAGAATATAAACTATTCAAATGTTTTCATGCCAGTGTTGAAACTAAATTAAATGGCCCGATGTGTCCCGACCTGTTTGGGCCCCCCTCTATAAACTCTTTGAATTTGTTAACTTTCATTTAATGTTTTTAATGCTCTGTGTGTGTACAATCCCAATTGAGCAATTAGGAGGTAACTTTTTTCAGCATTGGAATGTTGTTGGTGCATGATACCAGCAGTTAAGTCACATTGTAAGTTTGGGTTTAGCCACGGGAGAAAAGAAGAGAGCCCAGAGGAAACCCCATGCAGAACAGGGGGAGAGAACATCCAAACTCCACGCGCAGTCGGGAATCGAACCCAGGCCCTTCTTGCTGTGAGGCACGGGCGTTACCGCTACGCGATGAACCAGCGCGACCCGAGTTCGATTCCTGCTCACGGCCAACGCCAGTGACGATTTATCTGAACCGGTCCTGGGCCTCCCCTAGGTCGACTCAACCTCAAACGAGTCACCGGTGCGGTGCGTAATAGGTGCTCGCTCACAGTACCTGCCCCAACGGTCTGTAAAGACTCTACACGGGGAATCTCTGTCTTCTGTATGGAAGTTATATGCCGAGTTATATTCGCTACCGAGGCGTAACTCGCCCCCTCGTGCAGCGTCAGATGAATGACTTGGGTGCCATGTAGACTGCCGTATTCACGAGATTATGCGACGTTCCGGAAAGTACGACGCACTCAAAATTTCTGCCTGGTGTCACCAAATTTCTACAACTCTGAAAACAACAACAACAACAACAACAGACTGTTGGGACAAGTGCTGTTAGTGAGCACCGAGGAAGGCCGGCACGGCACACGAAGGGGTGGGTGACCAACACCACGCCCGGCCGCCTTTGTCTCCCCAGTGGCGATGTTTTTACACACCGCACCAGCTACTCGTTTGGAGGCTAAATCGGCATAGGGCAATCCAAGGAGCGGTTCAGATAATCGTCGTCACTGACGGTGATGGCCGTGAGTGGAAATCGAACTCGGGTCGCCGGGGTTCGTATCGCAGCGCGCTCACAGCTACGCCACCGCTCCCCACACACGCACACACAGACACACACACAAGCACACACAGACAAACAAAGATCCCCCATATAGCCTCAATAGACTGTCGGGGCAAGTGGTGTTAGCGAGCACCTATGAAGGCCGCAACGGTACATGAGGGGGTGGGTGGCCAGCACCACGCCCGACCGCCTTTGTCTCCCTAGTGGCGATGTTTACACACCGCACCAGCTACTTATTTGAGGCTGAGTCGACCCAGGGGAGGCCCGGGACCGGTTCAGATAATCGTCACCGATGTTGGCCGTGAGCGGGAATCGAACCCGGGTCGCCGGGATTATACACAGACACACACGCACAGACACACACAGACACACACAGACACACACACAGACACACACACAGATACACACAGACACACACACAGATACACACACAGACACATCCACAAGCACACACAGACATACACACACAGACACACACACAAGCACACACAGACATACACACACATACACACACACAGACACACCCACAAGCACACACAGACACACACACAAGCACACACAGACATACACACACATACACACACACAGACAGACACACAGATACACACAGACACACCCACAGACACACACAGACACACACGCGTACGTTTATCGGATTCTAAGACTCACCCCCAACTTTTGCCTTGAAAATTCGGGTGGGGTGGGGGGAAGCGCGTCATCTAATCAGCACGTGTTGCGTGAATCCACTACTGGATGAGGGCCGTCCCTCATCCCACTCGAGGGGCACTTGGGGGATGGTTTGGCCATACCCCTCCACCACGCTGGTCAACGCGGGCTGCAGCTGCTGCTTGTGGTGGTAGGTTTTTTTGCAGACGGATGGATGCTGCTGCTCTGCCCTCTGCTGCCTGCCCGTGACTGCTGCGCACGTTGTCGATGCATGCACAGCGGTCAGGCAACGAAAATATAACGAGAGCAGAGCTATTTTTTTGTTCGAATTCTCTCCAAAAAATGTTTTATTTCAAGAGCGTAACGAGCATGGGGGGCAAGGCACCCCCTGCCTTGCCCCCCACTCCACCCCCCCCCCCCTGGTGGCTAAAGCTACGAGCTGGGCCCCCCATGACACCCACCATGAGATTTGTTGTCAACAAGCAGTGTTAAAGAACAACGACGCTCGTTTAAAACGGAGCGCCCCGTACAGCGTTAAATGCTCGAGACCGTGAGTGTAACGATTGCGAGGAGGCAGAAGCAGCCGCGATATCGAAAGGCCTCCTCGGTGCGACCGTGCGAGACAAATCAAATACTGTGGGTGCACCACCCGGACCGATCGCCGCGCCGCCTGAGCTGATGATGGCGTAACTGCGCCACTGATTACGCCGCATTGCGTGCGAATAGGAGACGGTGGGCCCCTTAATAAAATCACGTGACGAGGCCAGGCCCCTTCAAGAGCCGCACGGGTGGCTTCCGGAGCCGCAGTTTGCCGACCCACGCCGTGCGTCGTAGTCACAGCAACGAGTGATTCAACTCGGGATCACTGAGGCTGCCATCACTCCTCGTCGAGTAGAGGAGGGTGGGGGAGGGGGGGGAACGACTCAGCAGGTGCCAGGAGGAGCAACCCGCGGACGAGCGAGAAGGCAGCAGCCGGAACCACGCGGCGATGAGCCGGCGCTGCCAGCAATTTGCCCGAGCTTCGCGGTCCTCCGTACGTTGAGCTGTTATCGGCCAATTAGTGAGTGCGTGCGAGGGGGAAACACTCTATTCCGTACAGGCGGAACGGGTGGAGTCCACAGTTTTAGCTGTACCGCCTCCTCCTGGCAGGGCCAGGGCACGGATTGTGCTTGACGCCCGCACGGGAAGGGAGTTTTACACCATCTGTGTGGTGAGCCACCAACCCTCGCTGCCTCCACAGTGCTGGATTGCAGGCCACGTGCGTAGCCATCACGACCACCAACATCCGGGCACTGATACAGGCTCACAGCTGCTAAGCTTTCGAGATCGCGCTTATTTCTGATGATTTAGGAGTAAGCAGGTGGTGATAGCGAGCGCCTATTACGACTGTGAAGTTCGTCACACTGAGATGTCACCTTAGCAGGTTTTTGAATGTCGATGAATTTAAATTTAAAGACTGACGTTCCCCTCGGTTTAAAATGGAACCGCCCGATGGGTAGGTCGTTACCATTCACCTGTGTGGACGTGAGCACGTGGAATGTACCACTGTGGCCCAACAGTGGGTTGGTTTTGGAGGTGGTCATGTTGGTGATTGTAAATGTTGTGGATTTGTCTCTCCAACACACCGGTGTGCTGTACTGGTAACGAATCGGCACGTTCTGTTTACGTGACAAACCTTACTAATTGGCTGTGTCGGTTGGCGGCGGGTTTAACGACACATATTTACGCGATCTCATAAAAAAAAACTATACCTGTATGATGGATGATATTGGTCGCGAAAGCCTACGTGTTAAACTGATGTTGATGGATGACTGAATTTTGTGCCCGTGTCTCCTTGCCTCCCCGCGTCTCCCCTGTGTCTCTCTGTTTCTTCCCACGTCTCCCCTGTGTCTCTCTGTCTCTTCCCATGTCTCCCCCCCCGTCCCCGTCCCATTGTCTCAGAGGGTGCGGGAGCCGAGGCTGGGATCCGCGCCATCAAAAGCGAAAGTGGCAGTGAAGACGAGATGACGTCACTGGTGGCAGACGAGGCGCGCTCCTCTCTCTCGCAAGAGTACGGGTGGAGGGGGGGGGTCATGAGGGGCGGGGGTGAGGTCAGGGGGGGGTCAGAGAGGAAGGTCATGAGGGGCGGGGGGGAGGTCAGGGGGGGTCAGAGAGGAAGGTCATGAGGGGCGGGAGTGAGGTCAGGGGGGGTCAGAGAGGAAGGTCATGAGGGGCGTGGGTGAGGTCAGGGGGGGGTCAGAGAGGAAGGTCATGAGGGGCGGGGGGGAGGTCAGGGGGGGTCAGAGAGGAAGGTCATGAGGGGCGGGGGTGAGGTCAGGGGGGGGTAAGAGAGGAAGGTCATGAGGGGCAGGGGGGAGGTCAGGGGGGGTCAGAGAGGAAGGTCATGAGGGGCAGGGGGGAGGTCGGGGGGGGTCAGAGAGGAAGGTCATGAGGGGCGGGGAGGAGGTCAGGGGGGGGGGTCAGAGGAGGTGGGGGTCAGACAGGGGTGTGGGGGGGGGCGGTCATGAGGGGCGGGGGGGAGGTCAGGGGGGGGGTCAGAGAGGAAGGTCATGAGGGGCGGGGGGGAGGTCAGGGGGGGTCAGAGAGGAAGGTCATGAGGGGCGGGGGTGAGGTCAGGGGGGGTCAGAGAGGAAGGTCATGAGGGGCGGGGGGGGAGGTCAGGGGGGGTCAGAGTGGAAGGTCATGAGGGGCGGGGGGGGAGGTCAGGGGGGGTCAGAGTGGAAGGTCATGAGGGGCGGGGGGGAGGTCAGGGGGGGGGTCAGAGGAGGTGGGGGTTAGACAGGGGTATGGGCACGGTTGAGGAGGATGTGGGGTAGAGTCGGTTTGGGGTAGGGATGGTGAAAACAAAACTACGGATGGGAAATCGAAAGAAACGTCGATGTGTCGTCAGACGAGAAATGTTTGTGATGAAAACATCGATGGGCCCTCAAAGATCGGAAACTCAAACGTCAAAGCGTATTTTTTTCGATGCGGTGTTTTTTTATATTCACTATTTGCTGGAGAGAGCAACGTAAATGAGCGGAAGCCTTGTGCCTTACTGGAGAAAATAATGCATATTTAATAACAAAATAGCACAGAGTCTAATGTTTACAACGCTGTTACTGCAGAGTCAACACCCAGCCTACGTCTGCTTTCCAGAACACCCACACTAACCCTCTCTGCAGTGCGTATTCATCTATCCTGTATACAGCATCGACATCTATCAACCACGTCAGTAGAGTTTAACACGTAGGCTTTCACGACCAATATCCATTATACAGGTTTTCTTGGGTTAGATCGAGTAAATATATAAATATCTCGTTAATCCCGTCAATCAGTAAGGGTTGTCACGTGAACAGAACGTGGCCGATTCGTCACTACTACAACACACCGGTGTTTTGGAGAGCCAAGCCACCACATTACAATCTGAGTACGACGTTTTGCTATTAATTACAACCAGCATCATCTATTTGAGGAACGACACAGGTGGACTTCTACACAAATCTGACTGTCGCCTGATGAAGCTGGTTGTAATTATTGGCGAAACGTCGTACTCAGATTGTAAACGTTGTGGATTTGCTCTCCAACACACCGGTTAGTGCTGTACTAGTGACGAATTGGCATGTTCTGTTTACGTGACAACCCTTACTAGTTGGCTGTGTCGGGTGGTGGTGGGTTAACAACACTTTTATATTTATGCGATCCAACCCAAACAAAACGTGTATGATGGATGTCAGTAGAGCGACCAATTTGTCTTTTTATTTTAGATAAAAATTCAGGTGGCCGTCAGGTGGTGGGATGTTGTTTTATATATTTTGGTGTTTACTTGCCTCCTAGCAATGAGTTTCGGAATTTTAATTGTTTTCCAAAATGTTCAAGGACACATCTCGATTTGTTTTCTTCTTCAGATATCGTTCGTTGTAATTTAAGGCGTCGTCCTGCCACGTTTTGCCAATTTTGCCGGGAAAATCAAATTTTCTGGCAGAAAAAAAAAGTGACAACGTGGATGTCATTTCCTGTGACATCTTCCTGTCGACTCTATATATATTTTAGTTTTCCGGATCGTCCAAAATCGAATGTAATTGTGTATTATCGAGCGCCTTCAACTCACGGCGCTTGACATAGCTTGCAAAACGGTGACAGAGTAGAATGATTTAGATGGCGGCGGCGTGCTACAAGGAGTGAGGAATGAGTGACAGCGATAGAGGGTTACCTCGGGATCACGAAAGGCCAGGGGAGGGACAGGAAGGAGTGGAGGGGCGAGGCTTTAAGAGAGGAACAGAGGGAGGTTAAGGAGGGGATAGCTTAATGTACAGGAGCAGTGTTGAGTCTATGGGTAGTGTTGAGTCTGTGCGCAGTGTTGAGTCTATGGGCAGTGTTGAGTCTATGGGCAGTGTTGAGTCTATGGGTAGTGTTGAGTCTATGGTGCAGTGTTGAGTCTGTGGGCAGTGTTGAGTCTATGGGCAGTGTTGAGTCTATGGGCAGTGTTGAGTCTATGGGCAGTGTTGAGTCTATGGGTAGTGTTGAGTCTATGGGTAGTGTTGAGTCTATGGGCAGTGTTGAGTATATGGGTAGTGTTGAGTCTATGGGCAGTGTTGAGTATATGGGTAGTGTTGAGTCTATGGGTAGTGTTGAGTCTATGGGCAGTGTTGAGTCTATGGGTAGTGTTGAGTCTATGGGTAGTGTTGAGTCTATGGGCAGTGTTGAGTATATGGGCAGTGCTGAGTGTATGATGCAGTGTTGAGTCTATGCGCAGTGTTGAGTCTGTGCGCAGTGTTGAATCTATGGGCAGTGTTGAGTCTGTGGGCAGTGTTGAATCTATGGGCAGTGTTGAGTCTGTGGGCAGTGTTGAGTCTATGGGCAGTGTTGAATCTATGGGCAGTGTTGAGTCTGTGGGCAGTGTTGAGTCTATGGGCAGTGTTGAGTCTTTGGGCAGTGTTGAATCTATGGGCAGTATTTAGTCTATGGGGAGTGTTTAGTCTATGGGCAGTGTTGAGTCTATGGGCAGTTTTGAGTCTATGGGCGGTGTTGAGTCTATGGGCAGTGTTGAATCTATGGGCAGTGTTCAGTCTATGGGCAGTGTTGAATCTATGGGCAGTGTTTAGTCTATTGGCAGTGTTGAGTTTATGGGCGGTGTTCAGTCTATGGGCAGTGTTGAATCTATGGGCAGTGTTGAATCTATGGGCAGTGTTGAATCTATGGGCAGTGTTTAGTCTATTGGCAGTGTTGAGTCTGTGCGCAGTGTTGAGTCTATGGTGCAGTGTTGAATCTATGGGCAGTGTTTAGTCTATCGGCAGTGTTGAGTCTATGGGCGGTGTTGAGTCTATGGGCAGTGTTGAATCTATGGGCGGTGTTGAGTCTATGGGCAGTGTTGAGTCTATGGGCAGTGTTGAGTCTATGGGCAGTGTTGAGTCTATGGGCAGTGTTGAGTCTATGGGCAGTGTTGAGTCTATGGGCAGTGTTGAGTCTATGGGCAGTGCTGCTCAATGTAGAGGGAGAGTTGATTCCAGTGGATCCATTTAGATTTTTCCGTACCTTAATTTGTCTATATAAGGGTTCTGAACATAATTTGTCCAAGCCAACTATTGTTATGATAAATGTATTTGATTGTATGTTGTCTTACGCAGTGCAGTTGTTTCGGCTCTGATTTTGTACTTGCTTGATGCATTTGCGCTTTATGCTATTGCTTTTGTAATTTTAGTGAGCTCGCCCTCAAAACTACGAACTAAACCTTATTTATTGAACCAGGCAATGCCCACTGAGATATACAGCTCTTTTTCAGTAGCCACCTGGCCACAAATGACAGCTCAACGAAGTGGCTTTTTACGTGGACATGCATAGCAGCCGAATAGCATAAATGCATGTTTCTAAATGACATGCAAACTCCAAATATACAGGCGTCGTGGTCGTGATCGATCCCACGACCTCCTGTGTACCAGGCGACGTAGTTGACATCTCGATAAACTCGAGCAGTGGAACATTGATTCGTACGCCACACCTGTAACGTCCATCCGCACGTACGTGACCCTCGACCCTAACCGTGACCCCCCCCCTGTGACCCCCCGTGACCCCAGCGCCCAGGGCATCAAGAGGTCGGGGAGCCCCGAGTCGCCCGACTCGAAGAGGAGGAGGATTCACCGCTGCGAGTTCGACGGCTGCGACAAAGTGTACACCAAGAGCTCGCACCTCAAGGCTCACATGCGCACGCACACAGGTGAGTGGACGGGTGAGGGTGCACGTGTGTGGGCAGGTGAGTGGGTGAGGGTGTAGATGAGGGTGTAGGTGAGGGTGTAGCTGAGTGGACAAGTGAGGGTTCAAGTGTGTGAGCAGGTAAGTGGGTGAGGGTGTAGATGAGGGTGTAGGTGAGGGTGTAGGTGAGTGGACAAGTGAGGGTTCAAGTGTGTGAGCAGGTGAGTGGGTGAGGGTGTAGGTGAGGGTGCAGGTGAGGGTGTAGGTGAGTGGACAAGTGAGGGTTCAAGTGTGTGAGCAGGTGAGTGGGCAGGTGAGAGTGCAGTTGAAACTACAACTGAGCGGCTAATTGAGGAGGTAGGTAAGGGGACAGATGAGTTGACAGGTGGAGGTACAAGTGTGTGGGCAGGTGAGTGGGTAAGGGTGTAGGTGAGTATGTAGATGAGTGGACAGGTGAGGGTACAAGTGTGTGAGCAGGTAAGTGGGTGAGGGTGTAGATGAGGGTGTAGGTGAGGGTGTAGGTGAGTGGACAAGTGAGGGTTCAAGTGTGTGAGCAGGTGAGTGGGTGAGGGTGTAGATGAGGGTATAGGTGAGGGTGTAGGTGAGTGGACAAGTGAGGGTTCAAGTGTGTGAGCAGGTGAGTGGGTGAGGGTGTAGGTGAGGGTGCAGGTGAGGGTGTAGGTGAGTGGACAAGTGAGGGTTCAAGTGTGTGAGCAGGTGAGTGGGCAGGTGAGAGTGCAGTTGAAACTACAACTGAGCGGCTAATTGAGGAGGTAGGTAAGTGGACAGATGAGTTGACAGGTGGAGGTACAAGTGTGTGGGCAGGTGAGTGGGTAAGGGTGTAGGTGAGTATGTAGATGAGTGGACAGGTGAGGGTACAAGTGTGTGGGCAGGTGAGAGTGCAGTTGAAACTACAGGTGAGTGGGCAGGTGAGTGGTTAAGTGAGGAGGTAAGTGAGTGGACAGGTGATTTGACAGGTGGAGGTACAAGTGTATGGGCAGGTGAGTGGGTGAGGGTGTAGGTGAGTACGTTGATGAGTGGACAGGTGAGGGTACAAGTGCGTGGGCAGGTGAGAGTGCAGTTGAAACTGCAGGTGAGTGGGCAGGTGAGTGGCTAAGTGAGGAGGTAAGTGAGTGGACAGGTGATTTGACAGGTGGAGGTACAAGTGTATGGGCAGGTGAGTGGGTAAGCGTGAAACTACAGGTGACCTTCGATTAGCACGATTGGCTATGTACGATATGAAAAAAGTTCAACATACATAGAGGTGAGGATGTCGGTGAGTGGGCAGGTTCAGATACCAATGTGTGGCATGGAGTGGGTAAATACATGAGTTTCAATTTTGGAGGTGAGGATACTGGTCAGTGGATTGGTAAGTGGGTAGGTAGGTGGCCAGGTGAGTGTATAATCGAGTTAGACGGCTGATAGGGCAGTTGTGTAGAGAGTGGAGAGTTTCCCATACCTGGGCAGTGTGCTCATGACCGGCTCCGGTTTAACAGCAGAGGTCTCACTCCGAATCAGTCGAGCGGCAATATCTTTTCATCGGTTGCGTAACGTTGTGTGGAAGCTACCGGGTCTGTCGCTCCGCACGAAGCTTCAGGTCTTCTCAGATACGGTTATTCCCTCCTTTCTCTACGCTTGTGAAACGTGGACCCCTCTAATGGAACATCTTCGCCGGTTAGAAACATTTAGGCTGGCCTGCCTACGAGCCATTCTGGGTTTAACCTGCAGGCTGGATTGTGTGAGGAGCTCACAAATCCTTGAAAGATCTGGACAAAGTCCCATCGGTGAGCTCCTCCGGCAGGCAAGGCTGCGTTGGCTGGGTCATGTAGCCCGCATGTCCAGCCACGGCATGCCTAAACAGCTTTTGTTCGGCCAGATAAAGGGGTTTAAACGGGCGCGGCACGGGCTAGAGAAGAGATGGAGTGATGTGGTGCAGGAGGATGTGGAGCTGAGTGGACTTGCAGTGGTGTCAAGATCGGTCTCTGTGGAAGAGGCTCGTGAAGGACACTGCTACGGGGCAGTTGGAGGCAGTCACCCTCCAACAACAACGGAGGGCGGAGGAGCAACGCTCACAACAATGAGCGGAGCGCCAGGTGGCTAATGCACAGCAAGTTGGCATAGTAGGGGGCACAGGTGGTGCATCAGCCAGTCATCTCAGTCAGTCGACCCGTGGCACCTGGGGTCTGCCCCGTGACCTCCTGCCAGCGGGCGTTCTACACTTCACGTGGCCTCAACGTGCACATAGCCTGGTACAAGCGTCGTTGTGACGTCAGCGCCACTTAGTGGCGAATGGCGGTTGTTGTTGTACAATCGAGGACTCTGGTAGGAAAGCAATTGAGAATATAGGTGAGTGGAGAAGTGAGTGGGAGGTGAACACGCAGGTGAGTGTTCAGATGAGTGGGCAGGTCAAGGCATGGGTAAGTGGGAATACGAGTCGTGGAGAGCTGAGGGTGCGAGTGTGTTGATGAATGGACCAGCACGGAAGAGTAGGCCAAATTCCCAGGAAGAGGGGTTCTTTCGAGCTTCCTTTGGTGCAGAGGTCGCAACCGGGTACCCGATACCCGTACCCTACCCGATACCCGGCTACCCGTACCCGGCCGGGTAGGACGCTGCTACTGGGCCCGGCCGGATACGGGTACGGGTAGACCGTGAGTCACTGGTGAGTAACTGTTTGTCACTCATTTCCCAACGTCTTGTCTCTTCTCACAATTCAAGTTCCTAGAATCAACCCACCCGCGCCTGCAACATGGCTTCATCCCAGAGGTCGCAATCAGGTACCCGATACCCGTACCCTACCCGTACCCGGCCGGGTACGGGTAGGGTACCCGGCCGGGTACGGGTAGGGTACGGGTACGGCCGGGTACGGGTACCCGTTTGCGACCCTGGTGCGGCCGGGTACGGGTACGGGTAAAGAATCAAAACCCGTTTGCGACCTCTGCTTTGGTGGAAGCACTTTTGCCAGTAGGTGGCGCGAGCGAGCAGTTTCAGGGCTGCGTCTCTCTGTGCCAAGTCACCAAGGCGGCTCTATTGCTGCCACGAGGGTGCGCTATGAGACAGCTGTAGCTGCTGCTGCTGCTGCTGCAGCTGCCGGAGGTGTCAATCAGATCTACCACATTGATGGTTCAAGCGCTAAGGCACCTGATCGGTACCACCTGGGGTGGAAAATGCCACCAGCCTCCAATGCTACCAGTGTCAGAATCAAAATCAGAATCTGTCTTGATACTGGAGGAATCCGATGAACTATAAAGCTCTTTATTACACAGATATTGTATTCAGGAGGGGCAGTGTCGACCACGAGCAGTCTTCACCATGGGCTGACGCCTTGCGTACCTCCGACTAGCACTGTTGGCTACGTAAGGCGCGAAAGAAGTTCGACATCCAGCGATATATTCACTTTCATCCACTTGATTTTCGTCGCTTCGCTCTTTCGTCCGATTTCAACTATAACCACATTTAAAATTTCATCCACGCACCGTCGTTTTTCGTTCAGCCCTTGACTAGAAGTCGTTCAGTGAGCATCTCTGTGACGTGCTATTTTTTTCGGAGCATACATTACCTGCTGCGATCTACGGACGAGAAACACGGACGTTGGCAAGAAAAAGTGCAACGAAAGCCGAAGAACAGAAACTCGCGAGATGTTTGCTACCTCGCCTGGTGTACAGGAGGTCGTGGGTTCGATCCCGCCCCTGGTACCTGTTGTGTATTTTGGGAGTTTGCGGTGTCTCTCTCTCTCTCTCATCATCATCATCATCATCACGGTGGCTATGAGATGTTAACTACCTCACCTTGTGTACAGGAGGTCGTCGGTTCGATCCCGACCCTGGTGCCTGTTGTGTATTTTGGGAGTTTGCGGTGTCTCTCTCTCTCTCATCATCATCACGGTGGCTATGAGATGTTAACTACCTCGCCTGGTGTACAGGAGGTCGTGGGTTCGATCCCGCCCCTGGTACCTGTTGTGTATTTTGGGAGTTTGCGGTGTCTCTCTCTCTCTCTCATCATCATTATCATCATCACAGTGGCTATGAGATGTTTGCTACCTCGCCTGGTATACAGGAGGTCGTGGGTTCGATCCCGCCCCTGAAGCCTGCTGCTGTATATTTGGAGTTTGCGTGTTTCTCTCTCTCCCCGTGGTCGCGTGGATTTTTCTGCGGGTCCTCCGGTGTTGCCCCCCACATTTATAAAACCACACGGCTTTATAGTACACTACTTGGCTATTATATATTTCCACATTGATAAGCCACTTCGTTGAGCTATCATTTGTGATAGCCAGGTCGCTTCTGAAAAAGAGTTGTTCAGCTCAGTGGGCCTCACCTGGTAAAAAACAAAACTAGTTTATGATAATTGTCTTTTTTTACCCTTCTATCTGGCAACAAAACTGACACCTTTTTTACAAGGAGTCATGTTTGCATTGACCACAATACCTGCGGTCATAATGCAAACAAAAAACATAACTCTGATAATGTGCACTGTCCTTGAAGTTGATTGGTCCACACCCGAGACAGCTTTCCTTAGAGCCTAGTCTCATATGGTGTTGGACCAGATGACGCCAAAAGGCGCACAACTCAAAGACAATGCACCATCAGAGTATGAGAGCTCGGGGTAAGCATTTACACCATCGGAACCTAATTTTTTACTGGCAAATGAGGTTCCAATGGTGTAAAAAAATAGTTTAGTTTCGATGGGGCTCGTGTGCAGCGGCTGGATGCAGCGTTGCTTCGTGAGGTCATGAGAGACGGTCATGGCCTGCGGTGGGCTTCATCCAGTGGTTGATAGATCCTGGATGATTATGTTCTACGCTAGGACGGGATGTGTTGTGGCAGGGTTGTGGCTTTGAAGTGTGGGCTTGCAGCGCCCGGAGCAGGGATTGACGGGTAATGATTACACACGCGAACACTCGTTTTTTCTAGCCCTCTGTTCCTCCCTCCCGCTCGTAATGTCTCCCTCCCCCTGATCCCCAACATCTCCCTCCCCCTGATCTCCCACGTCTCCCTCCCCCTGATCCCCCAGGTCTCCCTCCCCCTGATCCCCAACATCTCCCTTCCCCTGATCCCCCAACATCTCCCTCCCCCTGATGCTTAAAAAATCTCCCTCCCCCTAATTCCCCAACATCTCCCTCTCCCTGATCCCCCAACATCTCCCTCCCCCTGATCCCCCACACCCCCCCCCCTGATCCTTCACATCTCCCTCCCCCTAATTCCCCACGCCTCCCTCCCCCTGATCCCCCCACGCTCCCCCACGTCTCCCTCCCCCCCTGATCCCCCCACGCCTCCGGCCTCCTCTCCACCTTCCTCGTAAACATCCCAAACCTCCTCCTCCCCCCTCCCCCCTCCCGGCGCACGCCACCAAACCCCCCTTTGTTGTGCAACGCTCACCAAATCGCAGCGAAACGTCGGGCACCGCGCCGTGCGAAAAAATCACGCGGAGAGAGCGATGGGCAACGGGGCGACGTTTCGGGCAAGCGGGCACCTCGTTCCCAGCGCCAGCCGCGGTCGGCCAAACGTCCCCGTGTACAGCAGCAGCGGAGAGCCCTCTTTAGAGAGAGAGAGTCCTGAGACTCATTTGAGCAAGGCGTGTGTCCACGAATCGGAAGTTTCTCACTTCCGAGCCGTGACGGATCACCTGCGGATGACAAAGCACATTTGTCTCTCCCCAGACCACCCCTCCCACCCCCGTTTCTCCCGAATCGAGAAGAATGGTCTCACGGTGTTTTGCAACTAAAAATAAAAAAACCTCCGGGTACGTGCGTGTGAACATTTGTGTGTGCGCGTGCGTTTAATAGTGGGGAGCGGTAGCGTAGGCGGTTAGCGCGCTACGCTACGAATCCGGGCGACCCGAGTTCGATTCCTGCTCACGGCCAACACCAGTGGCGATTTATCTCCCCCTAGGTCGACTCAGCCTTAAATGAGTACCTGGTGTGATGTGTAAACACCGCCACTCGGAAGACAAAAGCGGCTGGGCGTGGTGCTGGCCACCCACCCCTTCGTGTGTGTATGTGTGTGCCGTGCCGGCCTTCATAAGTGCTCGCTAACAGCACTTGCCCCAACAGTCTGTTGCAGGCTATACGGGGAATCTTTGTCTTGGTGTGTACGTTTTGTGTTTCATAGATCGCTCAGATTGCATTGTCGGATGGGGAACACGCAGCGTCGTTGGAGCTGAATTCAAATATTTAATCTGATGTTCTCTAAAAATACTGAGATGCGAGAGTTAAAAGCTTGGCTGGGTAACTGCAGAGCAAATGCCATTCGAGGTGTGTTGTTGTTGTTGTTGTGCGCGTGTGTGGTGCTCACTGCTCGCTTATGATCGTATGGGGAGTACTGTATTAGCTAAGCCCAATTGCTAGCATTACCCCTTGCCCCAGCATTAGCCCTAGGGCAAGCATTGCCCCTGGCCCTCATTAATAGCAAAACCACAAACACTTGGGCTGCGTATGGGAGGAAACCAGAGAAAGCCCTCTCTGCATACGATGGACGAGCATTCACCACAGCCCATCCCCTGGCCACATCACCGCAGTGGCACGCCTGCAGCACCTGGCAAGCCCCAGTGGTGGTGGTGGCGGCGGTGGCGGTGATAATGATGGTGGTCACCCATCCAAGCGATAAACCAGGCTCAGTCAACTCTGCTGAGGCTTTGGAGTTCCATCGCGACCGGGGCGCGTTCCGGCTGATTTTTTCGTAAGCCCGCCAAGTGCAAAGCTGGGCGCGGGGGGGGGGGCGGTGTGTGTGGGTCTCCGCGAGTCTCGTGGCGTGATGCACAGGCGCTAAATGCCGCGTGAAAGAGGCGGAATGTTACGGGCAGCTCCCGGCGGCCACTCTCCTCGCACCAGCACGGCAAGCGGGCGGCGGTCCCACCGTGCCGAGTTGTTGGGACGCGTGCTGGCTTCGGCGGAGGCCGGCAGAGTAAAGCTGGCCGCCGCCGTCGTGTTTACCCCCCAAGATGTTTACCCCCCCCACCCCAAGATGCGCGCGTTGTTTGGTTTATTTATAGGCGCCGTACGCATCAATCTCGGGATTTCGTGATGCGCCGCGCGTATGGGGGGTACGGAAGGGGCGACTCAAGTTGTGCGCCGATGTTTTGCCCGCTGGGAGAGTTATTTTTTGTTTAACTCCATGATGGTGGCAGCCGGCCTGTAAGTCCAGTACCGTGGGGGCGGCGAGGATTGTTGGATCGCACTCGTGTTGTGAAACTCCCTTCTCCGCGTGGGCTGTTGAGGAGGAAGCCATCCTCTGGCTCGCCAGGAGAAAGCGGGGCAGCAAAATGTGGACTCCACCTGTTCCATCTCTGCGGGATGGAGTGTTTCTCCCTCGTACGCGTGGGTTGTCTCCGGTTTCCTCTCGCGCGTAAACACTCATTAAATGGCCAATAACACGTTCATATGTAGAGGACCGCAGAGCTTGGAGGGGAATGTTTCTCCTCGCGCCTCTGAGTCGTTCTCTCTCTAAGAGAGCGAGCGAATACGGTGCGGCGTTTTACAAGTTGACATTCGTGTATTATTATTCATAGAGTTTATTTGTCAACACAGCCTCCACCCACAGCCCAGTGCAGCGTGGACGGGAGGCCCCTCTCTCTGCCGCCTGTTGCTGCTGCTGGACTTCCACGTGTTTGCCCCTCTGTAGGAGGAGCGCACATTTTGAGTCGGAAACGACTCCAATCAGACGACGGGAGGCGTCATCCTGATACGCTTTTCCAAGCAGAGAGACGCTTGCTTCTATCCATTGTAGCGACTCGCACCTCGTCTGCTCGTCGAGCGGTGTTCTAACCCGCCTGCGCGAGGTGCTTGCGCTGTGCGGGCGCGCCGCGTGTGGCGTGGAGATCTTCAAGTTGCTGCATTGTGTCTCGTCGTGTGCGTGCGTGCGCGCGCAGGCGAGAAGCCCTACCGCTGCACGTGGGACGGCTGCACGTGGAAGTTCGCGCGCTCGGACGAGCTGACGCGTCACTTCCGCAAGCACACGGGCGTGAAGCCCTTCAAGTGCGTGGACTGCGAGCGCTCCTTCTCGCGCTCCGACCACCTCGCGCTGCACCGCAAACGCCACATGTTGGTGTGAGGGCCCCGGGGGGGGGGGGGGGGAGGGGGTGGGTGGCCTCCCCCCCCCTGTGTGTGGCGAGGCCCTGCGGGGGTTTTGCGGGGTCTGCGTGAAGGAGCAAGGGTCAAGGTTGAGACCTGGCTTTGACGCACTCGGTTTCATCCCAGAGTTTGAGGCCTGGGGTTGAGGCGTGGGATTTAAGCCCCGAGGTTTGAGGCGTGGGTTTTGAGGCCCCGGCGTGAGGCGTCGGAGGAGTCGGGGTGGCAAAGCAACAGGAGGAGGAGGCGGAGGGTTGGTGGATGTTGGATGGACGTTTACACCGGTGGAGGTTGTGCGCGTGTGGTTTGTGTCCGCGCGCACTCACATGCTTGCACAAGTCCTGCCGCTTTCAACGCACTCACACGTGTACACGAGCTTGCACTTACAAGCGCCCACCTACACGCACACCGGCTCGCACATGCAGACGCATGCACGCAAGCGCACACGCAGTGACTTACGCGTGTGCACGTGCGTGCACGACTTCATGGTGACCAACACACCAAACGCAACAGATACACTCACACACTCGATGCTCTCGTCTCGCGCACGCAAACTTGCACGAAAAACACACCACATCAAACAGACATTGGTACCATTGGAGGGTGGATACATTTTGGTGGTACCAATTTCTCCATGCGGCCAATAAATGTGAATTTACACACGATAGCATTTTCCTACTGTTTTCACATGAACATATCATCTGTGTTATTAGGGGCGTAACGATGAAATCGATCGATACGGACTATTATCGACTCTCAAACTCAAGGTACAGGCATCAAGATCTCGCCGGTTCGAATTCATATATTCCGTTTTCAATGATGTGACCCCCCCTCCGGCCACTAGAGCCTGCTACATTCACCGCACGTGAAAGCAAATGATCAAATCGCACCCCAAACGGTGATGGACTTTTCAAGAGATTGTGTTTTGCCAACCACAAGTATCAAGCCTACTGAGAAGTGAGATGATACCTGGAGTCGTGTATAAATGAGTACAGAACGACATGCAGTGGCGTAAGTTTGATTTAAGATAAGATTTATGATAAGATGTGTCGTAATTCTGCGTGAAGTTGCTATCGTGGCCTGCTGGACGTTTGACAGTTCGTGAGATAATTTTCTGTGCTTTGGTCCCGGGTTATTTACGCCCGGGCTAACAGCAGCAGTGGCAATAGCACAACAATTTACAACAACAACAACAACCACCACTGTTCATCACTAAGTCGCGGTGACGTCACCGCCCCCCCCGTACCAGGCTCGGTGCACTTTGACGTCGTGTGAAAGTGTGGAAGGTTTTGCACGTTGAATGGTAACAACAGCCACAGTTCACCGTTCAGTGGCGGTGACCCTCGCCACTGGCTCTCGTGCCAGACTAGGTGCACGTTAACAGTGGTGGAAGGCTCGCTGGTGGGCCGTCATCTATCAGACCCCAGGTGTTATGGGTTAACTCGGTGAGGTGACTGGCATCACCACCTGTTGCACACACACACACTCTAGCGACTGCTTATTCAATGAACAATTAAAATAAAATAAACTACCTAAACTTATTTATATAAAATTATATATATATAGTGACACAGAGAGTTAGCAGAGGCTATCCCGGTCCTAGTAATAACACACGGTGTGTATTTTTTTTCTCTTTCTGAACGATGCAGTGAAAAGCGACGTGGATATTGATCAGGTTTGGGAACGTTGTGAATTTTTGTTGTTGTAAATCTAAATGTGACACAACAACAACAACAACAAAATCCATCACTGCTTCGACGCTGGGCGAAGCCCCAAGGCCTTCGCTCGCGTGACCGGGTGAATTATTTAAAACGAAACATAAAATTCTCGGCTCGGAATTCTAATTTTTAGACGGGAGCCGAAATATTCGATCTTGGGACAGGAATCTCTCTTTTGTCGTCGTAATTGTTTCCCTCTTCCCTGAAAAGCACTAACTGCGTTTTATACCAAGTGCCATGCTGCTGAACTGCGTCAGGCGGACGGGATATTTACGATGGCGATGACAACGACGACGATGATGATGATGATCAGGGTCTAATTTCTCGCAGGATATTTCGAGAGGATTTACCGGACATAGCAGTTGCGCCCGGGGGGGGGGGGGCACGCACTTTGCTCTACTGGAGTAGGTGGCACGTGGCTTGTTCGTAGCCACGGGCATGAGCGAGCGAGAGAAGGTAAACGTGATGTGGTGTGCCGGGCGTGGGAATATTTTCCCGGAATAGCTGACACCCGGACGGACCTGGCCTGAAATTAAACCCTGATGATAATCGTGATGATAACGCCGCCGCTACTACTACTACTGTAAAACTCCTCTTATTCCCGATTATGTCGTGAGGGAGGGGGGGGGCATCAATGTTTCTTTTATCCGTGGGGCGATCTGCAAATTTACTCCACTCGCCCGTGACAACTGGATAATTGCGGATACTCGTAAGAATAGGAATACCGATAATAACACCAACAGTTGTCACGGATCGTACGGATCGCGGATGAGAGGAGTTTCACAGGACTCCCACTACGACTGCGACGCCACTGCTGTACAAACTCCCACCAGTATTTCTGATCGCCGCAAGATGAACACGGCACGGAATATGCAAGCGACCCACCCCGCGGCCGCATTGCTCCACGCCGAGTGGTCGATGTGCACTGCACCAGAGCCTCGCGAGTGAAACTCACCGCGGTTATTTTACGGGCGGAATCGGAGCTGCATTGCGTACAAGGCGGGCGGGCGGACGCACGGGGAAGCGCACAGAGACCTATATAGATACGAATATATTTTTTTGTTCCTCGTGTGTTTCGCAAACGGGCAGACGGTCTTTTTGTGGTGGGGGGGGGGGGGGAGGTGGGTTGGGGGGGGGGCACGATGTGATGTGAAACTCGGGAAAAAACTTTGACCAGATATTTCTCGTTTTTTTTTTGTTGCATTTTGTAAACACGTTTATCCCCGTTCCTTTCATCCCAATGAGACCGGGGGGGGGGGGGGGGTGGGCGGGCTTCATTTCTCACCCGACTATTTTCCGGGATGCTGGGAAACTGGAGTCGTCGGCGCAATAAAACTTGCGTCGGCTCGCAATGCGCCGGCCCCGCACAGCGCACAGCGCTCGCTCCTCGCCCCCGTCGAGAGAGAACGAGCGCAGAGGCGCGATAGGAGGAGGAGGAACCAAGGACGAGCAGCAGCCAGGCGGTGAGGAGCCGGTGCCAAATTCCCCCACGAGCTCTGCGGTCCGATCTAATGAGACTGTTTACACGTGGGAGGCGAAACCGGAGCACCCGGACAAACCCCCATGCGTGCGAGGGGGGAACGCTGTATCCCCCCTGAGCACGTGGAGTCGGCACTTTGCTCAACTGCCTTCTCCCGGCCAGCCAGGGTACGGGCATCGCCTCGATGCCCGGCGTGAAGGCAGTTTCACGACGTTTGCGTGATCCACCGACCCTTGCCTCCACAGTGCTGGATTACAGGGATGCACCAGCACGCGACTGGTAGCAGCCAGAGCAGTAGCAAAGAAGAGGCTCTACTGGATGTGCTGTGCCAGGCAGAGACATATTTTACGGGTTTCCAATAGACCTGGGCAAACCCGGCTGAAATGAATCCCACTCGCGCGCCCACTCACCCACCCACTCACCTAAGCGCTCAAGTACCCACTCACCTAAGCGCCCGCTTACCCGATCAGCTACTCACCTACCTGCTCACCTGCTCACTCGTCTTACCCTGTCACCGACACCCAGGCTCCGTTTATCACTGAATATTCCCAGCGTCGCTGGTGGGCTTTATATAGCAACTAAAACCATCGCGAGAGGGAGGTACACGCTGGATGTGGTTTTACCGGCAGGTCAATTATTTCTTCAGGTCGGCGACAGACCCGGCTGCAAGTGAGTCCTGCCCATAGCAACACCAGGGGCAGTATCGTAGCCACCCAGTGTGAAACAAAAAAAAATCGTAGATCAGCTCCAAAAGATTTTTTTTTACGAAAGAATTTGTTGGCAGTGATACAAGCCTCTCGCTCGAGGTCACGCGGCGCAAATTCAAGGAGTTTCCGCTGATCTTTGCGTTCTTCATGCGGCTATGACTTTGGTGGGTGGTGGTGGTGGTGGGTGGTGAGTGGTGGTGGTGGGTGGTGGTAGTGGGTGGTGGTGGTGGGTGGTGGTGGTGGTGGCGGCTGGGATTGGTAGTGTAGAGATCAGCGCGCTGCGCTACAAACCCGGCGCCCCCGAGTTCGATCACCCGCTCACGGCCAACACCAGTGACGATTATCTGAATTGGTCCTGGGCCTCCCCTAGCTCAGCCTCAAATGAGTAGCTGGTGCATTGTGTGTAAACATTGCGACTGGGGAGACAAAGACGGCCGGGCGTGGTGCTGACCACCCAGCCTCTCGTGAGCCGTGCCGGCCTTCATAGGCGCTCGCTAAAAGCACTTGCCCCAACACTCTGTTAAGGCTATACGGGGGGATTTTTGTCTTTGGTGGCCCCTACAATTTATCGCTCCGGATCCGGGGAACTGTGTGTGTGCATGCTTAGTCCACCGCGGGTTTTACAATCACGTGTGAGGATATTTGGTGTCTTGGCAGTGGCGTTTTATTTTTTTTCTTTATGCGGAGAAAAACCTGGCCGTGTCTCGGGGCTGTTTCCCAAGAGGGTCCTGCCTGCCACATTGGGATGTTTGGCCCAGGTCAGTTTTTGTTTAATTAGAAGTTGTCTTTTGTGAGGATGCTGCTGCTGCTGCTACCATCGCCGCCGGTTCAATTCCTCCTCCTGGCGCGGCAGTTGGAACAACGCCGCAAGTTTCTTAAATTCCCCCTCGTTTATGATTTCAATTTTATTTTATTATAACTCTCCACCACCCACCCAACGACAGAATCAATCGAATCGAGTTGACACGCCATGGCCAAACATGCCACTTGATTTGGATTTTCAGCAAATCGGAGGAATATTGAAAGGCCAGCAGCAACATTTTTGACAAAATTGTCTAACATTTCGCTGGAGATTACAGCCAGCATCAGCAGGAGTTATCAAAAGTTTACCTTTTACTGAATCATCCCTTTTTATGATCTCATCAATAGAGTCTGCAGAATCTGGAGAATCCAATACAAAGTGAGTCTGCAATCCAGAGTGAGTCTGCAATCCAGAGTGGAGTGAATCTACATAATCCACAGTGGATTGAATCTGCAGAATCAACAGTGGATTGAATCTGCAGAATCCCCAGTTGAGTGAATCTATATAATCCACAGTGGGAGGAGTGAGTCTGCAGCATCCAGAGTGGAGTGAATCTGCAGAATCCAAGGCAGAGTGATCTGCAGAATCCACAGTCGTTTGAGTGAATCAATCGACTGCTTCTAATTCACCTCCAACCCCCCCCCAGATGTGTATCCCGGTACCTGGACCCCTTGTGGCAGTTGGACCGCCTGCGCACCACTATCCTGTCATAGTCACTACCCTGTCATAGTCACTACCCTGTCATAGTCACTACCCTGTCATAGTCACTATCCTGTCATAGTCACTATCCTGTCATAGTCACTGTCCTGTCATAGTCACGATCCTGTCATAGTCACTATCCTGTTATAGTCACTACCCTGTCATAGTCACTACCCTGTCATAGTCACTATCCTGTCATAGTCACTACCCTGTCATAGTCACTACCCTGTCATAGTCACTATCCTGTCATAGTCACTATCCTGTCATAGTCACTATCCTGTCATAGTCACTATCCTGTCATAGTCACTATCCTGTCATAGTCACTATCCTGTCACAGTCACGATCCTGTCACAGTCACGATCCTGTCATAGTCACTATCCTATCATAGTCACGATCCTGTCATAGTCACGATCCTGTCATAGTCACTATCCTGTCATAGTCACTATCCTGTCACAGTCACTATCCTGTCACAGTCACGATCCTGTCATAGTCACTATCCTATCATAGTCACGATCCTGTCATAGTCACGATCCTGTCATAGTCACGATCCTGTCATAGTCACTATCCTGTCATAGTCACTATCCTGTCATAGTCACTATCCTGTCATAGTCACTATCCTGTCATAGTCACTACCCTGTCATAGTCACTACCCTGTCATAGTCACTATCCTGTCATAGTCACTATCATGTCATAGTCACGATCCTGTCATAGTCACTATCCTGTCATAGTCACTATCCTGTCATAGTCACTATCCTGTCATAGTCACTACCCTGTCATAGTCACTATCCTGTCATAGTCACTATCCTGTCATAGTCACGATCCTGTCATAGTCACTATCCTGTCATAGTCACTATCCTGTCATAGTCACGATCCTATCATAGTCACGATCCTGTCATAGTCACTATCCTGCCATAGTCACGATCCTGTCATAGTCACTATCCTGTCATAGTCACTATCCTGTTATAGTCACTACCCTGTCATAGTCACGATCCTGCCATAGTCACTATCCTGCCATAGTCACTATCCTGCCATAGTCACGATCCTGTCATAGTCACGATCCTATCATAGTCACGATCCTGCCATAGTCACTATCCTGCCATAGTCACTATCCTGTCATAGTCACGATCCTGTCATAGTCACTATCCTGTCATAGTCACTATCCTGTCATAGTCTAGGCGACAGATGGTACCCGCGCGCACAGCTGGGCACCCCTGCCACGTGGGGCATGGACGTGCTGCCCCACGCCCCCCATTGATCCCCCCCTCCCTCCACCCACCACAGATACCCCTCGCTACCCACATTGATTCTACTCGTCTCCCTGTAGATCCCCCTTCTTCTACTGATCCCATCACCCCCCCATCCCCCATTGATCCCACTCACACCCCTTTGATCCTCCACGCTCCTCGAAATAGAGCGCCTTTACCGCCTATAACACCATCGTTTTAGGCATGTTGGTCAGGCCCATTGCCTGAAACGTCGCCCATGATGTATTTGTATTTAATGCCACGGTGTCTATTGACGGTCGTGCTGAGTTGTTTGTTTGAGATCCCGTGAGATCGGGCGCCATCCGGACGATTGATATCAGCAGGTGATGCCGTGTCTGTCTGCGTGTGTGAAGTGTTACACCTGGGGAGCGGTGGTGCAACGGTTAGCGCTACGCTGCGCCACGAACCCTGCGACCCGAGTTGGATTCCCTGCCCACGGCCACCAACACCAGCGACGATTGTCAGATCAGCTCTCGCCGGTGTTAGCGATGATCGGGAATCGAACGCGGATCGCTGGGTTCCCAGTGCGCTAACCACTGCACCACCGCTCCGCGCAGATCTGGTCCCACGTGCGCACGCACCGGATTACAAGACGCACCTCCTGCTTTGCCCTTGAAATATAGGGTGGGGGGTGGGGTGGAAATGCGTCTTATAATCCGAAGAACACGGCAAATTCCCCCGGGATAAATTATCGATTAATATCTAGCGATTACCCTGACCGACAACGTGCATTGAATGGATTTCAGTCAAATCATCGTTTATTTCCCAATTGTCCGTCCTAGAGGACAACGTACAACCGAGGAGACGGAGCGAGAAAAATCAGTTCACGTGCGGGTGCTGGGCGGATCATTTTTTACATCCGCGGAATCGCGAGGAATGCGAGTGGGCAGCGGCGTGGGGAGAGTGGGAGACCCTCATCCAGCAGTGGATCAATAATGGCTGATCGCTCACGATGCGACGTGAATAGATGATGTTACTCCAATCGATTACATCGTGAAATTGAATCGTTATTTCGAATCGTGCTCGTGTGTGGGGAGCGGTAGCGTGGTTCTTAGAGCCAACATCGCTGGCGGATATCTGAACCGGATCTTGGGCCTCCCCTAGGTCGACTCAGCCTTGAATGAGTACCTGGTGCGGTGTGTAAACATCGCCACTCGGAAGACAAAAGCGGCCGGGCGTGGTGCTGGCCACCCACCCCTTCGTGTGTGTGCCGTGCCGGCCATCATTGGTGCTACTCGCAAACAGCACTTGCCCCCAACAGTCTGATAAAGGCTACACGGGCGATCTTTGTCTTTGTGTGTGTGCGCGCACGCGCGCGTGCGTGTGGATCGCATTTCGCGAGCCGTGGCGAAGCGAAGCAGCTGGAGCGTGGCGGTGCGGTTGGTATCTGCTGCGTCTGTCTGTCAGGACGGGGGTGAGGGGGGAGGGCGGCCAATGCCCTCCCCCCCCGATTTGTCTGGAGCCCCCCACCCCTTCCCCCATCTCCTGGCCTTCTATGGGCGACGGGTAAGTGGGGACGAAACCGGGCGAGGTGCGGCAAGGTTTTTTAATCTTTTGCTTTGCTTGGGACTGGTCCCAGCGGTACCACTCGGAGCCTGCCACTTCACACCTTCCCACCCCACGCCTCTCCTCCCTTCGCCTCCTCCACGGCAGCTCCCACGCCGCCTCTCACGCGCACCAACGCGCTCAGTCTCACCCCGCTCCGACATGAACTTCATCGTTCACTCGTCTGCTCGCTCACTCACTCACCCACTCACTCGGTCGCTATTTCATTCAATCGCTAGCCCCGTTCACTCACCTATCCGCCCAACTGTTCACTCACGCTCTGGTTCAACCCACCCCACTCACGTTTGTTGTGGTAACTTTGTCAGCAGTACCTTACCGCACATCTGTGAACAAAAGCTTCATCGCTAATCGGATTCCTCCAGTCTAAATAAAGATTCCGATTCTAACACGCACTCGTTTAATCACTGACACACCCACCCTAGCCCCCTCCACATGCCTCCTGCACGCATTAAACAGGAACAGGCGTGGGAATTTCAGCACCGTGTAGATTTGGGAGCCGGGGACGAAAGGAACCCAACAACCATTGCCCACGCTTTACCCCACCTCCTGCACCCACCCACCCACTGAACCAGCACCACCTGGACTCCCCACTTGACTCGCAACCCCCTTACACTCACCCAGAGCTATCACACCGTCTCGCTAAAGTTTGCATCGCATCCACGGTTCCACTTCTGACTATGTGAGCTGCTTCCACCGCAAAGTTGGCAGGTAACACTAGCACAGTCCCCACCCCACCCACCCCCCCACGTCCCTCCCTCTTTCTTAGCTGGATCACTTTCACACGAAGAGAAGTGTCGTGCCCCAGGGATTAATCGTGTCGCTAAATATTTCCCGGGCCGCTGATGCAACTGGAGGTAGCGGCACGTGACTGGTCGCCACAGCCGTCTCGAGACGTCCACTGGCTGTGGTGTGCCTAGTTGCGGAAATCTGTTTCTCTTTTTTTTCGTTTCGTTGGTGTCGCCGACCCGGACATGCAAACGTGAAGGCGCAATCCCTGCAATTGCTGCGCTTACTTCAATGCAGGGGGCAAGGGGTAGAGGGGGGGGGGCTCCAGAATGCCCCCCTAATCGGTATTTGTTAGCCGACTCTTTCACGTTGGCCAGACGTATCTGAAGCGGCAGGGCTACCCACATTGTGCCCCCCCCCCCCCACCGCACGCGACTTCTAACCAAGTGGGCCCGGTTGTGCCCCTGGTTTTTTGTATTTATTTTTTTCCGAATGAATCGTGGCGCTCCGCCGCGGAGGGTTTCCGTTCGGGGTTTGTCCGGTGACGGGCGGGATCGCGACGGGAACCGTGGACTCGATTCTCTCCGCTTGCGTTTTGGAATTTCTCGTCCTCCTCCTCCTCCTGCACTGAACTTCCTTCTGCCCGTCCGTCGGGAGTGTTCCATTCGTTTCGCTGAGCGACGCGAGTAATGTGCCAAACCCGGAACGTTCCGGGCAGCCTCAACCCTCAACCCTCATCCCTCCTCCTCCTCTTCGTTCCGTCCCTCACCTCATTGCCCTCTTCTTCATCCTGCTCCCCACACCACCCCGCCTGACCCTCCTACTCCTTGTGCCAGCCTTGACCGACTCATCTTAAGACTCCCCCGGGCCCGTGATGGGGCTACTTGGTCGATGAGTGGAAGAGGTTCGAATCTGAACTTCGTTGTCCGACTCGGACGCTTAGCAAATGATTACTATATTAATGTGATGGTACTGCGTTGGCAGTGGTGTACAAGCACAAGCTGAACAACACGAACAACAACTTTAAACACGAATACAATCACGAATCTCACCACCTCCACCGCGAATTCAAGCGGTGGGACTTCAACTTTTGTTTCCGTTCTCGCTGCATCAGCCGCGTCGTAGCGCGGCCGTTTTGGTTCCAGTTTCCGGCACTGGACGGACGACGGAATGGCCCCGAAATCCACCCACCCAATTTTCCCATTCGCCTTGTCCGAAGCGCGCACAAGTGGTGTCGCGTTCTCCGGCATTCTGCTCGGTGCGGCGTCGTCCCGCGACTCGCGGACGGCGGTGAGGTGGTGGTGGTGCTCGCTGGGGATGTCGGTTTCTAGGAACGAGGGTGTTGGTTTGTGCGCTCTCCAGGTCGGCTCTGGACCTCTCAAAGAGCACACTGGCATTGTGAATGTGGGGGACATTGTCCGAGTTGCGTCTTGTTTCACGTTTTGGCTCTCGAGTTATATATATAATCGATGTACAAACACCTTGTCTTTGTGTACAGGTTTCCCTCGCCCTACGCGGGGTCGGTTTGTGCAATTTCGCGTCTATGCGGCTCATTTATTTCTACCCAAACTGTGCGGTTTGAATTCACCGATTTGCGGCTGTGCGGTCGGACGTGAAACAACGTTGTGTGTGTACTGTGTGTGTGTGTACTGTGTGTGTGTGTACTGTGTATACTGTGTATACTGTGTGTGTGTACCGTGTGTGTGTGTACTGTGTGTGTACTGTGTGTGTGTGTACTGTGTGTGTGTGTACTGTGTGTGTGTATTGTGTGTGTGTGTACTGTATGTGTGTACTGTGTGTGTGTGTACTGTGTGTGTACTGTGTGTACTGTGTGTGTACTGTGTGTGTGTATTGTGTGTGTGTGTACTGTGTGTGTACTGTGTGTGTGTACTGTGTATTGTGTGTGTACTATGTGTGTGTACTGTGTGTGTACTATGTGTGTGTACTATGTGTGTGTACTGTGTGTGTGTACTGTGTGTGTACTGTGTGTACTGTGTGTGTACTGTGTGTGTACTGTGTGTGTGTGTACTGTGTGTGTGTGTACTGTGTGTGTACTATATGTGTGTACTATGTGTGTGTACTATGTGTGTGTACTGTGTGTGTGTACTGTGTGTGTACTGTGTGTGTGTGTACTGTGTGTGTGTACTGTGTGTATACTGTGTGTGTACTGTGTGTGTGTGCACTATGTGTGTGTGTACTGTGTGTGTGTGTGTACTGTGTGTGTACTGTGTGTGTGTACTGTGTGTGTGTGTGTACTGTGTGTGTGTACTGTGTGTGTGTACTGTGTGTGTGTGTACTGTGTGTGTGTGTGTACTGTGTGTGTGTGTGTACTGTGTGTGTGTACTGTGTGTGTGTACTGTGTGTGTGTGTACTGTGTGTGTGTACTGTGTGTGTGTGTGTACTGTGTGTGTGGGTGTACTGTGTGTGTACTGTGTGTGTGTGTGTACTATGTGTGTGTACTGTGTGTGTGTACTGTGTATTGTGTGTGTACTGTGTGTGTACTGTGTGTGTGTACTATGTGTGTGTACTGTGTGTGTGTACTGTGTATTGTGTGTGTACTGTGTATTGTGTGTGTACTGTGTGTGTGTGTGTACTGTGTGTGTGTACTATGTGTGTGTACTGTGTGTGTGTACTGTGTATTGTGTGTGTACTGTGTATTGTGTGTGTGTGTGTACTGTGTGTGTGTGTACTGTGTGTGTGTACTGTGTGTGTGTACTGTGTATTGTGTGTGTGTGTGTACTGTGTGTGTGTGTACTGTGTGTGTGTACTGTGTGTGTACTGTGTGTGTGTGTACTGCTTGCGCTACTCGGCAGGCAGCTGGCTCCACGTGTGGTTTCACTTTGTGAGCCTCATTTTGTAAGGTATCTACTACTACCGCATAGAGCGAGGGAAACCTGTTATATGATGATAGGTTGACGTTTCAGGCAATGACCCTTTCAGGTATAGAGAATGGGGCAGATCAACTTGTACTTGGAGGCCATACTTCACTCGTGAAAACGCTGCCCTTTCTCTCATCTGAAGTAGGGTTATTGCTCGAAACGTCAGCAAATTTAATTACATTCTGTTGCAAGACCTGATACCGTATTCTCCGGATTGTAAGACGCAGCCCATTACTTGCGCCCCCGGTGTCAGTAAAGTTAAACAAATCCAGTCACACACACAGACACACACCTCCCAGATGATATCAACCAGATTATATGAGACACAGCCTCAACTTTTACTTAAACATTCAGGGGAGGGGTGTGCGGAGGGTGGAGTGCGTCGTATATATGGGAGAATACGGTAATGATGCATTTGTTTTTGGTGGTGAGCATATCCTGTGTTCGGTCAGGGACGACACAACCCTGTGCCGCTAAACCCTGACCCGCTAAACCCCTAACGACCTTAACTTTGACCCCAGCACAGTTCAATCGCTCATTCGTACATTGTGCAACTGTGAATCGAGAGCAAACGCTCTGCATTAGATCAGCGTGATCTGGATGGGGCCCGTCTCTTCCAGCACATTGCCGTTTTATTTGTTGTTATTATATTTACAGATGTATTTATTTATTTTGGTGAAGGTATGAACAGAGGCCAGACTGGAGGCTTCGCGGTCCGATGATTGGGGCCCCATTTGTGTGGCTTTCGTCGAGCCCTCTGAGATATCAAAGTGCTGGAATTGAACAATTTTTTTACATGTTTCAACTCTTCCCCCTCCCCTCCAAATATTCATTTGGATCTAATTTAATATTTCGAATTGTTCTTACCGGTACTCCCCACTCATACAATGAATTGCGTGATCTCATACTAAATTTATCTCTCTCCATCTCTCATTCTAAGCCTAACCCTGACCCAGAGACCCTAACCCTGACTCAGAAACAGGATCCTAACCATAACCCTCGCACTAAGTCAACCTCCTTTCAATCTCATCCTGACCATGACCTTAACCCTCACCTTGACAACTAATCCTGACCCTACCCCCTCTTCCCTGTGGTTCTCCTATCCCCAAGCCCGCCACCCTCGATTACCACCCCTACGCTTGCAAAAACGACGTCTACCCCCTTACTTTATAGACGGCGGGCGTGCGATTACTCGAGTGAGTTTATTGGTTGTGTATATTCCGTACACAAGGGTCGTTAAAATTTCCGTTGTTTTTTAACAGTACTTGCTCCCGTGCACTATGTATTGTACATATGGTATATTGGTACATTTCCCCCCCACCCACCACCATCATCACCCTATCTCCTTTTGGCTGAATTGGTAACGGAATTTGTTAATTGTTAGTTTAACAAATAACACACACACACACGCGCGCGCGCAGAGATACGGGAAATTAAACAAAATTATTGTGAATAACGACGGCGAGAGACAAGAGTGAGAAGCTACGAAACCCGTTACTTTTGGGTGAGGGTGGTGGCTTGTTTAATTTTTGAATTAAATTTGATTTCGATTGAACATTATTCTCCGGATTTTGTAATGCGCGGACAGCAAAAAAAAAATCTGCGCCTCTTAAAAAAAACCACACACACGCGCGCGCACGCGCGGAGATTGAACGTGAATTGAACTGTGAAACAAGTCCAGGCGGGATCTCCCTCGGTTATGCTTATATTTGTTTGTGACGCACAGAGGCAGACGGAGCCGTCCATGGACAAAATAAAAAAAAAGTTTTGTATTAAATGTCGTCGGTTCTCGTTCAATGCGACCTCGTATCTCTCTCTGTCTGTGTGTGTGTCTCTTTCCTGCACGATATAATGTTATCAGCATCAACATCGAATGAAAAATAAGAATAGGTTTTACCCTTTCTGGCAATAAAAAAGTGTTTTAAGGCAGGAATCCATACTCTTTGGTTCTTTCGGTAAAGTCACGTAGATATTACATTTATTTAGGTATAAAATAAAATAAAATGTTAAATAAAATAAATGTTATACCTACGTGACTTTACCGAAAGAACCAAAGAGTATGTGTTTTAAGGCCTCGACACAGAGGCGTTGTCTTTTTGTTTGTCTAAGTGTGTGTCACTCTCTGTGTGTCTCTGTCTCTTTCTGCTTGTGTGTCTGTGTGTCTCCTTGTCTGTGTTTTGTCTCTCTCAAATTTAGCAATCTTTGGAAGCACGTAATCAACCAGGTAGGGTGTTGACTGTTGTGTTAGCCGACTCTCTGTGCTGTATTGCATTATATTTCTAAGTTTGCTATGTTTGTTTTCTTATTCATTCTTACCTGATGATGGTTGCTTGGGTTGCAATCGAAACGTCGTATTCTATTATTATTATTTAATTTATTTTCTTTCTACGTGACTTTACCGAAAGAACCAAGGAGTAATAAATATAACCCTTTTGCAAGGAATCGTTCGCCTTAACCACACGCACTTGTGAACATACAAACAAAACATGCTCTGATAATGTTTGTGAACATCTTAACACAACTGTTTTATTGCCAGATAAGGTAAAATCTATTCTTACGTTTCCTTCTTTGATTATGGCAAAAAGATCCATCATCATCGCCATCATTATCATCATCGCCATCATCAGCATCGCCATCATCAGCGTCATCATCATCACCATTATCATCATCAGCAGCAGTTATGTGTGCTTGAACAAATAGGCAATGATCCTTTCTGTTAAGAATTGGTGACCGGGATGGTCCCCCTCTTCATCCACAACCACCCTCGTCACCCACAAACACCCTCTTCACCCACATCCACCTTCGTCACCCACAACCACCCTTGTCACCCACACCCACCATCTCCCTAATCCCCCCCCGCCCCCCATCAGTCACCCTCTCCCCACCTCCTCATCCCACGCGCCCCAGAAGTGGGTAAACCAGTTCGCACCCGGGTTCTGCTCCGCGTTGCGTGCGACTGGAGTAAGCTCACGTGGTGCAGCGATTGTTACTCAAAAGTTCGCTTGGATTAGTCCGGAGCTCCTGGATCTACGGCCGAATTCTGCAGTCCACTGGCTGGTTTACGCGTGCCACCGGTATGTGTGCGTCTGCATCATCACGAATCTCACGTATACACACACACTAAGACAAAGATCCCCAACATAGACCTTTAACAGACTGTCGGGGCAAGTGCTGTTGGCGAGCGCCTATAAAGGCCGGAACCTCACACGAGGGGGTGGGTGGCCAGCACCACATCCGGCCGCCTTTGTCTCCCCAGTGGCGATGTTTACACACGGCAACCAGGTGCTCATTTGAGGCTGAGTCGACGTAGGGGAGGCCCACGACCGGTTCAGATATTCGTCACTGATGTTGGTCATGAGCGGGTATCGAATGCATGTACGCCAGATTCGTAGCGCGGTGCGCTAACCAGACGACGAGAGACAAAGATGCCCCGTACAGCCTGAACAGACTGTTGGGGCAAGTGCTGTAGGAGAGCACTCGTGAAGACTGGCACGGAACACGAGGGGGCGGGTAGCCAGCACCACGCCCGGCCGCCTTTGTCTCACAAGCGGCGTTGTGTCCAAATCACACCAGGTACTCATTTGACCCAGACATAACACCCCAACACGTTACCCATCTCGCATGCACCAACATCGGTACAAAGATGCCCCGTATAGCCTGAACAGACTGTTGGGGCAAGTGCTGTTGCCGATCACCTATTAAGGCTGACATGGTGCATAAAAAAATGTAACGTGCGCGTGTGTGTGGCCTACGATTACCTGAACCGATACTGGGCCACCCCTAGGTCCACTCGGCCTCAAATGAGTTTTTGGCGCGGTGCGCAAACATCGTCGCTGGGGAGACAAAGGCGGCCGGGCGTGGTGTTGGCCACCTACCCCCCTCGCGTATCGTGACGACCTTCATGGCGAGCACGTGCCCTGGACAGTCCGTGACACGGGGGGATCTCTCTCTTGCCTTTGTCTTGTGGCCTTAGAAGCACCACGTCCCCGCGTTGGTCCCTGGGCGTCTTCATTTTCCTGGTCGTCTTATAATTCGTAGAATACGATGATGGTGTCAAGGGGGGGGGGGGTCAAGGTGATGCGGTCGAGAAACAGGCGCGAGTCTTTTGGCAAATTGAATCAATCGCGCGCGGGATTTCTTTATTGCGTCGACGATTCAACGTCGAGAAGCCTCGTCCAGTCTGACCGCGCGGTCACGAATTCGCGACGTCGCGTTTTCGCAAAAGGACCCCCGACCCCCCGCACCCGAATCCCAGAAAGATCGAACTCCACCCCCCTCCCCCGCCCCCCCCCCCCCCGCCCCCCCTGCCCGCCTCCGAATCCACAAAACATCCCCAGCCACGTGGGCATGCGAGAGGCAACTTGGTGCGGAAGGTTTTAAGGAGGGATCGCGTTAACGATGTCGAACGCGTACAAACCGAAAGCTAAAATCGAACAATCAACACCAGCAGCAGTAGCAGCAGCAGCCGACGAAGTTAGATGCAGTGCGGGAAAAACGCGTGCACAGAGAAGATCTCGTACTTAATTTTGGAGCTTTCGTGACTGCAGGAATTATTATTTGGTTCTTTCGGTAAAGCCACGTATAAAGATAAAATAATAAATTAAATAATAGCATAATTTATTATTTTATCTTTATACGTGGCTTTACCGAAAGAACCAAAGAATAAGATCTCGTACGTGAACATAACTCGTCAGATATGTCACCGCTTCATACCATGTGGGTATTTAATGATGTCAGACCAGATTATTTTAAACCTGATTAATTAATCGATCCACACAAGCGGACATGTGTACACCAGGTGTATACATAATTCAGAACTATTTTTTTTCTTCCAGATAATCCGTCAAATCGCATCGGATACCACATACCACATTATTTCACCGCTTCAGAGCGGATATTTGACCGGATAAGTCACCATTCAAGAGCAGACGTTGTCGCCACACTCCACCAGATATCAATTCCCAAGCTTGCCAACCAGCGGTAGGCTGGTGATTGTGTTTTTTTTTACAACCCGCTCTCTGTTTTGTTTACTGCCCGAGTAAACAACCGCAAGATATTGAGCAGCGCAGATAAGCAGGCGATGCGTTTCATTCATAGGTCTGCGTCTCCGCATCAACGCAACCACGGCGAAACCTTGCCCAAGTATCAAGGTACTGAATGATATAAAAATAAAAGAACAATGCAGTCTCATAGCCCTTTTTCGTGCAAATATTTGGTGTTAGAACATCTGAACACCCGTATTTATGTCATCATTCAAATTTTTTAAAAATGCTTTGCACGCATTCCATCCGTCCCACAGCCATTGTGGGGGTTTGTAAACTAAGCAGCACTGATTCGGCACAAGCACAACTTAACTCTGCGCCGGTTTCGCCATGCAGTGTCTCATCAGCAGAGTCGGGCTCCGTTGGAAGCAGTGGTGCTGAAACCGGGGGGCTGTAGTGTAGCGGTTAGCGCGCTGCGCTACGAACCCGGCGACCCGAGTTCGATTCCCGCTCACGGCCAAACTTCAGTGTCGATTATCTGAATCGGTCCTGGGCCTCCCGTAGGTCGACCCGGCCTCAATGAGTACCTGGTGTGGTGTGTACAATTATCACCACTGGGGAGACAAAGGCGGCCGGGCGTGGTGCTGGCCACCCAGCCCCTCGTGCTCCTTGTCGGCCTTCTTAGGTGTTGGCTAATAGCACTTGTCCCAACAGTCTGTTGAGGCTACACGGGGGATCTTTATCTTTGGCGGGCCGGTGCCTGGTTTGCCGGCGTCACGGGGCAGCCCCCTCGCGGCAATAGGCGACCCTGAAAGCTTCCAGAATATCTGTGAACCCTCATTCTGAAAGCAGCCACGGTGCGAGATGTGTTTCAATACAGCAAGCGCTGTCGAGCTGGCAAGCGATGGCAGTGCAGCGGAACTTTCGATGTCTCACCGTGTGTGCGAAGGGTTCCGTTTGCTTTTCCTCCGTGCACGCCACGGTTTCTTCGCACACGGTCCAAACGCTCGCCCGCAGACGCCATCCAAACACGCCGAATCGCAGAGGAACTTCCCTCGTCGAGTAAACCTCGAGGCTCGCCGAGAGAGGGACCCCTTTTTAAACAAAACAAACGAGCCAAATGTGTTTTTGTACATTTCAAGATGCCCCGTAGCCGGAACCCGTTGTTGTTTAGCCCTGCGAGGAGGAAAAGGGGGAAAACGAGGAAGAAATGCGTCGGGGCGTGCTGGCTCACTGGTGCCGCTTGCTGTGCAGCGCCAGGTGGTCGGAGCGAGAGAAGGCCCGGCCACAGGCGTGGCACGGGAAGGGCCGCGAGCCCGTGTGCTTGCGGAAGTGTCGCGTCAGCTCGTCGGAGCGCGCGAACCTCCACGCGCAGCCGGCCCACGCGCACGCGTACGGCTTCTCGCCTGCGGGGACGTCACAGGCGCGCGCGCGTCACAGGTGTACGTCACAGGCGCGCGTCACAGGTGTACGTCACAGGCGCGCGTCACAGGTGTACGTCACAGGCGTACGTCACAATAGGATATCCCCCCCCCCCCCCGCAATAGCAATACAACCGCCATTCGCCACTAAGTGACGGTGGCGTCAGCACGGCGCATGTGCCAGGCCAGCTGCACATTGAGGCCACGTGAAGTGTCGACGGCTCGCTGACAGAAGGTCTCGGGACAGACCCAAGTGCCATGGGTTGGATGACTGAGATGACCGGTAGATGCACCAGCTGTACCCCCCCCCCCCCCCCGCTGTGCCAACTTGCTGCATTTTATCCGCCCGGCGCTCCGCTCGTTGTTGTGAGAGTCGCTCCTCTGCCCTGCCCTCCATTGATCCCCCCTCCCCTACCACCCTCACCACTCCAGCCACTGCCGTGTTGGAGCACGTGCTGTTAATATAATAATATAATAATAAGAATGTGCCACTGTATAGGGGGGGGGGTCTGCTGGTTGGTGTCGTCGGTTCTTGACGCAAATTGGCAAAATATAATGGTAGGTTTTTACCCTTTTAACTGGTACAAAACTGACACCTTTATTCAAGGCATCATGTTTGCAATGACCACAACACAAGTAGTCAATAAAGCAAACAAAAAGAAGCAACTCTGATAAGGATAATAATATGCACTGTCCTTGAAGTTGATTGGCCCACACCCGAGACGGCTTTCTTTAGAGCCTAGTCCCCATTGGTGTAGGGCCAGATGACACCAGAAGGCGTACAACTCAAAAACAGTGCAATATCAGAGTATTGAGAGTTCGGGGTAAACATTTACACTATGAGATCTCTTTTACCAGTGGCAAAATATAATGGTAGGTTTTTACCCTTTTAACTGGTACAAAACTGTCAGTTTTGTACCAGTTAAGAGATCTCTTTTACCAGTGGCAAAATATAATGGTAGGTTTTTACCCTTTTAACTGGTACAAAGCTGACAGTTTTGTACCAGTTAAAAGGGTAAAAACCTACCTACAGTTTTGTACCAGTTAAAAGGGTAAAAACCTTACATTATATTTTGCCACTGGTAAAAGAGATCTCATAGTGTAAATGTTTACCCCGAACTCTCAATACTCTGATATTGCACTGTTTTTGAGTTGTACGCCTTCTGGTGTCATCTGGCCCTACACCAATGGGGACTAGGCTCTAAAGAAAGCCGTCTCGGGTGTGGGCCAATCAACTTCAAGGACAGTGCATATTATTATCCTTATCAGAGTTGCTTCTTTTTGTTTGCTTTATTGACTACTTGTGTTGTGGTCATTGCAAACATGATGCCTTGAATAAAGGTGTCAGTTTTGTACCAGTTAAAAGGGTAAAAACCTACCATTATATTTTGCCACTGGTAAAAGAGATCTCATAGTGTATTGGTAAAATATTTTTTCTTAAAAACGTGAAAAGGGCCGTGAGACGCAGTTCGTAAAAGACGTGGTCATGAACGCAACACGCATGGAACACGAGCTCGGCAACACAGGTGTACGTGGAAGCACGAGACACATACACGCGGCTTGGAATCTTACATCGAGGGTCCGAAGGAGGAGGACCGCGTGGATCAGAGAAGGCGCACGCAGGTTCACGGCATCGTTCACGTCGGTCAGGAGAGGGAGTGGGGCTTTGGGTAAGGCGCGTCACGGACTAGATGATCATTAAAATGCATTTATTTATTCAGCAGAGCCACACTTGAGTTGTAAGACTCAGAATGGTCCTGTTGCATTGGCTTTTATTATAAGATGTGGTCGGCAAATTAATGATGAGTTTTTTTTATTATTATTCAGTTTAACACGTAGGTTTTCGCGACCAATATCATACATACATTTTTTTTGGGGGTTGGATCGCGTAAATATATAAATGTGTCGTTACACACCAGTCTGTTGGCTCTCCAACACACCGGTTAGTGCTGCACTAGTGACGAATTGGCACGTTCTGTTTACGTGACAACCCTTAGTAGTTGACTGTGTCGGGTGGTGGCGGGTTTTAACGACACATTATATATTTATATTATTTTTATTTTACACGTTGGAGGAAAATCTGAGCACCCGGAGAAGACCCATGCCGAGCACAAGGGGGCAACACTCGATCCCCGTACAGGTGGAATAAGCAGATGACGATTAGTCCATTTGCTGTACTGCCTTCTCCTAGCGTGCCAGGGCATGGCACCTCCTCTAGGATCACGGCACATCCATCCGTATCGTGATCCACCAACTCTCGCTGCTGCCTTCAGCAGTGCTGGATTACAGGCAACCACGTGCAACGTGTAGCCACCATCTGTTACTACGCGAGTTGGCACGGCACACGCAGATTGTGGAGTCACGGGGCGGGTGGGTGGGTGAGTGGTGGGTGAGTGGTGGGTGAGTGGTGGGTGGGTGAGTGGGTAGGTCGGTGGGTGGGTGATTGGGTGGGTGTGTAAGGTGGGTGGGTGTGTGTGTATGGTGGGTGGGTGGGTGTGTAAGGTGGGTGGGTGGGTGGGTAAGGTGGATGGGTGGGTGGGTGTGTAAGGTGGGTGTGTAAGGTGGGTGGGTGTGTAAGGTGGGTGGGTGGGTGTGTAAGGTGGGTGGGTGTGTAAGGTGGGTGGGTGGGTGTGTAAGGTGGGTGGGTGGGTGTGTAAGGTGGGTGGGTGGGTGTGTAAGGTGGGTGGGTGGGTGTGTAAGGTGGGTGGGTGGGGGTGTAAGGTGGGTGGGTGGGGGTGTAAGGTGGGTGGGTGTGTAAGGTGGGTGGGTGGGAGTGTAAGGTGGGTGGGTGTGTAGGGTGGGTGGGTGTGTAGGGTGGGTGGGTGTGTGGGTGGGTGGGTGGATGAGTGGGTGGGTGGGTGGGTGGATGAGTGGGTGGGTGGGTGGGTGGATGAGTGGGTGGGTGGATGAGTGGGTGGGTGGGTGGATGAGTGGGTGGGTGGGTGGGTGGGTGGATGAGTGGGTGGGTGGGTGGGTGGGTGGATGAGTGGGTGGGTGGGTGGGTGGATGAGTGGGTGGGTGGATGAGTGGATGAGTGGATGAGTGGGTGGGTGGGTGGATGAGTGGGTGAGTGGGTGGATGAGTGGGTGGGTGGGTGGATGAGTGGGTGGGTGGGTGAGTGGGTAGGTGGGTGGATGAGTGGGTGGATGGGTGGATGAGTGGGTGGGTGGGTGGGTGGATGAGTGGGTGGGTGGGTGGGTGGATGAGTGGGTGGGTGGGTGAGTGGGTGGGTGGATGGGTGGGTGGATGAGTGGGTGGGTGGATGAGTGGGTGGGTGGGTGGGTGGATGAGTGGGTGGGTGGATGAGTGGGTGGGTGGGTGGATGAGTGGTGGGTGGGTGGGTGAGTGGGTGGGTGGGTGAGTGGGTGGGTGGGTGGGTGAGTGGGTGGGTGGGTGGGTGAGTGGGTGGGTGGGTGGGTGAGTGGGTGGGTGGGTGGGTGGGTGAGTGGGTGGGTGGGTGGGTGGGTGGGTGAGTGGGTGGGTGGGTCGGTTTTCGGGTGGGTGAGTGGGTGGGTGGGTGAGTGGGTGAGTGGGTGGGTGGGTGGGTGAGTGGGTGGGTGGGTGAGTGAGTGGGTGGGTGGGTGAGTGAGTGGGTGGGTGGGTGGGTGAGTGGGTGAGTGAGTGGGTGGGTGGGTGGGTGAGTGGGTGGGTGGGTGAGTGAGTGGGTGGGTGGGTGAGTGAGTGGGTGGGTGGGTGAGTGAGTGGGTGGGTGGGTGGGTGAGTGAGTGAGTGGGTGGGTGGGTGAGTGAGTGGGTGGGTGAGTCGGTGGGTGGGTGGGTGAGTCGGTGGGTGGGTGGGTGAGTCGGTGGGTGGGTGGGTGAGTCGGTGGGTGGGTGGGTGAGTGAGTGGGTGGGTGGGTGGGTGAGTCGGTGGGTGGGTGGGTGGGTGAGTGAGTGGGTGGGTGGGTGAGTGAGTGGGTGGGTGGGTGAGTGAGTGGGTGGGTGGGTGAGTGAGTGGGTGGGTGGGTGGGTGGGTGGGTGAGTGGGTGGGTGGGTGGGTGAGTGGGTGGGTGGGTGGGTGAGTGAGTGAGTGGGTGGGTGGGTGAGTGAGTGGGTGGGTGGGTGGGTGGGTGGGTGGGTGGGTGAGTGAGTGGGTGGGTGGGTGAGTGGTGGGTGGGTGGATGATGAGTGGTGGGTGAGTGGGTAGGTCGGTGGGTGGGTGTGTAAGGTGGGTGGGTGTGTAGGGTGGGTGGGTGTGTAAGGTGGGTGGGTGTGTAAGGTGGGTGGGTGTGTAAGGTGGGTGTGTAAGGTGGGTGGGTGTGTAAGGTGGGTGGGTGTGTAAGGTGGGTGGGTGTGTAAGGTGGGTGGGTGTGTAAGGTGGGTGGGTGTGTAAGGTGGGTGGGTGTGTAAGGTGGGTGTGTAAGGTGGGTGGGTGTGTAAGGTGGGTGGGTGTGTAAGGTGGGTGGGTGTGTAAGGTGGGTGTGTAAGGTGGGTGTGTAAGGTGGGTGGGTGTGTAAGGTGGGTGGGTGTGTAAGGTGGGTGGGTGTGTAAGGTGGGTGGGTGTGTAAGGTGGGTGGGTGTGTAAGGTGGGTGGGTGTGTAAGGTGGGTGTGTAAGGTGGGTGTGTAAGGTGGGTGGGTGTGTAAGGTGGGTGGGTGTGTGCGGGTGGGCGAGCAACTTTATTTAGATACCAGTGACAAGGGGGGTGGGGGCTGTGCACCCCCCTCTTCCACTGCCCCCCTCCACCTTCACCTCCCAACCCCCACTGCTCCCCACTCTGCCCCTCGCTGAGAGTGGCGATTGAAACCGGAGATCGCTCTTCCTTCCCAGATGTCGAACGGTGGGTCCGATGTTGGAGTTTGGCAGAGCCGTGTTATGCGTGCTGGGGGGCGGGGGGGGGGCAGTGTCATCTTCTCAACCCCCCCCCCCCCCGAATACTCTCTACTCGCTAATAAAAAAACAACTTCTTTGAGCTAAAAACATCCCAATGCTGAAAAAGGACACGGCACGTCACTCAATGTGGATGACGCAGCGGCAGTAACATCGCCGCTCTGCGACAACTGGGCCAGGAACTTCCCCCCCCCCGGCCATCCCTTTGAGACTCGGAAATTGCTTCCCTGGGTGAAGCGAGCGTGATGATGTGATAGGTGCGGACACTAGGGTTCGCTTCCCGTTGCGTGCCGAGTCTGAGTTTCCGACAGCAAAGGAGATGGAATCAACATTCACGAGCTCCCAGGCCTCTCCTGTCATCTTTAATGTCGGGACCACTTGTTCAGACACGTCTCGCTGCCTTTGGAAAATTGTATATATGTAGATGTGTGTGTACTTATACATTGTGATATCTGTGTGTGTACACACGCATTGTGATAGATGTGTGTGTGTACATACACATTGTGATAGATGTGTGTGTGTGGGTGTGTGCACATATACATTGTGATAGATGTGTGTGTGTGTACATACACATTGTGATAGATGTGTGTGTGTGCACATACACATTGTGATAGATGTGTATGAGTGTGTGTGTGCACATATACATTGTGATATATGTGTGTGTGTGTGTACATACACATTGTGATAGATGTGTGTGTGTGTACATACACATTGTGATATATGTGTATGAGTGTGTGTGTGCACATATACATTGTGATAGATGTGTGTGTGTGTGTACATACACATTGTGATATATGTGTATGAGTGTGTGTGTGCACATATACATTGTGATAGATATGTGTGTGTGTACGTACACATTGTGATAGATATGTGTGTGTGTACATACACATTGTGATGTGTGTGTACATACACATTGTGATGTGTGTGTGTGTACATACACATTGTGATAGATGTGTGTGTGTGTGTACATACACATTGTGATAGATATGTGTGAGTGTGTACATACACATTGTGATAGATATGTGTGAGTGTGTACATACACATTGTGATAGATGTGTGTGTGTGTGTACATACACATTGTGATAGATGTGTGTGTGTACATACACATTGTGATAGATGTGTGTGTACACATACACATTGTGATAGATGTGTGTGTGTGTACACATACACATTGTGATGTATGTGTGTGTGTATATACACATTGTGATAGATGTGTGTGTGTACATACACATTGTGATAGATGTGTGTGTGTACATACACATTGTGATAGATGTATGTGTGTGTGTACATACACATTGTGATAGGTATGTGTGTGTGTGCACATACACATTGTGATAGATGTATGTGTGTGTGTGTACATACACATTGTGATAGATGTGTGTGTGTGTGCACATACACATTGTGATAGATGTGTGTGTGTGCACATACACATTGTGATAGGTGTGTGTGTGTGTGTACATACACATTGTGATAGATGTGTGTGTGTACATACACATTGTGATAGATGTGAACAAAACCGACTTACGGGTTCGTAAGTCGGTTTTGTTCATAACTCGGAACTTCATAGTGAATTGTAAATACGGTCAGTTGTTAAAAAGTGTGTTGTGGTTCCACAAAAAAGGGACGCATTGCCAAACTCATAAATAACGGGAAACATTGTGCATAAGCATGTAATACTGTGATAAATACTTCATAGAAAGTTAAATCAAGAAACATGAACGCATGTTTTTTTTTCATGTTTACCTACCTTGAGTCCTGATGTGGACTTGCTTGTCGCAAGGGGCGTAATGCGTCCCAAGCCTCGCAAAGGGATCGCTCCGCCAAACAAAATAGTTCCGCCGGTTCGGCTCATATGACCGACCCCACCCCTCTGGCCTTCGCACCTGAGTGCCTCACAAATGGCGACATCGCATTGATCCCTCTATTTAAGAACGAAACAGGAGGATGTATCCACAAATCTGGCTGTCGCCTGATGAGGCTGGTTGTAATTACTGACGAAAGTCGGACTCTAAATTGTAAACGTTGTGGATGTACTCTCGAGCACACCGGTTAGTGCTGTACAAGTAACGAATTGGCACGTTCTGTTTACGTGACGAAGCTTACTATGATTGGCTGTGTCGAGTGGTGGTGGGTTTAACGACACATTTGTATTTACGCGATCTCACCCAAACCGAACCGCTGCAAGTTGTTGGATGGTTAAAAATAACACCTTTTTGGTGTTTGCAGATGTTTGGAAGTCGGAAGTTCGTATCTCGTGTATTGCCTGTATGCGGGTTTGGGGCCGTCCATAAATGACGTCACGCGATTTTTGACGATTTTTGACCCCCCTCCCCCCTCGTCACACGGCGTCACAAAAGGTCAACCCCCCCCCCCCTCAAATATGACGTCACAAAGCTCTGCCCCCCCCCCCCAAACCATATTTCCATTTTGAAAATAGAACATGCTTCAAATCGCTTTAAAATATTGTCATTGTAGTGCGTATTTAATGTGGCGCTGCACTCTGATGTTGTAGGAGTGTTGTTAGAACAATTAGTGTTGTTATAACAATTCCATATTTATTTAAAGTTGCGCATTTTGATGTGACGTCACATTTCTCAACCCCCCCTCCCCCCTCGTCACACATCGTCACAAATCTCTGACCCCCCCCCCCTAAGTGCGTGACGTCATTTATGGACGGCCCCTTTCCCTCGCTCTATGCGGGTTCGGACTGTGCGATTCCGCGCCCAGTATCTGCGGCGAATAAATCTCTACCCAAAATTCGCTCTGCTATGCGGTTTGAATTCATTCTACACGCGGCTATGCGGTCGGACGTGGGATAACATTGTGTGTGCTATGCGTGCACTGTGTACTGTGTGTGCTGTGCGTGTACTGTGTGTGTGCTGTGTGTGTACTGTGTGTGCTGTGTGTATTGTGTGTGTGCTGTGCGTGTGCTGTGCGTGTGCTATGTGTGTACTATGTGTAGTGTGTGTGTACTGTGTGTGTACTATGTGTAGTGTGTATGTACTGTGTGTGTACTATGCGTGTACTGTGCGTGTGCTGTGCGTGTACTATGCGTGTACAATGTGTACTGTGTGTGTGCTGTGTGTACTGTGTGTGTGTGCTGTGTGTGTGCTGTGTGTGTACTGTGTGTGTACTGTGTGTGCTGTGTGTATTGTGTGTGTGCTGTGTGTGTGCTGTGCGTGTGCTGTGCGTGTGCTATGTGTGTACTATGTGTAGTGTGTGTGTACTGTGTGTGTACTATGTGTAGTGTGTATGTACTGTGTGTGTACTATGCGTGTACTGTGCGTGTGCTGTGCGTGTACTATGCGTGTACAATGTGTACTGTGTGTGTGCTGTGTGTACTGTGTGTGTGTGTACTGTGTGTGTGCTGTGTGTACTGTGTGTGTGTGTGCTGTGTGTGTACTGTGTGTGTTTACTGTGTGTGTACTGTGTGTATGTGCTATGTGTGTACTGTGTGTGTACTGTGTGTGTGCTGTGTGTACTGTGTGTGTGTGTGCTGTGTGTGTACTGTGTGTGTACTGTGTGTGTACTGTGTGTGTACTGTGTGTACTGTGTGTACTAGCTCGGCAGGCAGCTGTCTCCTAGTGCGGTTTCACGCATTGTGCATCAGTGCGAGGGGTCTTCAGAGTTTACATCGGTCACCGCCTCGCGCGCTTTCAGGTGCGCTTCTGCGGCCGTCTGGAACGATCTTCCGTCCGATATTGGGAAGCCACTGGAGGGAGCTATGCACGTTTAAATCTCGGTTGAAAACTCATTTCTTTAGAGCCGCTTGTTGAGTTTAGTTTGTTGCCTCTCCCTCCGCACCTCCGATCATCACGGTTGGCGTATGTATGGTGCGAAAGAAGTTCAACACACGTACGCACAAGCAACTTGTCCCGTTGTTTCAACTGCCGGCGACCTCTGGGTTGCAAGTTCAGTGCGCTACTTATACATTCCAGGTGATTCTCATGAAACTTTACGTGATCCCCAACAATCCTGGGACCGCACAAACTCAGAAAAAAAATCTTTATACTGGCGGAATCCGATAAGCTGTAAAGCTCTTGTGTTTTTTTTAACAGATGTCCAGTATGGGCACGAGGGTGGGGTGGGGGGTGGGGGGGGTCACACAGGCCACGCTAACGCGATGGGAGGAAGGGAGAGAGAGGTGGCTCACAGTGGTCGTGTCGGGAAATAATGGAGCGAGCAAACGTGGGGGAGCCAGGAGGAGTTTGCGCCCAAGACGCTCACCTGTGTGCGTCCTCTGGTGAGCTTTCAGGTGAGAACTTTTGGTGTACACCTTGGAGCAGCCTGGGGAAAGAGGTGGGGGGGGGAGAGTTAACGAGAGAGAAGTGAGGTGGGGGGGGGGGGTAGCTGGCGCGGTGTGTACACAGCAGCAGTGGAGATACAAAGGCGGTCGTGGGTGGTTCTGGCCACACGGCCATCCTCGAGCGCCGTACCGCCTTTCATAGGCACTCGCAAACAACAGCACTTGTCCCCAACAGCCTGTGTTGGTTATACGGGTGATCTTTGCCTTGTTTTGTATCTGTGTGTATAAGTCCTGTATATATGGGAGAGCGGTAGCAGAATGATTCGTGCACTGAACTTCGAACCTGGCGACCCAAGTTCGATTCCCGCTCACGGCCAACGCCAGTGACGAATGTTTCCGAATCGGTCCTGGGCCTCCCCTACGTCGACTCGGCCTCAATTGAGTACTTGGTGCCATGTGTGGACATCGCCACTGGGGAGACAAAGGCGGTCGGGCGTGGTTGTTGCCCACCATAGGTGCTACTCGCTATAACAACACTCGCCCCAACAGTCTGTTAAGGCTATACGGAGTCCGGGGGTGATCGTTGTCTTTGTAAATAAACACACACACACATGAATGGTGAGCGATCGAGTCGTTCTGCAAGCTGCAAATGCCTACATCTCCCCGCACCCCCCCTACTCCCAACCCCGCTCCCCTCCGCCTACACGCGGATATTCAGGCATGCGACAAGAAGCGGGCATCTGCCGCTCATGGCGGGGGTGGTGGTGGTTATCGTGTGGGGGGGTAGCGGGGTGGGGTGTCGTCCCTTCGAGACAGGCGGCTGCTGGGTCAGGCGCTTGAGACGAATGCTGGCGGAGTTGACACCCAGGTGAGACATTGCGTCTTGGCCGTGACTCACGCCAACAGCTCGTTCGAGTTCGTTCATCGCCCTACGTACGGCGACGTCGGTGGGACAGCTTCACCAGGCTTGGCTGCTCAGCAGTGGGATATTACTCGCCGCTGATGCAGGCCCTTGCCGAAATTTAAATGAAAACGAAACTAAATTATTGTATTGTTTTTACCAGGTAAGGCCCATTGAGTTGTATCGCTCTTTTTTTCAGACGCGATCCGGCTATCACAACTAATGATTGCTCAACGAAGTGGCTTATCGTGTCGAGGTTTAGAGCAGCAGAGAAATAGTCTAAACGCGTGACGTTGATTCTAAATGTGTGGGGGGAGAGGGGGTCCGGTGAAAAATCCACGCGACCACGGGGAGAGAGACACGCAAACTCCAAATATACAGCAGCAGGCGTCAGGGTCAGGATCGAACCCACGACCTCCTGCGTACCAGGCGAGGTAGTTAACACCCCCTAGCCACCAATGGCAGGTTCACAGTGCGCTAACCGCTGCGCCACCGCCACCTCCGACTGTGTATACGGGATGGCCCAAAAGTCAGGACACACAAGGCTATTTAATCTATTTTACGACTGCCATTGCATTCTGTAATTGTTTATTCCTTGAGTTAATATGTTCTCTATTATCATTATTAATATCTAATTGTATTCTTCATCATTGGGGGGGGGGTCACCTTAAATCTGTCGTTTACAAAACTCGACCAAGAACCCGGAATGAACTGAGACATCAAAACTATTTGGTGAGCATTCAAAGATCACATCTTTTAAAAACAAAAGTCCTATATTGAATTCAAAAGAGAATTCATGCATCGTTCATTCGTGTTAATATAAGTCTGTTTGAACATTTGTTAAAATAAATGAGGTGACCCTACGTGATTTGTTAAAGTAAATATAATAACCTTACGTGTCCTGAATTTTGGGGCCACCATCTACATATGTGTACACCTGGAGCGGGCAGCAGAGGGTAATGCAAAACACATCCCGTTGTACAACACTTCTATGACGCCCCCCTCCCCCTCCCATATACGCTGCCCACTTCACTAATCTAATCCGCACTGACCAGCGTGGTGAAGTATGGTCAAATACCCCCAACCCCCGGGGGAGGCGCCAGGCCTCCCTCATCCAGCAGCTGATTTACCGGATGGTTTTGCAACGCGCGTGCACACGTGGCGCGTGGCGGCGAGCCTTTGTGCTGAAGTAATCTGCACAATGGAAATGGGGAAAAGCAGCGGGCGAGACAACGGACGTTGCTTCGCTTGTGCCGGGGAGGTGGGAAGGGGTGGGGGGGGTGATGGTGCCTTAGTCTGGCTCAGTGAGCCTCGACTCCACTGACCCGCGACAGGGAATCCAACCTGGGAAGAGGCAGTGGTGGATCCGCCTCTTCTCCAACTCGGGGTTGGTGCGACGGCTGCTGCGTGGAGCTCCGGGGAGTCGCGGTGTCACTTGCTGATGATGTTGCTGATGCTGATGGCGACTTTCCTGCTGATGCCGCAGTGGCTGATCATTAACGCTTTCCTGCTGCTGCTGATGGTTAACACTTTGCTGCTGTTGTTTCTGATGCTGCTGTTGCTGATGATTAACGCTTTCCTGCTGATGGTGAACACTTGGCTGCTGTTGCTGCTGATGATGGTGAACACTTTGCTGCTGCTGTTTCTGATGCTGCTGTTGAACACTCTCCTGCTGATGGTTGTGAACACTTCCCTGTTGCTGCTGATGCTGCTGATTATAAACACTTTCCCGCTGATGCTGCTGCTGCTGATGCTGCTGCTGCTGATGCTGCTGCTGCTCGTCGTTTGAATGTAGACAGTGGTGCTGCTGTGCCACGTTATTGTGATCAGCATCATCAGCGGAAACATCTCGTTGGTACAAGTCGTGCTCATGATGATGATTGTGGCTTTGCTGACTTTGAGCCAAGCTTGGGCTGTTTAAACAGTGCTGTAGTAATTGCTGCTGCTGCTGCTGATGTTGCAGTTGTAGCTCAGCCTCTGGGTGTTGCTGCACCTGCTGCTGCTGCTGATGATGGTGCTGCAGCTGATGGTGCTGCTGCTGATGATGATGATTGTGCGGCCCACTCGTGTACAATCGAGAAGGAAATTTCACGGGCGTGTGACAATTCTGGACAATCTCGATACACCGTTGATCTTGCTGTTGATTTTGGTGCTGGTGCCGATGCTGCTGCTGCTGCTGATGGGGGTGATGATGACCCATGGGCTTCTGCTGCTGCTGGTGATGATGGTGGTGGTTTTGAAGCTGATGTTGCAAACCCAAACTTGCGAGCACATCCCCATCCACTTCGGGGCTATGTGGCTGCGACCTTGGAGGAGTCAGTGGCAGAAAATTCCCCGAGGGCAGATGCACGTAAGGGGGTGGTGGTTGTTGTTGTTGATGCTGCTGCTGCTGTTGCCTCTGGTCCCCGTAGTTAATCGTCAGGCGCGTTGCCATAGTAAACGCGTTGCCGTGGAAACGCCCATCACCGCCGGTGGTCAAGGAGACGGGAGCGGCGGTACCCGGGTACGGCGGAGGAGGCTTACGAAGCACCGGGTCCTGTGCTGGAGTCGAATCGGGGCAGAACACATTGATGTGCGGCAGCAGCAGCAAGTCCGACGCAGCAGCAGCGGCGCAATCGTCATCAGTCGCCTCCAGTTTCAGCCCCCCATTTAGGGGGCTCGGCTCCGCCAGCACGATGTTCACGTTGATGCTGAGCGGGGTCGATGTTGGCGGCTGGGATTCGGGTCCCACGTGGAACCACGATGGCCGCTGGGAGAACGCCGCCCGGTTCGAGTCCAGACGAGGGTCCAGGTCATGGTCACCGTTCACCTGGCACGCACGCACGCACGTGGACTCGTGTGCAATCGCAACCGCGGTCGGGATAAATCGAGAACTCTTCCGTCCCCGATCTGTGCCGTGCCGTGTCGTGCTAGGGGCTACCTCCTGGCCATCACAAAGTGAAAGCGATGTCCTGCTCAAACGGGCGTCAGCGTGGCGGTCATCTCAGATGTTCCACGGTCACATGGCGGGGGCGAGTACTGAGTACCTGGAGAGACAAAGGCGGCCGGGAGTGGTGTTGGCCTCCCCCCACCCCCTCGTGTGCCGTGGCGGCCTTCATAGGCGCTCGCTAGCAGCACTTGCCCCAGCAGTCTGTCGAGGCTATCGGGGTGATATTTGTCTTCGTGACCGTGTGTCCGTGGTTGGTAGTGTCGTGTGCGTGACTATGAAATCGGAAACTTTGTGCCGATCGTCGTCAACTGCCTTCAGCGACCATCGTTAACTCGGGTTTTATTCCGGGCATAAATTTACTGGAGTTGGAAATTGATATAAATAAGGTGGGGGGGTCGGGGTCCAAAACGGGGGGGGGGGGGACTGGGGGGTGGTGGTGGGGGGGGGTGAGGATGGACGTGGTGGGTGGGGGTGGGTGTATGGAGGTGTTTGATTCGTCCCCACTCCCCGCACCACCTCCGACAGCAGTGATGCTCAGCCTCATTCAGGGCAACCCCCTCCCACGCAATCCAGACGCCTGGTCTCGTTGCCCCCACCCCAAAGACAAAGATCCCCCGTATAGCCTCAGCGGACTGTTGGGGCAAGTGCCGTTAGCGAGCACCTATGAAGGCCGGCACGGCACACGAGGGGTGCGGGTGGCCAACACCACGCCCGGCCGCCTTTGTCTCCCACCTAGCGACGACTCGTGACCAGAGCCCCCTCCCCACACAACCTACTACTTGTTGTGCCATTCATTCAGTTTTCAATATCTATCGTCCCCCACTCTCCTGGCTTTAAAAAAAACACTCAAGCTCATCCTAACGAATGAAGCTGGTGACTTCTTTTGGAAGGTCGGGGGAGGACTTCTCTGCAGCAAGCGAGGGTTGTTTTTTTTCATTTTTTTGCCCGGAGGCAGTTTTGGCCAAGAGTAAAAAACAACCTCCCTCTCAGAGGTGAAAACTTTGAGAAGGTGGCAGCTGCTGATGCTGCGGACGTTGATTCACAAGTCGATAAGTGTGATGTCACACGATCCAATAACGGCACTGGCTGCACGTGCACACAACCGCACCACGTGTTGTTGGGGATGGTCCTCTGACACACACTACACGTGGCTCGATATTGATCGAGCCTGAGTTTCTGCGTGAACCTGTGGGTCTCTGCGTGAATCTGTGGGTCTCTGCGTGAGTCTGTGGGTCTCTGCGTGAGCCTGTGGGTCTCTGTGTCAGTCTCTAGGTCTCTGTGAGCCTGTGGGTCTCTGTGTGAGTCTGTGGGTCTCTGTGTGAGCCTGTGGGTCTCTGCGTCAGTCTGGGGGTCTCTGCGTGAGTCTGTGGGTCTCTGCGTGAACCTATGGTTCTCTGTGTGAGCCTGTGGGTCTCTGTGTGAGTCTGTGGGTCTCTATGTGAGTCTGTGGGTCTCTGCGTGAACCTGTGGGTCTCTGCGTGAATCTGTGGGTCTCTATGTGAGCCTGTGGGTCTCTGTGTGAATCTGTTGGTCTCTGCGTCAGTCTGTGGGTCTCTGCGTCAGTCTGTGGGTCTTTGTGTGAGCCTGTGGGTTTCTCCGTGAGTCTGTGGGTATCTGCGTGAGCCTGTGGGTCTCTGCGTGAATCTGTAGGTTTCTGCGTGAGTTTGTGGGTTTCTGCGTGAGTCTGTGGGTTTCTGCGTCCGTCTGGGGGTCTCTGCGTGAGTCTGTGGGTCTCTAAGATGTCGTGTGGTCACACACTATGATCCTAATGCAGGTGGGCTACTAAGCTGTTTTATTGGTGATTTGTCCTGCATGGTAACCATGCCGCAGCCTGTGCCCCCCCTTCCTTCGCTACCTCTGAAAGAACCGCTGCCATACAGGACACAAGGTCATGTTCAACCCCTGTCCCCGATTCAAGTCTACCACTCGGTATAACAACAATCACCACGACCTTTAAGAGCGAGTTTCTGGACTGCGTGGGCGTGCGTGTCTGTACACGTGCGTGTGTGTGCGTGCAAGTGGGGAGCGGTGGTGCGGCGGTTCGCGCCACGCTGCGCTGTGAACACAGTGACCCGAGTTCGATTACCGCCCACGACCAATAAGAGGTGGCGCATATTTTAATCAGTCCTGGGCCTCCCCTAGGTCGACTCAGCCGTAAATTTCGTCACAGTTCCTATGATTGCTTTTTCATTGCTTTCATGGCTTTATTTTGGTGATTTCGAAAAGTGTATTGGTTTAGCCATGTTTGTTTGTTGTAGTACAGAGTTAGACTGATGGCCTTAATCTAAGTTATCTTGTGGTTGTTGTTGTTGTGGTTTGACTTGCATCCCACTGGGATTTTTGCACACAGCGTTGGTGTACGGTGTTTTTTTCTGCAATATTTTGCTGTCTTTTCTTGGATTTTCTGTTTGCACTTAGTCACGTATTCACTTTAAGATGTTTTTGTTCATGTTTTTTTTTGTTGCGGTTGCACCCGATTCAAGAGCCGAATGGCTCACAGGGCTATACCTAATAAATGAACTTGAATGAGTACCAGGTGCGGTGTGTAAACATTAAGCATTGGAAGACAAAGGCAGTCGGGTGCTGCGACTCTGAGCCGAGGTCGATTCCAAGACACGGCGAACATCGTCGGCGGAGAGTGATATCAGACCCGATCCTGGGTAGGCAGTGCCGGATTATCCTCGTGGCAAAAGTAGCTGCACACGCTACGGGCAACTTCCAAGGGTCCCGCGCTAAACGCTTTCAAGCAGGCAATTCCGGTTCAGTGATTCTGCACTTGCTCTATTACTATAGTACTATACCGCCTTCAACTTTTATACGAACGACCGGGTGTTTAAGGTTAGCGATTTGTCGCATTATCTGGCTGTGTATCAAATGAAAAAATACAATAACTTTACTATGCAAGTTAAAAAAGCGTGTTTTAAGATGTTCTTTTTTTATTTAGGACCCCTTTATAACATATGCTACAGGCCCCGCACTAGCTTAGTCCGGCACTGCTGGTAGGTCGACTCAGCCTTAAATGAGTACTCGGGGCAGTGTGTAAAATCAGCACTAGCGAGACAAAGACGGCTGGGCATTGTGTTACCCACCCACTCGTGTGCCGTGCCGGATTTCATAAGAGCTCGCTAACAGCACTTGTCCCAACAGCCCGTCAAAGGCTATATGGGGCGTCTTTATCTTTGTCGGTGTGCGTACGTCTTTACCCGTGCAAGTGCTTTGCGCGTGTGCGTGTGTGTCGTTTCATGTCTATGGATGTGTGGGTGGGTTTCTTGTTTGTTATGAATGTCTGTGCGTGTGAGCGCACGTGTGTCTGTGGTTGTGATTGTACCATGTTCAGGCACGCGATCTTGTGGGCGTGTGTACGTGTGTGTGTGTCATTGTGTGTGTTGGGGAGCGGTGGTGGAGCGATTAGCGCGCTGCGCTATGAACCTGGCCACCCGAGTTCGATTCCCGCTCACGACCAACACCAGTGACGATTATCTGAACTGGTCCTGGGCCTCCCCTAGGTCAACTCAGCCTCAAATGAGTACCTGGTGCGATGTGTAAACATCGCTACTCGGGAGACAAAGGCAGCCGGGCGTGGTGTTGACCACCCACCCCCTCGTGCGCCGTACCGGCCTCATAGGTGCTGCTCGCTAACAGCACTTGCCCCAACAGTCTGTTAAGGCTACACGGGGGGGTCTTTGTCTTTGTGTGTTCTCGTGTGTATGCATCGATAGATGATGGGTGTGGTTGTGTTGGTGGCGAGGGTTGGGAGTTGTGGTTGGTTGGTTGTGGTGGTGCGGAGAGATGAAAGCGGGGTAAGGGGGGTGGGTAGCCCTTTTGGAGGGGTGGAGAGGGCGGGAGGGGTCGTGGTGGACCACTGGGCGAGCTCCGACACTGATTTACTCATTACACCACCTCGCGTATCCATCTCGCATGTCCCCCGCGCCACCCACACGCGGAACCTCAGTCCGTGCGCCCCCTTCAACCCCCTCCCCCCCACCCCACTCCATCATCAGCCTTGTTCAATCAACTGCTGGATGAAGGACTCCCCAAGCCACCACCACCACCACTCGCGATCCGGCGATGTATAATAATTATCCACCCCTAACACCTACTCGTGGACAGCTGATTTGATCGGTGGACGTGCTCCTTCCTACACACCCAGACGAACACATGGCAGACCCTAAAGCAGCCCCCACCCACTACCCTGCCCCCCCCCTCCGCTACCCTGCCCCCCTCTCCACTACCTTGCCCCCCCCCCACTACACTGCTCCCCCCCAAACCTCCACCCTAACTTATTTCGCTGTACGAGGCAGTAGCTACCCTGCACACGTTATCTTCCCATACCGGCAGCTGCGGGGAGAGGAGTGCGTGCGGGGGGGGAGGCATGTGGGAAAGAGGGGGGCGGGTGGAATTTATTGGAACCCCCCCAAATCATCAACCCCCCCCCGCATCCCTTTTTTAGCCTCGTCTCGCTACCCCCCTCCCCACCTCCCTGGCCCCCTTACTTTTCCTTACCTGGAAACATAAAAATAGTTTATAGTTTAGTTTCCGCCCGCATTTCTCATCGTCAGCAGCAGCAGCAGCCGTAGCCGTGATCTGTCCACTGCTGGCTGAAGGAAGGCCTCCGCGAGCCATGCCCAGGCACACCCCCCCCACACCACCCCCCACTACCACTCGCAGCTCGTCGTGTTGAAGGGGGTTGGCTTGGCGAGTGTCAGTGGAGCCAAGCCCGGTGAGAGACGCGCCTCGAATGCCCGGAGAGGGATTGAGGCCCGGACCCATTCAGCGAAAGTTCAGTCTCACGCATCCTCCTCTCACCCCCTCACCTCACCTCCTCTGCCTCATTCCCCTTTTCTCTCCTCTCCCCCTCTTCCTCACCCCCCTCTTGCTCATGCAGATTGGGTTTGCTGTACTGACACCTCTTGGCCACCTCGAAGCCCATAACCAAAACACGTGGTGTAAACAAGACACGTGGTGTACACAAGATACCTGGTGTACACGAGATGTCTGGTGTACACGAGATACCTGGTGTACACGAGACGCGTGATATACACAAGACACGTGGTGTAAACAAGACACGTGGTGTACACAAGATACCTGGTGTACACAAGACACGTGGTGTAAACAAGACACGTGGTGTAAACGAGACACGTGGTGTACACGAGACACGTGATGTACACAAGACACGTGATGTACACAAGACGCGTGGTGTACACAAGACGCGTGATGTACACAAGACGCGTGGTGTACACAAGACGCGTGGTGTACACGAGACGCGTGGTGTAAACAAGACACGTAGTGTACACGAGACACGTGGTGTACACAAGACGCGTGGTGTACACAAGACGCGTGGTGTACACGAGACGCGTGGTGTACACGAGACGCGTGGTGTACACGAGACGCGTGGTGTAAACAAGACACGTGGTGTACACAAGACGCGTGGTGTACACGAGACGCGTGGTGTACACAAGACACGTGGTGTACACAAGACGCGTGGTGTACACGAGACGCGTGGTGTACACGAGACGCGTGGTGTAAACAAGACACGTGGTGTACACGAGACGCGTGGTGTACACGAGACGCGTGGTGTAAACAAGACGCGTGGTGTACACGAGACGCGTGGTGTACACGAGACGCGTGGTGTACACGAGATACGTGGTGTACACGAGATAACTGGTGTACACGAGACACGTGGTGTACACGAGACACGTGGTGTACACGAGACACCAGGCTGAACCCAGATTAGCTTCCGAATTGAGATGAGGTTGGACGCGTTCTGGATGATGTGGTCAAAGGCGTGGCCAGTACTCCCCATCAACACCTCTTCTCAACTATCACCACCACCACCACCACCACATCACCTCAACCACCACCACCCTATCACCACGATCACCACATCTCCTCAATCTCCACATCACCTTCACCACCACCACCACTGCATCTCTTTAACCATCATCACCACAACCACTAACACAACCAGTGCCTTTGTAATTATAATCGGCATCTTCACTTACTCCACCACCACAATTCCCCAACCATCACGACCTCTAGTATAACCACAACCACCACCACCTCCACCACCTCTCTCATGACCAACGCCACCCCTACAACAAATGCCTTCACCACCAGCTTTGATCACTGCCATCACGTCCAGCATAAACAGCGCACGTCTCCCCCTTCATCACCAACACCACCACCACCACCTCATCCTCCTGGACCACCACCAGAAACACCTCCTCGACAACCACCACCACATTAATCCCACACCACCACCACTATCTCCTTCATCACCACCACCTCCTCGACAACCACCACATTAATCTCACACCACCATCACCACATTAATCTCACACCACCACCACATTAATCTCACACCACCACCACTATCTCCTTCATCACCACCACCACATTAATCTCACACCACCACCACTATCTTCTTCATCACCACCACCACATTAATCTCACACCACCACCACTATCTCCTTCATCACCACCACCACATTAATCTCACACCACCACCACTATCTCCTTCATCACCACCACCTCCTCGACAACCACCACATTAATCTCACACCACCATCACCACATTAATCTCACACCACCACCACTATCTCCTTCATCACCACCACCACATTAATCTCACACCACCACCACTATCTTCTTCATCACCACCACCACATTAATCTCACACCACCACCACTATCTCCTTCATCACCACCACCACATTAATCTCACACCACCACCACTATCTCAGTCATCACCACAATCTCCTTGACCACCACCACATTAATCTCACACCACCACTACCACCACCACTATCTCCTTCATCACCACCACCTCCTCGACCACCACCACCACCACCACATTAATCTCACACCACCACCACCCGCACCACCCCCTACCTGCAGGGCGGCTGGCACAACCCCCGCGTCTCCCGCGAGGGTCTCTCCGACCTCCGCTCCGTCTCCCTTCGGCTCGTCCCAGCGAGTCCCAGGGAACATCTCTGTGCAGTATCCACGATGGGCACGTGAAGGATGCTGCTGTTGAGTAATGTTTTTGTTGTTATTATTGTTGTTGTGATGGTGGTGGAGGTGATGGTGTAGAGAAGATTGTGACGCGGGCGGTGTAGCTGCGACTGTGACTCCTCCGACGCTCATGACGAGGTGGCTGAGACCACCACACGTGGGCTAGAGGGGCAAACGATGTGAGCGGGGGATGGAGGAAGCCGACGCAAATCGAGGAGGAGGAGGGGCGCGAGCTGAGCGATCAGCGCCTCCCATCCGCACGTGTCCCACCAACCCTGGCTCGCTCTCGTCTTCACTCGCGCCCAAGCGGTGCGGCGACCTGAGCAGATCTGGGGAGGAGGAGGAGGGATGGGGAGACGATTCGTTTGGGAGGAGGAGGAGGGGAGGGGTGGGGGGTGTAAAGGAGGAGGAAGGGGGAGGGTCCGATGCGCGTGTGTGATGGGTGGGTGTCTGTGTGTGTGTCATCGTGTGTGTCTGTGTGTGTGAGAAGCGATAGGCCTTCATAGGTGCTCGCTAACAACACTTGCCCCTACAATCTGTTAAGGCTATACGGGGGATCTGTGTCTTTTGGGAAGCGGTAGTGTAGCGGTCAGCGCTACTCTGCGCTATGAACCTGGGGACCTGGGGACCCAGGTTCGATTCTCACTCACGGCCAACACCCAGTGACGATTATCTGAACCGGTCCTGGGCCTCCCCTAGGTCGACTCCGCCTCAAATGACTACTTGGTGCCGTGTATAAACATCACCGGTGGGGAGACAAAGGCGGCCCGGCGTGACGCGCACCGGACCAGTCTAACCTTGTGCTCGTTAACGGCACTTGTCCCAACTGCCACGAAGAAGCTATTCGGGGCATCTTTGCCTTTGATGGGATGTGCGTGGGTGTGCGTGGGTTTGTACCCCAGGATGGTATGCGTTCGTGTTGATTATGGGACTGTTTGGGTGTGCATATGCGTGTGTGTGTGATAAAGTGATACCCGTATAGACTTAACAGGCTGTTAGCGAGCACCTATAAAGGCCGGCACGGCACGCGATGTTTACACATCGCACCAGGTACTCATTTGAGGCTGAGTCGACCTAGGGGACCGGTTCAGATAATCTTCACTGATGTTGGCCGTGAGCGGGGATCAAAACCGTGTAGCCGGGTTTGTAGCGCAGCGTGCTAACCGCTACACCACCGCTCCCCTCTCTTTGTCGCCAGAAAGTGCACGTAGCCTGGCACAAGGTCCGTGGTGACGGTTGTTGTTGTTGTTGTATCTGTGTTTCTTTATTCTGTGTGTACGCGAAAGGTGTTTGAGTTGTGAGCAAAACGCCTTTACCAATCATTGGGCGCGTGCAGCGTGCATAAACGAATGGTGCGCGTTTTGAGACGAGTGGTGAACGTGGGTCGGTCGCGATCCGATGCGTTTGTTTCAACACACACTGTTTTAGAAATGCTGTGTTAAGCCAAGAAGGTGACGGGAGGGGGGGCCCTTATCAGAATAACAATATGTATTTATACTGGAGGAATCCGATGAGCTATACAACTCATTTTCCCAGATTGCACCCTTAAAGAAGAGGCCCAGTGTCATAATTCGCAAGAGTGGCCCATTGTATGCCGCGGGGATTAGCCAATCTCTAGCAATAATCTATATTTACCAGCAGCAATAATAGCCTCTGTGCACATCGTGCAGCATTATACATCTCAATGGGTGTAACCACTTACACAACACAGCGCGGCGACGACTTCTTTGTTTAATATCACAGTTTGCTGACAACAGCACCTAAATGACCAAAAACGCCAAGCGGTCAGCAACAAACGGCACTGCTTGAAAGTTGTCACAGAATTGAGCGACGCGGTCATCATTCTGCGACCTGGGGAAAGAGAGAAGATGGGAGGGGAGGGAATTCCAAAGCGGAGCATTGGCAGGGAATGAGGGGCTGGAGAAATGCGATCTGCAGTGTGGTGAGTGGGTAGCTGAATGAATGAGTGAGTGGGGTGAATGAGTGAATGAGTGAGTGGGTGAATGAGTGAGTGGATGAATGAGTGAGTGGGGTGAATGAGTGAGTGGGGTGAATGAGTGAATGAGTGAGTGGGATGAATGAGTGAATGAGTGAGTGGGATGAATGAGTGGGATGAATGAGTGAGTGGGGTGAATGAGTGAGTGGGATGAATGAGTGAGTGGGATGAATGAGTGAATGAGTGAGTGGGATGAATGAGTGAGTGGGATGAATGAGTGAGTGGGATGAATGAGTGAGTGGGGTGAATGAGTGAGTGGGTGAATGAGTAAATTGGTGGGGGAGTGAATGAGTGAGTGGGGTGAATGAGTGAGTGGGTGAATGATTGAGTGGGTGAATGAGTGAGTGGGGTGAATGAGTGAGTGAGTGAGTGGGTGTGGAAGTTAGTGAATTCACGAGTTAGTGAATGAGTGAGTGGGTGAATGAGTGAGTGGGGTGAATGAGTGAGTGAGTGGGTGTGGAAGTAAGTGAATTCACGAGTTAGTGAATGAGTGAGTGGTAGTGAACCGCTTATTGCGCTGCGCTACAAACCCGGCCATTCTCGCTCACTGCCAACACCAGTGACGATTATCTGAACCGGTCATGGGCTTCCCCTAGGTCGACTCAGCCTCAATTGAGTACCCGGTGCGGCATGTAAACATCACCACTGGGGAGACAAAGGCGGTCGGGCGTGGTGTTGGCTACACACCCACCCCCTCGTGTGATGTGCCGGCCTTCATAGGCGTTCGCTAGCATTCTGTTGAAGGCTATTTGGAGGATCATTGTGGGTGTGTGAATGAGTGGAGTGTGGGTGGGTGACCGTGTGAATGAGTGAGTGAGTGTGGGTGGGTGACCGTGTGAATGATTGGAGTGTGGGTGGGTGACCGTGTGAATGAGTGGAGTGTGGGTGTGTGACCGTGTGAATGAGTGGAGTGTGGGTAGGTGACCGTGTGACTGAGTGGGGTGTGGGTGGCCGTGTGAATGAGTGAGTGAGTGTGGGTGGGTGACCGTGTGAATGAGTGGAGTGTGGGTGGGTGACCGTGTGAATGATTGGAGTGTGGGTGTGTGACCGTGTGAATGAGTGGAGTGTGGGTAGGTGACCGTGTGACTGAGTGGGGTGTGGGTGACCGTGTGAATGAGTGAGTGAGTGTGGGTGGGTGACCGTGTGAATGAGTGGAGTGTGGGTGGGTGACCGTGTGAATGATTGGAGTGTGGGTGGGTGACCGTGTGAATGATTGGAGTGTGGGTGGGTGACCGTGTGAATGATTGGAGTGTGGGTGGGTGACCGTGTGAATGAGTGAGTGAGTGTGGGTGGGTGACCGTGTGAATGAGTGAGTGAGTGTGGGTGGGTGACCGTGTGAATGAGTGAGTGAGTGTGGGTGGGTGACCGTGTGAATGAGTGAGTGTGGGTGGGTGACCGTGTGAATGAGTGAGTGAGTGTGGGTGGGTGACCGTGTGAATGAGTGAGTGGAGTGTGGGTGGGTGACCGTGTAAATTAGTGGATTTGTGTTGTTTGTGACCTGCGGTCTGGACCGAGGTCCTCAACACGGACGAACTCATGAATCGGCGCGCGAAATTCACAGCAAAAGCTGCCCCCACGGTCGTAGTGGCGACGACGGAACAGCGACGAGTGAATCTGTGAGTGCTGGACCATCAATCGCGCCCTCACTCGATTGCGTTTGTATGCTCAGCGGCACCACCTGGGTGTCCTTCCTACTCCCGGGACACGACTGACAGTCGTGACATCGCGCGCGGCCGGGGCAATGCCGCAGTCATTCTATATCCTGGGCCGAGTTTGCACTCCGTGTAGATCCTTGCAGCCGCAATGATTGTTCGGATTTAACGAGGGCTTCGGCGCTGACGAGGTTACCAAGCCTCGCTCGCCAAATGCCACCTCGGCCAGATTCGTGCAACGTCGCCACTCCGTCGTGCCGATGATTACCTGAGTGGGGGGGGGGGTAGCGGCCACTCGTGGCTTGAGGGTGTCACGTGAACATAACGCACGCGAGTAATAACAACAACAATAACAACGCACGCGACTAATAACAACAACAATAACAACGCACGCGACTAATAACAACAACAATAACAACGCACGCGACTAATAACAACAACAATAACAACGCACGCGACTAATAACAACAACAATAACAACGCACGCGACTAATAACAACAACAATAACAACGCAGGGCGCTTTGTTAATTCAGCCACTGCTGGATGATGGCCTTGCCCCCCACCCCCTTCCCCTCCCAAAATGTGGACGGGTAGTCGGGGTCATTTGGCCATACTTCCCCACGCTGGTCAGTGCGGGTTGGTGTGACGGGGAGGAATCGTAAGCACGTGGGTGCATCGCAGCGAGAGTACAACTGAATTTTTGCACCACCACATCGCTGGCTCGCAGTAGCAGCAGCAGCAGTGATCGAGTGTGATCCCGTTTCCTTTCAGATGTAAGCACTCATTCATTGGCTTATAACGTGTTGATGTATCGAGGACCGCAGAGCTTGGGAAACTGGTTGGTAGCGCGTGGCTGCTGCTGATGCCTTCCCGCTTGTCTGTGGTCGCTCCTCCTACGAGAGCGAGCGAGCACTGTGTGGGGGGCGGCAAGGGGTTAAGAGTTGAAACTACGACGACATTCTTGGAACCTCATTTGCCAGTAAAAAATATGATAATTGTGTTTTTACCCTTCTATCTGGCAACAAAACTGACACCTTTTTTTACAAGGAGTCATGTTTGCATAGACCACAATACCTGCAGTCATAATGCAAAAAAAAACGACGAAATTATTATTATCGGTCGAGAAAACCCGTGGCTCCGAAACGGAAAATAAGAGAGGGCTGTCGCTTGGACGCCCATCCTATTCTTGCACTCCTCCTGTTCTCGGAGAACTAAAAGCAATCTGTATTTGTCTACGATTTAAATAAATATCTGGCGAAAGAATTGCATCGATAGGAGTTCACGTTGAAAGTTTAGAGCAATTTTTTAAAAAAGTCTTCTGTATTCGTTACTCCAACCGCTTCGGTGTCGCTATATCCATCATTGTTATAATTATTACTATTAAACGTCTTCCGAACATCTTCTACCGCCGTTTCAATCTAATCCGGTGTTTAGCTGTCAATACGAAAAAATCCCCGTGTAGCCAGTTACGGAGGCAAAGTGTCCCGCAGCAGCCACTAACAACAGCTGCGTCAGCGTTGGGGTGGTGAGGAGCCCAGCCAGCAGTCAGCCAGGACACTCGAGGCGTGAGACGTCGGGCGCTGCGGTGGCTAGGAGATGTTAACTACCTCGCCTGGTATACAGGAGGTCGTGGGTTCGATCCCGACCCTGATGAGATGTTAACTACCTCGCCTGATATACAGGAGGTCGTGGGTTCGATCCCGACCCTGATGAGACGTTAACTACCTCGCGTGGTATGCAGGAGGTCGTGGGTTCGATCCCGACCCTGATGAGATGTTAACTACCTCGCCGGGTATACAGGAGGTCGTGGGTTCGATCCCGACCCTGATGAGATGTTAACTACCTCGCCTGGTATACAGGAGGTCGTGGGTTCGATCCCGACCCTGATGAAATGTTCACAACCTCGCCTGGTATACAGGAGGTCGTGGGTTCGATCCCGACCCTGATGAAATGTTCACAACCTCGCCTGGTATACAGGAGGTCGTGGGTTCGATCCCGACCCTGATGAGATGTTAACTACCTCGCCTGGTATACAGGAGGTCGTGGGTTCGATCCCGACCCTGATGAAATGTTCACAACCTCGCCTGGTATACAGGAGGTCGTGGGTTCGATCCCGACCCTGATGAGATGTTAACTACCTCGCCTGGTATGCAGGAGGTCGTGGGTTCGATCCCGACCCTGATGAGATGTTAACTACCTCGCCTGGTATACAGGAGGTCGTGGTTTCGATCCCGACCCTGATGAGATGTTAACTACCTCGCCTGATATACAGGAGGTCGTGGGTTCGATCCCGACCCTGATGAGATGTTCACTACCTCGCCTGGTATACAAGAGGTCGTGGGTTCGATCCCGACCCTGATGATATGTTCACAACCTCGCCTGGTATACAGGAGGTCGTGGGTTCGATCCCGACCCTGATGAGATGTTCACAACCTCGCCTGATGTACAGGAGGTCGTGGGTTCGATCCCGACCCTACGACCTGCTGTATTTTGGAGTTTGCGGTGTCTCTCTTTCCATGGTCGCGTGGATTTTTCTCCGGGTCCTCCGGTTTTTTTTCCTCTCCACATTTACAATCAACACGTGTTTAGAGTATTTGGCTGCTATACATTTACACATGATGATAAGCCACTTCGTTGAGCTATCATTTGTGGCCGGGTCGCTTCTGAAAAAGAGCTGTACAGCGCAGTGAGCCTTACCTGGTAAAAAAAATAATTGTGTTAGTTTAGTAAATAATTATTATAGAGCAGCGAGAGTTGACAATGTACGACTGTGGGGGTACGAGAGGCCTAAATGGTTTCCGCTGTGACCTCCTTGGCCCGTGTTCGCGTGGGGTCGAGTTTATATTTATCAGTCACAGTACTACACACACGCGCACATGCACGCGCACGCACACGCACGCACACACACACACGCACGCACGGACACACGCACGCACACACACACACGCACACACGCACGTACACGCACGCACACACACACACACGCACGGACACACGCACGCACACACGCACGTACACGCACGCACACGCACACACGCACGGACACACACACACACGCACGGACACACACACACGCACACACACGCACACACACGCACACACAGACACGCACCCACACACACGCACGCACACACAGACGTACACACACGTACACAGACACAAAAAAGATCCCGACAACGACTGTGGGAGGCGAGTTGCTGGGAGAGCGAGATTCTGTTCAGGCCGCCACGACGTGCCACGAATTGTGTGGTGGTGGTGGCCACCACCACTTGTCTGCCCGGCCGCCTTTGTCTCTCTCTTCCCCCCAATCGCCGATGGTTAACAGCCACGTAGCACCAAGTCCTCATTTAAGTCTAAAACTAAACTATAAACTAAACAGTTTTTGTATTTTCCCAGGTAAAGCCCTCCGAGCTGCCTATAGCTCGTTTTCAGCAGCGACCTGGGCACAATTGAAATCTGAACAAAGGCTGAGTCGACCTAGGGGAGGCCCATCATCACGATCCATGCGATGATGTCAGCAGCCGGTGGCGAGGAATGGAACTCTGCTCAGATGGCGAGACCGATGCCACCACTTGCCCCACCGCTCGCCCACACGCACCCTCGGTGGCCATGGGAGGTTGCGTGCTCACGTGCACGGAATTCGTCTCGGTGCTTAGCGGTGGGATGTGAACCATGGGCCGGGGTGTGGGGGACCAATATATTTTACAAGTTTGTGTGTGTGGGGGGGGATAGTGGGGTGTAAGGGGGAGGGGCGGGGGAGCGGATCGTGTGAGCCAATGTCGTCCACATGAAGTCAGTAGCGTACTGCTCACTCGGTAATACTGCACGGTAGCGTCGCTGCGCTGTCGCCGAGGTGGAAGTAGAGGGGTGGGAGAGCAAGCCCCCCCCCCCATCTCTGGAGTGACGGAGCCCACCTGATAACAGGGGGGTTGGGGGGGGTGCGAACGTTACACTTGATCATCATCATCAGCCATGCCTTCCCCGAGACATGCGCAGGATGCACACACTGCAAGGGACAGCTCTGTGTGTTACAGAGGTCTCACGATGCGTTCCCTCGCTCCTGCACACGCACACACACAACCACACACACACAACCACACACACAACCACACACACACACAACCACACACACAGCTACACACACACACAGCTACACACACACACACAACCACACACACACACAACCACAACAACAACAACCGCCATTCGCCACTAAGTGGCGGTGACGTCACCACGACGCTTGTGCCAGGCCATGTGCACCCTGAGGCCACGTGAAGTGTCGAACGCCCGCTGGCAGGAGGTCACGGGGCAGACCCAGGTGCCACGGGTCGACTGACCGAGATGACCGAGATGACTGGCTGATCCACCACCTGTGCCCCCTACTGTGCCAACTTGCTGTGCTTTAGCCACCCGGCGCTCCGCTCGTTGTTGTGAGCGTCGCTCCTCCGCCCTCCGTTGTTGTTGGAAGGCGACTGCCTCCAACTGCCCAGTAGCGTCCTTCACGAGCCTCCTCCACTGAGGCCGATCTTGACACCGCTGGTACCAGTCATCGGCAAGTCCACTCAGCTCCACGTCCTCCTGTACCACATCACTCCATCTCTTCTCTAGCCCGTGCCGCGCCCGTTTAGCCCCCTCAATCCGGCCGAACAAAAGCTGTTTAGGCATGCGGTGGCTGGGCATGCGGGCTACATGACCCAGCCAACGTAGCCTTGCCTGCCGGAGGAGCTCACTGATGGGACTTTGCCCAGATCTTTCAAGGACTTGTGAGCTCCTCACACAATCCAGCCTGGTTAAACCCAGGATGGATCGTAGGCAGGCCAGCCTAAATGTTTCCAACCGGCGAAGATGCTCCACTAGGGGGGTCCACGTTTCGCAAGCGTAGAGAAGGGAGGGAATGACCATGGCCGAGAAGACCTGAAGCTTCGTGCGGAGCGACAGACCAGGTAGCTTCCACACAGCGTTACGCAACCGATGAAAAGATATTGCCGCTCGACTGATTCGGAGTGAGACCTCTGCTGATAAACTGGAGCCGGTCATGAGCACACTGCCCAGGTATGGGAAACTCTCTACTCTCTCCACAACTGCCCCATCACCGATTGGGAGTTGTGGGGGCGGAGTGCCCGATGGTACAAAATACCCAGGCAGGTGCTTAGTTTTGGTGGGGCTGATGGTAAGGCCCCACCTCTTAGTGGCACACTCCAGTCTCAGCAGCAGCGTCTCCAACTCCTCTTCTGAATGAGCAGCTATTACCAAATCATCGGCATACATAACGTGGTTGACCAATAGGGAGCCATCCCTTGATCGCACCCGGGCGTCGATCAGCCTCCCATTATATCTGTACCAAATGGTAATTCCCCCGGTTCAGCTATTGAAGGCTTCACGAACTACGCAGTCGAAATAGATGTTAAATAATGTGGGAGCCAGAGGACATCCCTGTCGCACCCCAAGGTGTACAGGGAAAGGCTCCGACTCCCGGCCACGTAGTTTTACCCGGGCCCGCTCACCATCATGAAGGTCCTTAATGATCGTGAGCAGAGGGTCAGGGACTCCGAAAGCACGAAGAACAACCCAGAGCCCAGTCCTACTGATGGTATCATAGGCCTTGACCAGGTCAATAAAGCAGAGATGTAGGTCTTTTTGGAATTCCCTACACCTCTGCTGTAGCAGACGGACAGAAAATATGGCATCTGTGCAGGACCGCCCTTTCCTGAAACCACATTGGGGCTCCGCAAGCCTCTCCTCAGCATGCCTAGCAAGGCGATGTTGAATAATCCTTGCCAGGACCTAGCCTTAGCCTAGCTTTAAGGCTACACACACACACACACAACCACACACACACACAACCACACACACAGCTACACACACACACAGCTACACACACACAACCACACACACACAACCACACACACATAACCACACACACACAACCACACACACACAACCACACACACAACCACACACACACAACCACACACACACACACACAACCACACACACACACAACCACACACACACAACCACACACACACAACCACACACACACAACCACACACACAACCACACACACACACAACCACACACACACACACGAGCCGCCGACCTCATAGCTCGCTCCATCTCCACCGGTGGGCGCCCTCTCGTGCGAGTTTGTGCCCCCTCCGACTACCACTGCGTCCTCAGGCTCGACCTCCCGTGGCCATCATCGTCATCATCATCACCATCACCACCATCATCGTCATCGTCACCATCATCATCACCATCATCATCATCACCATCATCACCATCATCATCATCACCATCATCGTCATCGTCACCACCATCATCGTCATCGTCAGCATCATCATCATCACCACCATCATCATCATCATCATCACCATCATCGTCATCGTCAGCATCATCATCATCACCATCATCACCATCATCGTCATCATCATCATCACCATCATCGTCATCATCATCATCACCATCATCGTCATCATCATCATCACCATCACCACCATCATCGTCATCGTCACCATCATCATCACAATCATCATCATCATCACCATCATCACCACCATCATCATCATCACCATCATCGTCATCATCATCACCATCATCATCATCATCACCATCATCATCACTATCATCATCATCATCATCACCATCATCATCACTATCATCACCATCATCATCATCACCATCATCATCATCATCACCATCATCACCATCATCATCACCATCATCACCATCATCATCGTCACTATCATCACCATCACCATCATCACCATCATCATCGTCACTATCATCACCATCATCACCACCATCATCACCATCATCATCACCATCATCGTCACCATCATCATCACCATCATCGCCACCATCATCATCACCATCATCGCCACCATCATCATCACCATCATCACCATCATCATCACCATCATCATCACCATCATCATCACCACCATCATCATTATCCCCTCCAGCCATGACGTGTCCTGGCCAAGCCCACTCGTAATACTCAACTGTAAACATTTTTTTATTTTACCAGGTGAGGCCCACTGAGCTATATCGCTCTTTTTCAGAAGCGACCTGGCCACCACAAATCATCGACGTGGCTTTTGTGGAAATTCACAGCAGCCCGCTACTCTAAGCACATGCTTCTAAATGTGGAGGGGAAAAAAAAAACGGAGGGCCCGGAGAAAAATCCGCGTGACCACTGGGAGAACACGCAAACTCCAATGGTAAAGCAGGCGTCAAGGGTCGGGGTCGAACCCACGATCTCCTGTACACCAGGCGAGGTAGTTAACATCTCCCAGCCACCGTGGCGCCCTCTATCTCGACTGTCACCGCGCGTTCGTGTTCCCGTGTCTCAGTGCCAATCGCAAGCAACGCCTTTTTGTGCTTAGTTTGGTGTCCTTCCCCCCCCCAGCACCTCCGATGAGCACGGTTGTCTACGTACGGTACGAAAAAAGTTCAACATACGTACTCATGCCACCTCGCCATGCGTCTTTGCGCACTTCTATTTACCCGTGTTCTTTGTCGCTGTCAAATTTCCTCATCCACTTTGCCACATACAAATTGGCAAATTTCAAACCGTGACCGCCAGCACGCAGCCGGGCAAGCGCTCTTGCGAATGACGCCACGGGGATCTTTAACGTTCCGCGTGAAGCCGACGGCGACTCGGGAGTGTTCGACGACTGCCACGCAGCGTTGCTGTTCCAACTTGTGCTTCGTGCACGACTCGAGGAATGATTGTTGCGGAGCTAAGAGATCCATAGCCGAGCTTCTGCACTACCTCCTGAGCCAGATCAGTCGCGTGGCGGCACGGTGAGTGGCTGAGTGCCGGATGATGAAAGCCAGCGGACGTTCTAGTAGGGCTGTGACTTTAAAGATAAATTCTCTCCCTCCCACGTTTGTCCCCCCCCCCTAGCCGCCAACTCATCCCATTCTGGTTTTACTAGTTCCATTAAGCTCTCACACTTTGATTTGTTATGGGAAATAATAATAATGGTGGTGGTGGTGGTGATGATGATGACGGCAGCTGTTTTTAAATCCGAGCGAGCGTTCAGAATGTTCTGGGATGTGGACATTTCGTTATATTTACCCACAGTCGCCGTCACTTATGATTAAAATGAAAGTCGTAATAATTCACAGCCCTTTGTTCCTTACGGATGATCATGGTTTGTGCTCTGCGGTGGTGGTGGTGGCTATACTGCACGTGGCTGCCGCAAAGCACTGTGGAGGCAGCAGCTTGGGTTGGTGATGAGTTTTTTTGTGAAAACCCCTTCGCGTCGGGTGTTGACTAGGAGCCATACCTTGGCCTGGCAGGAGAAAGCGGTACAGCAGAGTGTGTGGACTAATCTCCATCTGTTGCTTCTGTTGTCGCCCGCTTTCCATCCCGCACGTTTAACAAACGCTCGTCAATTGGCAATAAACATCTGTGAGATGCGTTGGCGTCATTGACGCTGCTTAACACCGCACACACGCAATCGTACCATTATAATTATCACCTGGGCGACCTCGCTTCGAGTCCCTGCCATGGCATACAACAGTCGGCGAACGATATTTCTGACCCAGTTATTGGAGTTCCCTTCACCAACCCGAACAGCGTGGTGAAGTATGGTCAAACAACCCCCACCACTTTGGGATTTTCCTCCCCCATCATCTTCTTATACCCAATCTATTGTAATGAATAAATGCATGTAAAAATCATTATTATTTTTATCATTGGACCTCCTTTGCCAGTACCAAAATATGATAATAGGTTTTCTCCCTTTTTTCTGGCAACTAAACAGGTGTTAAGATGTTGAAACCCCAAACTGAAACCTTTTGCAAGGAATCACGTCTGCATTAACCACAATACTTGTGGTCAGAATGCAAACAAAACACACACTGATAGTTTATGCATTGTCCTTGAAACTGATTGGTCCACACCAGAGACAGCTTTCTTTTGAGCCTCGTCCTCTGGTATAACACTGCTTGAGACGAGGCTCAAAAGAAAGCAGTCTCTGGTGTGGACCAATCAGTTTCAAGGACAATGCATATATTATCAGAGTACGTTTTTTGTTTGCATTCTGACCACAAGCATTGTGGCTAATGCAGACATGATTCCTTGCAAAAGGTTTCAGTTTGGTGTTTTAACATCTTAACACAACTGTGTTGATGCCCTTCCCTGCCAGCAGCCAGCGCTATGCTGCTACGTGACCGATTCTATGTCACTACAGGTGGACTAAGTTTTGCCCAATGCTGGCCAGATGGTTTAACAAACGTAATCAACTAACTCAGAAACGGATTAAACCCTTTATATATACGTATGACAACGTTCGTAGTGATGTTTGTCTCTGACCGCTTGACGTTTTGGAGATTTCGGCCACTGCTCAGCGACTGTGTGGGGCGGGGGGGGGCATGTCATCCAGCAGTGGATTGACAAAGGGCAGCCCCTGCCGCTTGTTGATGTTAATAACGACGCGTCTATTAATACGAGGCTTGCATCGGTGGTAATTTCAAGGGCTGGATCTAAGAGGGTAGGTCGCTGTGACTTTTGGTGGTTATAACAGTCACTGTATTTTTTTTATTTTTACTTGCAAATTTCGTGACTGCAGGGATTCTATCTGCGTGACTTTACCGAAAGAACCAAAGAATCATTTTTTGTTACATATATTTGTAGACCCTTTTATATTCATGCGTTTTATTAGTTCGATATCCTGACTGGGACACGAAAAGTCAGACCTACTGGAAACGAAAGTCACGACATTGCATCTACGGAGCTTTGTAATGTCAGACGTTGGTTAACCCCATGCATCTTAGTACAACATCTGTTAATTCCTTAAAGCCCCAATGTAGAGATGTGCGTTGCTGTATTATTTGCTCACTTTGCACACTGCAACAACAATAACGGCAGCCTTCCCCATTACGTGGCGGTGACGTCACCACAGCGCCTGTGCCAGGCTAGGTGCACTCCGAGGCCACGTGTAGGTAGGTGCCCATGGGTTGACTGACTGAGATGACTGGCAGATGCACCCGCATGTTTACACACAAGCACACCCGTGTGTTTATATGCGCGTGTGTGAACGTCGGAGTGACATCATCCTCCAATTATCGTGGAGGTGACGCTCATAGCTTTATCGCAGGGGTCGAGTTTCTCCATCGGCAGGCAGGGAACCGCTGTTGTTGACTTTCCCCACAACGTGATGAGTATTGTATCGAGCACGCGAAGAGGGTTAGTGGCCAGCACCACGCCCGATCGTCTC